>NC_133819.1:116247586-116550616 GCF_047830755.1 Zonotrichia albicollis | reverse complement strand
TGTTCCAGAATTTTTTTTCCAGTAATGCACGTCATGTTGCTTCAGTTGCACTGGATCCATCGTGTGTGTGAGACTTCCAGCCTGAGGAGTTACTGATAAGTCCAGCCAAGTTTATGGTAAATATAATTCAAGAACTCCACTGGTTTTGTTTTCATATCTGTGTTGCTGTGAAAGCTGGTCAGTTTGTGAAAGTGAGTGCTTAGAAATCCCCCAGATAGTATTGCTCTTTGGATCTAAATTTTTCTTTCCAGCATCATTTCCACATCTCTTCCTAATTATGTTACACCATTCTGCTCAAATCTGTTTCCATGAGGAGTAGCAGGGCAGTAACTGTACCATTATTAACCCTTATTCTATTAGTGTACCACTCTTCATATGTGAAACCATGGAGCTAGTTGAAAGATCCTTTAATGTCTCACATCAATATGGCATTTTGGGCAGTTCTTGGATGCTACTGCAAATATGTTTCTTTTCACCCTTACCAATATGTGCAAGACTGGATGTACAATGAAATTGTCATCCTGGACTTAGGCAACATATGCCTCAGAGTTGTACACAGATGTTTTGAAAACCCTAGGTCATGTGTGATCTATCAAGATCAGGAATTTGGAGTCTGTTGTGATGCTTCAAACCACTTCAGACAAAATTCAACCTGTCGGAACACAAAAAACTCCTCTGGCTGCCCTGGAGGACTCGAGCCCCTGCCCAGGGGGCTCAGAGACCTTGGCACGGAGCCCAAGACCCCTGTGCCTTTGATTTAGCCCTTAGAAAAAGCAATTGCCAACCTTATATGAAGAATTACAAGCCACAAAAGTTTAAGTAGAATGATAGTGAATTTATCACAGGGTGAAAAATAGATTTTTTGGGGCTTTTAGAATGGGTGTTCAGTGAGCAAGATGGAGGAATCTGGATGTGTCCAGCCTTTCTCCTTCTTCTTCTTCTTGGCCTCCGTCTTCTGCTGTGATGTTGGCACTTTTAGATTGGTTTAGAGTAGAAGCTCACTGTTTAACATAGAAGATAGGTATTGGAAAGTAATTGTAAATATTGTACATGTAGTTTTTAGTATAAAAATCTAACACCACCCTGGGGGCAGGAAGAGTGCCTCTGACTGTCTTGCTGAGCAGACCTCAGCAGGTTGGGAGAAAGAATTTTGTAGATAAGGAACAATAAACAACCCTGAGACCAAGAAATGAAAAATTCTAATGCCTTCTTCTACAGCTGGGCTGGGAAAAGAGACTTTCTAACACATCTCGGGGTCACTCTGACCAGCTAGAGATCCCGAGAGCAATCCAGAGGAGAAGAGATTCTTCCACCTTGCACAGTGAGTCAGTGAATGTCTGTGTGCATGTGGTACATGGCTTGTTGTAAACAGCTGTATCTTTTGGGAAGCCTGAAGGGTCCAGATAGAGGCAGATGTGTGCTCCATGCTGACAGCCCTTTCCATGAGGCTCTCAAATGTGCCTTTCTCACACCTGATCTATCAAATCCTGCCCCAGGGCCAGCATTTTGCAAGTTTCATTATTTAAAGTAGCGTGAAAGGTAGTACGTAACACTGCACAAAAACTATACAGCCCATGGTGGGATCCTGCTTCTCAACAACGTAAACCAAATTTATGTCTCCTGTTTGTCTGTTGAGTCAGCTTCTTGCATATCTTGTGTTCCACAACTTCTTCGTTTTGTTTATTCTCTTCAGACAATCATGCTGTCCATATTTGATTTATAAATGTAAGCTAAGCTTGTTAAAAAATGCAGTAAGGTTAGTTTATGCTGTGCATGCCTGAGAGCCATTTGTATCTTTCTTTCTTTGTACAGTAGCAAGATGGTCCTGAGTAGACTTCTCACCTCTTGGCACACAGGCATCCTGCACACTAAGTACAACCTGCACCCAGAATATTTTGAGCTGGAAGCAACCCACAAAGAGACCAGCTCTGAAGTGAACAGCCCATACAGGGACCAAATCCACAAGCTTGGCATCATTTGCAAAACTGTGCTCTAAACAACTGAGCTGAAGGCACTGCTGTCACTAAAAGCCCTCCTACAATATTGCTTCATTCACACTGCTACAATAACTAAACTGTTTTCCAGGATTGGGCTGCACAGCGCTGTTTTAACTTGGCTTGGGCCCTAACTCAGTTGTTTCAAGGTATTCTAGGAGTCTGTCAGTCAAAGAGAATTCCTGATCCCCAGCAAGGGGTTGAAGTCCTGCTGGAGAGGATGGAAATTTGGCCTGGCACCAGCAGTGGGTGCAGAAGCAGAGACTGTTCAGTCAGGCAGCTGGGAAAGGGCTGTGGGAATGCTTTGCAATCAGGGCAGACAAAATGGAGTGGCTGCACATCATCTCTGCTGTGGGCATAATCCTGGTGACCCTTTACTTGTCATACATTTTAAGTAAAATTACAGGAATTCTTCCAAATTAACTGCTGTGTTCTAAATAAAAAGCACAACAAACATTGTGCTAATAGGTAATAATTCTGTTATGGTATGGACAGAAATGAAACTTGACAGATTCGGCTGTTATATTTGAAAACTGCTCATTTTTCTTCCAAATGAATGTGTTTTTTATAGAATTAAGGATGTGTCAAGTTTGCAGTGCTCTCATCTGAAATCCACCTGGGCTGGGTAGGTATGTTCTGTTTGTATTTGCAGAGGGCCAATAACATGATGCACGTTCTATTTCTGCAAGGGGATAGTGTTCAACTAAAATAAATAAAGGGGATAAAATAGATATGAGATCTGTACTAGGGGAAAGGAAAGGGCTTTAACCTGCTTCTGATAATATTCTGGAATCTTAATGCTTTAACCTGTTGTAAATATTTGTATCAGCAGTAAAGATTTTAGTTTATCTAAGCAAAAGTAAAGTATTTCTTGTATGCAACATTTTCTACTGGAACTGAACTGAAGTAACCCAGATCTCTCTTTGCAATTCTGATAAGATAACAATCTTCTCTTACTAAAATAGTTTTAGGCAGGTGGAACAATGGCTTTTGGAACCTGAACTGCACTCCATCCTGACAGATTTCAACCAAGAACACTACATATGGCAGAAAAGTTTTAGTGTTGACGTTGGGATTTCTAAAACTTAGAACAGACGGGAGCAGAGGCCAGTAGAGGGCTCTGTCTTTTCATGAATCCCCTGAAGAGCCAAAATTATCTTGATGCCTATGAACTTACATTCCTGTTTCATATTTACAAAGAAAAGTCACCTTTTATTTCCTCAGCTTGTGACATGTCTTCAGTTAAGCGGGCACAACTGATACAATTAGATCTTCCTTCAAGATAGCAAAGAATAGGTTTCTTTTTGACCTTTCTTAAAAATGAGAGCAATTGTACCCATCCTTATCTGGAATTGTTACATCTTGAAGCAACTCCATCACAGATTTCCAGGCTCTTTCAGGCCACTGTGCTTGCAAGAACAGTGAACACACTAATATTTTATCAGCTTCTTGCTACTGAGGTTGTTTGGAGTTTATTTATTATCTCTTATATACTTATCTCTTGCCACTGGCATTTCTTGTCCTTTGTGTTCACTTCTCACATTCAGGGAGAAAACAGAAGTCATTTTCTCTTTCAGCCTTTTGCAGGAAGCTAGTTGTGATTTCATCCACAACTGCCTTCCAGTACTGTATTAAAAATGTGATATTTCTTCTTTCTTTGCATTGCCTTTAATTTGTACCACATGGACTTCTAGTGACTGTCAGCTCCAGGACTGTGGGATAGAGAAAAAAAAAGAAAGGTCCATGTGGCCCTTGCTCCAGCTGCCCAGCTGAAGCAAGGGTGCATTGCTCTCCATAGACTCTCAGTCAGCCAAACCTGAGGCAAGATGAGAGAGAGGAGCAGTTCTGGAGAACATCCATTTGCTACCTCCCAAACTTCATTCTCCTGCAGGGATGGTTGCTCTCCTACTGAAAGCCAATGTAAATGTGATATTGTCTGCCAGAGGGATGGTACAGATACCAGAAAATCTAACAACAGCAAAAAGAAGAGCTGGGGAAAGCTAGGCATCCTAACTTTAAACAGAGAGCTTGTTTGGGAGTTGTCATTTATGTGTGCAATTCCTTCTGTTAATTATAAATAGCTGCATATTTGAGTGCAATACTTAAAATGTGAAAATGCTTTGGGAGATTTAAGAGAAAAAGGAAAGGAAAGGAAAGGAAAGGAAAGGAAAGGAAAGGAAAGGAAAGGAAAGGAAAGGAAAGGAAAGGAAAGGAAAGGAAAGGAAAGGAAAGGAAAGGAAAGGAAAGGAAAGGAAAGGAAAGGAAAGGAAAGGAAAGGAAAGGAAAGGAAAGGGAAGGGAAGGGAAAGGGAAAGGCATTGTCTGTTTGTTTGAGCAGCTGTCCACACTATAAATTGAAATGCTTTGAATCACTGAGTCTTTCTTGGTCTGTGTTCATCACAGGCACTTTCTGCAGGGCAGTCTCTCTGCATCAGGACTTGGCTGAGCTTCTCTGTGTCTGTGGGGGTGGTGGTTCATTGTCCTACACATTCACTGGGCTCATCACAGGCAAGGCCATCTGCAAACTTGCTGAGGGTGCACTCAAGCCCACTGTGCCGCTGATGGAGGTATAAAACAGTACTGGTCTCAGTGTTGGCCCCCATGGGGCATCGCTCATCACTGAGCTCCCTCTGCCCTCTGGATGGGACCTTCCAGCCAATTCCTCATGCACTGAACACTTCAACTATCAGCTCCACACTTCTGATCCACAGATTCACAACTTGGAGAGAGGGATGATGTAAGGACTATGTCAATGATCAGTCAAACCAAATATTTAGTCTGAAAATTTCATGTCAAAATGAGATGAAAAATCATGATGATTACATATTGACAGCCAAGAAGAAAATATCCATACATGATGTTTAATAAAACTTGCTTTTAAGCCAAAGCAGAAAAAATGCATAGATTAATTACTTAGGTTTTGGTTTGATTTGTGCTTCTTTGTTCTTTTGTTTGTAGGTGTTTCTTACTTGAACTAACATGCATTAAAACCAAAATTTATTAAAAATACAAAGTTCACTCTTTTATGCTTCAATATTTCAGTATGATATTATAAGTGCCTAACAGACAAAGAACAGGGAGTTTGCTTGAAATGGTAATGAATAATTAATGGTTCAAATATGTTTTCCATGTTGGAGAACCCACTCATCTGTATTTGTCTGCCATGCCCTAGTTTGTGGATGACACTATTTAAAAATGGGACAAATAATGTAAAAAAAATAGATTTCCAGGTTCAACACTGTAGGCTTTTCAACATCTCTAGAAATATTTTTCTCTTGATGGAAGAACCTTTTATTTTGCTATACTGAATATTAAAATTCCTGACAGTAACAGACTGTTAAGAATTGTCCTCCCTTTTTGAGCCATCAAGGGATTTGGGGGTTTCTTTACATTTTAAAAGGCACAGATCTCAGCAATATTACAAATATCATATTCTGAGCCTTTTCACACTTTACCTTCACAAGTGTGCAATAAAAATGGCTATAAAAAGGGGCTTTCTCAGACCAGTATGATCATATGCTTCTTGTTTTAAGTGGTTCATTGTAGTAATCCTTCTCCTATGTCACCATTATGGTGCCCCTAGTTACAGAGGGGACAGAACATCTGAGGCTCTTCAGATGATGAATTGCATCAATTTCCTGCTGCTTCAGTACAGCCATTTCTCCCTAAAAATTGTGAGCATTAGCCAAAGGGCAAAACTGTATTACTTTAGGTAGAAATCCAGATCATCCTCTGTAAGAACATGAGGTGGGCTCAGGCTCTTTTTCCTTCTTATAACCCTAAGTGGAAACCCTTGATTTTTATGCAGAGACAGGAGTTTTGTCTCAGGAGTGTTTCATGTCTTGAAGACTCTCCAAAGAATTTATGATGGGATTTGACTCAAATCTAAACTGCTTTATTCAGCTGATTGCTACTGTGGAAGGGTTTGTGAGTCCTTAATCAGAACTGCAATACTTGAGTGATTTGAAAATCCTCCCAGGATGAATTCCCACATAACTCTCTCATAAGAAAATTCAGGATGGGAATTAAAAATAAAACATCACAAAGTTCTAATTTTTGTCTGAGATGTACGATGGTTTTTGGCACGAGTAACTTTTGAGTTTCGCTTCTTTGTGTGGATGTTAAAATAGGTATATTTCTGTGCAGTTTTTATCAAAAAAGCTGTTAGACATCTGAAATTTCAGAGACAATTCTGCTTCTCTATTTTTTTTCAGAGCCCTATGTTCACTTCAAATTCTTTGTGTGTAAAAAAGAAAAGGATCAAATCTACAGAACAATTTCTATGATGGTGGAGGCAGATTTGAAGACAAAATCTGTTTTCAATTTCTCATTTGTTATAAGGCATTAAATGATTTATATCTGATTAAAAATCAAAACCTTTCCAAATTGCCACTTCCTTTCTTTCCCTCCCAGTTCCTGGTGCATGACTGTGTCCTAGGAAGCAGAAACTTGTGCTGGGAGATTAACTGGGAAAGGATTGGGGTAATGTTAGGTGAATTTAGATGAGTAATGTTAGGTGAGCAGTTCAAGGAACTTTCAGCTCCTCTGTGCTATAGACAGTAGAAGCAGAGGCAGGAGTGCATTTATCTAGAGGTACTGAGTGTACCTTTCACTTTGCACTGAAAGGGCTAAATCGTAGGGAATGAGAAATTTCTCTTCTTTGGGCTCTCTATCTGGAGTCTGGGGCAGACTTGGCTTGTGAGCTCATAGAGCAATTTGTTCTCTTCTACCTCCATTTTGATTTAGAAAATACTGAATTAAATCTAGAAAATTTCTTTTAGAATGCAGAATAATGGCAACTTTAAACATGAGCATGAATTTATATCTATGTCAATCTTACTAAGCTCATTGTCTTGGCCTAACAATGAAGTTCAGGTTTATCTACATTTCTCCTGTTGTGATTTACTCTTTTTGAGAGTGCTAAGGTATCACACAGTTGCTCTATAAGTGCTAAGAGAGGTGTTGAAAAATTGATGTTCCAATGTCTTTTTTTTTTTTCATTTTTTGTGAGGTGAAAGAATGAACTATTTATAGAAAAATAAGCCTATGGTGGACACCATAAGATGAGCCAGGATCACTGTCTCATTGCAAAAAAACCCAAAACACGTGCAAGGTGTATCATGGCCAGTAGATAAAGAGAAATTATGACTATTAAAAAATTATGACTGCATTTTTTATTATTACTGTTACGTGGGCTTATAGCAGGGAGAAGGGAAAGAGACAATTTCATAGCAGCTTGAGGCATACCTTCAGAGATATTAGGGTTACACCCTTCTTGGCAAATGCAGATTGTGTAACAAAGGCTTTTGCAAAACTTCTCTGTGAGAGTAGGATGTGGTTGTGGAGTTTCCAGGCTTGAAGGTTTTCAACATCAGGCTGGATAAAACTATAAACAACCAGATCTAGGTCTGGGGACAGTTGTGTTTGAACAACCTCTGGGACAGTTGGACTACCGACCTTTAGAAATCCCTTCCTCTCAACAGTTCTTGAGCATGTGAGATTAGGTTAATTTTTTTCTGAATAGCTGTGGGGAAAGCCCTCTGGCAGGACTTTTGGGTTCCCTAGTATTGCAGAAGGTTTCACATGGCAAACACATGGGTTTCATTGCCCCCTTTAAGCTCCTCAAGGTGTGAGCACTCATCATTTCTGCAAATCCTAGTCAGATCATCAGAGGATGGCTGTGGAAGTTGGTAGCTCTCATTTAATGCAAGTCAGAAAGTGTTCTGAAACAAAACTGTCTTCCAGGATTTGTCAGTGATTTTTTATTGGGTTATTATTTGCCATGTCTGCTGACATTTTTTATCGCAAATTTCTCATCAGTTATTTAAGCTGTTCATGAAAACTAGGATCAGTGTACATGGACTTCAGCCTCTTTCGGAGATAAACCCTCTAGTGAGAATCTCTGCAGCACTGAGTTACTCCCATAAACAACAGCTAAGCCAAGTCAAGCAGGGCAAACAAATCAGTGAGAAAGGAGAACAGGCAAAACTGGGACTATTTCCAAATTCAGCTGTTTCTTTATGGAAAAGAATGACATTCAGTAGACTTTTTTGGGTTGTGTAGAAAACATGTCCTGGGCAGAATAGCTCCAGTTGTTCAGGCACAAGCTTAAGAAGGAAAACGTCCCTGCAGCTGAGAGACTGCAAGGCAGACATTCATGGGAATATTTGCTTCATTTTTTCTTACTCCATTTCTGTCAGGCAGAGGTAACAGAGAAAACCTTCAGGAAAGTGTCCTCAGACATATCTCCAAATGCTTCAGGTCAGCTCCTAGCCACATGAAGGAAAAGTTGGTTTCAGACCCCCTCTTTTATTTCTCACTTGTTACTTCCCCTCCCCTACACTCCTCACTCTAGCCTTGGTATCAGGCACTGTTCTGCCATGGATTCCACTGTTATTGTCACAGCAGAACAAACCCATCTGCTGCTGCTTCCCCCCCTGGCTTCTTGCTGCCTCAAGCACTCTCCTGACCCTGTGCAGAGCTCCTTTAATCTCTCCAAGGCAACACAACAACTCACCTGGCAAAAAAAAAAAATAAATAAAAGGAAAACATTTCAGATCTGAGCTGGGTGGTCACTCAGAAGGAGAATGCAGGAGGCAGCAGCTGAATTGCACTTGATTGACACAAAACTGCCTTCACGACACTGACTCGCTGTCATCTTGTGCTCTTGAAATGCAATTGTACAAAATTGTTTTGTTTTTCTATTTCTAGTGAAGTGAAGAAGCAGTGTATATTCTGGTACCTAGTTGTGTCAGTCTTGGAAAATATTTCACCTTCATGTGTCCTGACAGCAGAGTCCAATACGCTAAAATTAGGAAAGGACCATAAATCATTTTTATAGTTTCATAACTGGTCTCATAAAAAGACTTACGGAAGATGTTTGTGTGAGGAGGCTTCTGCAACCTGCACACAGTGGTGCTTTGGAAAAATCTCAGGCTGGCTGTCTGCTGTTGAACGTGTTCTGTTCCAAATTTTGTGATCTGGTAGCATCGGTGTCAGAAGGATCAGAGAAAGAAGCTTGGACTGTCCCTCCTCTCTCAGCTTCAACTGTAACACTGGTATGAGCCTGAGTACTGACCAAAATTCTGATTTTCCTAGGGAAATCAAAACATGAATGTGGTGAGTTGCAATTATAGAGATTGAAATTTGTGCCCCTACTTGGTGATTTTGTGCAAGTTTGCTACCCAATACAACCAGTATTCACAGAATTCACAGAATGACTAGGTTGGAAGTCATTAAAGATCATCCAGTCTAACCCATGCCCTAACACCTCAACAAAACCATGGTACTGAGTGCCACATCCAGTCATTTTTTAAACACATCCAGGGATGGTGACTCCACTAACCTCCCTGGGCAGACCATTCCAGAACTTTATCACTCTTTCTGTAAAAAACTTTTCTCCAGTAATAGTTTCCTGCTCACCTCTCCCAACTCTGCAACACAGAGGGTGCCCAGTTTAGTCAGAATATTTTCTACATTTTTTTATTGCTGGTGAGTTCAGATCTTTAATCCTCTGCCCTGTGACAGCCAATTTTGAGTGCCAGTTTTAAATCCATCCATATACCAAGTGTGCAGAGTACCAACCTGACCAACTCCTTGTACCCAGGTCTGTCCAAACAGGAACTGTGTCGCAGGAGAGTAGCCAGGAATTTCCCAAAATATCACTTTTTAGTTAAGAGACTAATATTAATATACTCACTCATTAAACCAGAGTATTTCTGGTGTCCCAGATTGGCTAATTTCTGCCTAAGCTGTACAAACATGTCCACTGTGCTTTCTCAGTCTCATTTCCCAGCACATAATGATAAAAAACATCCTCTCCTCTTCTTTCACATCAGTTAGTGATTTCTTTAGCCAAGGATGACAGCTGCCTCTCCTGTTGCAATGGCAATGCAAATGTGGTCCCCTCTGGTCTGACTGGTCCATGGCCTGACTGGTCTACTCTGGGTTCTCAGGTTATCATTCCACCTGTTCAGATGTGTGCCCACACTGGGATTTAAGCAAGAAATGAAAGTTGTGAGAAATAACAGATGAAACAACACACCTTATTTATTTTGGAAATATTGAGTCTAGTGCTGATAAGACTGAAAAAAAAAAAAAAAAAGAAGGAAAAGATGAAAATGGACAATAAATGGCCAATGCAGAAGATTAGGAAATCTAGAAATAGTCTGTAGAGTAACCAAGACCATTCTGTAAATAACTATAATAAAGAAAATAAAATTTCAGAGATTCACTGGTCAATTTAGTTTGAAAGCTTGATTTTTAATTCTGTGCTTGCATTATTAAAAACACCAATATATTATCTTTTTTGAGATAGTGTAACAATTAGCTTTTAAGATATGGCCATATGCATTGTCTAGAGACATGGAATTCTTTCAGATTTTTAAGAGAAATTTGATTTAATAAATTATAGACAACATGCCCACCCCCCCCAAATTCGAAGAGTCAGAGCTAGAAGACAGCAAAGAAATTAAAATACCATTTTCCACATTTAAAAGTAAGTAGAGATCACACAAATGCATCATTTATTTACTTAAAGTAATAACACTGCCTTCCAGAAACAGCATAAAATAAGCAGACAGTTGTTGCCTATGTGTTTGTTTGGAGTTCTACTCAATCACAGAATTTTTTTTCATCAGGTTTTACTCTGCCTTCTGCCTGTGGGTTGCTTTCCCTGTGGGGATTTCCTTACAAAGAAGAGTTGGTTGTGTGAAAGATTTACCTGTGCCCCTGGAAAACATTGACTCATATTCCTGGGGCTGGTTTTCCTTGTGCAAAAAGGGCCACTGCACACCTGGATGGACCCTCTGTTAAACCCTTCAGCACAGATACTGAAAGCACCCTCGGGGCTGCCTCCTTTTTTTTCCGCTCATGGTTTGGCATTGGGCTGAGCAGGGGAGCAGCTCTGCTGCACCAGGACACGGAGCTGTCCCACACCATGGCTGTCCCTTCAGCCCACACGTGCCTGGGGCAGGACGGGGATGCTGAACACCCCCATCCTCAGTGCCAACCCTCTGCCTCATCCTTCCCCTGGCACACAGCTGCCAGACTCAGGTCTGGAGATCTGTAAGATCTCCCTACAGTAACAGGGAGATCTTAAGAAGAATACCTTGCATTGCCATCTATGCTGACAAAAGTAGTCTTGAAACAGGTGGAAGATGGAAATGAATAAAAATGAAAATTTTAAATTATAAAAATGAATGAAAATATAATGAAAATAATGAAATTTTAAAAATGAAAATATAAAAATTAACTACTGTAGTGAAAGGATGAACACCATTGAAACTGTTTCCGATAGTCATTACTAATTTCCTTTTTTTTGTTCTTTCTAATTCAAGTTCTTCAATAAGTACAAACCTCCTCCATTCCATTAATGTTTCTGCAGGACTGGTGAGCTACCAAACTCTGCCACAGAGTGGAAGCAGAGTATCATTGTAAACCCATGCTGGTGTAAGCAGCAGCTCCAGCTTTCTAATGGAGTAAAAGCTGTGTCAGTAAAAGACAAAACTTCAAACGTTTTCCTGCACCAACTTTTTTGCAGCGTTTCCCTCTCATTAGTATTTGTTATGAATGATGACAAAGTACCTGGAAACAGGATGCTCACAGGTTGGCTCCCCTTTTGGACTGTGATGTATTGTTTGGCTGCAGGAAAAACTTCCTTAGCCTTGTGCTAGGATGTCAGGATTGTAGCTTAAAATGAAAACAGTTCTTTTAGAAGGTACTGATTAACTGTTAAACAGGTTTCCTTTCTGAAATGGCTGATGAGGAACTCAGAAGTTTAATGTCAGTGGAATAGAAGTGGGTTTAATGTCACAGAAACAGGCTGAAATTTGTGACTGCATTATTGGATGGTGTTTTTTATAGTCAGACCTTTGGGTGAGTGCTTGCTAGAACATCTGTCATTTACAGATGTGAACATGACCTAGACCAAGCTATCTCCATGCAGAGTTCTTTCAAATAAATCTTTGAGGTGATAGATGAACCTAAAAATTCCTTTACTTTGGGTGATGAGTAAAAGGGTTTTAATACCATTGGGTCCTAGGTATGTGAGAGCTTGTTGCTTTTCCTAATATTTGTGTGTGCATGTTTCAGAGTGAAAATCATCAGGGATGTCAACAGCCTGGAAAGTTACAAAGTGAGCTCAGGGAGTTAATTTGCCTTTTCCAAAGAAGAGGAGACTAAAAATACATGCATGGTAAGAGGGATGAATTGAAAAGACAAAAACTGTGTAAGTTATTTCAAGTGATATCTGCTAGGAGGAAGCTGAATTTGGAAATTAGCTCCTACTAATGCCACCAGTTTTACTGACGTCATTAGATTAATGTTATTTTTCTTTTAGAATTGCATGTGAATTGACAAGGAAAACTAATCATAGCCCTGTTGCATTTTTAGGAAGCATTGTATGCTTTCAGATAAATACGACAAAATCAGTGCTACAGCCCAAAGAAAATCTCGTGTGTAAAACTGTCCCCTCTGAAGAGAGTGGAAAGGATTGGTTTTGCACAGATGTTAACATGGCAGGACACATCCTCTGATGCAGACAGGCTGCTGAGGGGGGTGCTAATAAGCATCAAAAGCATGCTCTGAAACATCTTTTTCATAATATGCTGTCTGGTGAAGGTTAAGGAGAAAAACTTAAATGTTTATCTGGGTAAGGCCCTGATTCCTTTGTTTCTTCTTCCTGTCTGATACCAAATTGTGGAGTGCTTTGAGCGTCCGAGGAGAAAGATACTCATCCTAACAGAAAGATGCTTATACTAACAGAAAGGCAGGAGTTAGAGCACAGCACCTGCAATGGTGAGACAGCAGATGGACTGCACCCCAAGCCTTGAGCCTGCCCCCTGGACCATCCAGGTGCTTGGTTTGAGCTGCATCCTTTTCCCAGGCAGGACACAGGACAGGGGCTGGTGGCAGATCTGAGCACCAGATCAGGAGTGAGATTCTTCATTTCAGAGGCAAAAATTAGAGTCTGTCCCTGCAATGCCCAGCGGACGTGAAGAGTGATTTGCTGCTGTAGCATTCAGTGAAAACCTTCTTAGTTGCTGACCTGTAGGCCTCAGGGATATTAAGTTAACCTTTTTAATTCCCTTTAGCTCCCTCTCCTACTTCCCTTTATTGCTGCCTGCCCAAACTCTAACGCAGAACTCAACAAGAATTCAAAAAAGGATTACAAAATCCCCAAAATCTTCAGAAATAGAGACTTGGGTTTCATTTTTTTTCAGAAAACAGTGATGATTATTTTAATGGAATAAATTATTTAATGGAATAATTCAGTCATAGCATGGCAAAGTTGTCATTTTGTGGGGGTTTTTTTGAGTGGTGGTGGTCTTTGTTTAAAAAGGAGAGCTTTTATTCAATGTCTCTGCTTTCTTCAACTTCACTAGTTTATTCAATTTTTTTTAGTTTTTCTTAATACAGGCAAGTTGTTAGAAGAACATTGGTGCAAAGATAGAATATAAAATCAACTCTCTTTACAGTATTGGAAATCCTGTGCACTTCCTGAAGTAAAATTACTACAAAGGCAAGAGATTTAAATAACTGTGATTCCAAAAGATAACATATATCCATGTTCATTAAGTATATTATAAAAGTGTTAAAATACAGGTGACAGTATTTATTTTGAATCTTCTTAGCTTCATTATGATTCTAATTCAAAGTAGAGAAAACTTTCATTCCTGTGTGTCAGTTGCTGAGTTTTTGTTACTCTTGCTCGACACCCATTTTTAGTAGTGCAGGTGACAAAATATCCAGATGTCAAATGGATTTGTTATAGTCAGGGGTGACAAGGGTGCCTTGAAACACAAATGCCATACTGTGAGGCATGCCAGACTGTGGGATCTTTGTTGGAAAACATCCTTGACATCTAATCCACCTGCCACAAATTGCCTCTCTTCAAGTTAGACACACCAGAAAGGTGATTGCACCATTGTTAGAAGGCAAGAGAATAGCTCTGGGGCTGGAAAAAATAATTATATTTTATCTGTGTTTGTTTACTGCATGGAAATATTACTAATTAGTATGTTTGTTTCACCATTGCCTATCACCTTTGCCAGGGGCTGCATTAATGCAGAGATTTCAAACACATACGTTTGTATGTGTGCTTGGTCAAGATTCTGTTTCACAGATAGCATTTCAGCTGGTAATGTTCATTTCTCTGCCACTTAGAGGGACCAATGCAGAACAAAATGGGAGAACAAAATGGTCATATTCAATTACATATTTTCATTTCTAGGAAAAACAGTAGAAAATTGTCTCTGTAATTTTCATTGCTGCTACAAATTTTCAGGGAAAACTAGCAATGTTTATTTTTGAGATCTCTGTCATGTTTTGTTTGGTCATGAGGATTTTGATAGGAGCTCCAAGTTCACAGGTGACAAGGCTTTTACTGGAGGAGCCCAAGAGTTGTATAAGTCCTTGTTCCCTAAAATTCAGGTCCACAGTTTTTTTCCATTCTGTCCTTACTTTTATGAGCATTAATTTTTTAAAGTATTACTTTTTTTTATTTGCTTATCTTTCTTTATTTTGAAGTATTTTCAATAGAGGAAAAACTATATGAGTCTTGGGCTCTTTTTGTGCAACATTCATCATTATTGGAGAAAAGTGATCTTTTGTACTCTTGGAGGAAAGTAGCTTATGAAGCGAAAAGTAATTTGTGGTATTCGAGGAAGTCATTGGACATTCAAGGTAACACAGCAGTGAAGCCTCTCTAATAAGGCAAACCAGTAAGCAGTGCAAAATATCCAATTGATTAATTCAGTAAAGAAAAGGCCAAGAAAAAATGCTGCTGCTTTTTGTACCTGCCCTCAGCACGAGGAGCTGCAGGAAGAGCTCTCTCTGCACTGGATGCTCATCCCAAGCTGTGCAGCAGGACTGCACCAAAGCATGAGGAAGGAGCAAGATTTTTCTGCTGACTTTTAAAGGTGTGGGAGCCTTTTCCAATTGGGTAGAATTTCTAAGAATACAGGGTGGAAATGCTTTTCTTTACACCACCTGCACAGACCTGAGTCTGCTCTTCAGGGATTTTCTCCTGTTGACCTGTAGGTCAATAGATGCTGCCTCAGGGCCAGAGGAAGTTCTGCTCCCTCCATCTCCAACTTCGGTGCTTAGAAATGTATTCCAGCTTTTCCAAGGAGACCACTGCTGTGTAAATTATAACAGGCAGGACTGAACTCTGGTGAGGGCAGACTCAAGGGGGGGATATCTAATGCCACATATTGGAACATGCAGCTTAGGAGGAAATACCACCCCTTTTCCTTTGTCTCAGGCTGATGAAGGCTAGCAGAATAACCTATGGCAAGCTTCATTGCCAGATACAAAGCCTCAGTTCAGTGACTTAGAAATGAGTGCCAAAAGGGAAAGAAAACCAACCCAAACTTCTCCCCAAAAAACACCCATTAGCCTTTTCCAGATCAGGTGCAATTATAGTGCCTGGTCCAAAATTAATCCAGACATTCTTTTAAACTCATGTCAAGCCACTTATCAATTGAACTAAAGACAATATACATTATTCAGAACTTTATTATTATTAATAATATTGGCATTTTTTATTGTTATTTTTCTCCCTGAGGCCACAACAGGGTTTGGGAAGTGTTTCAAACAGAAATTTGAAATCTTGCTCTTTAAACAATCACCAGTATTATCATTTGCCTGGAAGCATCTATGCAAAAAAAAAAGTTTCCATGGGAACAGTAGGTGACTTTGTCATGCCTGTAACCTCTCTAATCCCAGGGGTGGGAGACTGAGCCAGAGTCTTCAGTTCTGGCAATTATACTGGTGGTTTCTAGTCCAGAGGGGAATATATTCAATAAGGCAAAATGGTGATTCACATATATTGGTAATGTAAGGTCTGCCTTGAAGTATGATTTCCTGAAAAGCACCACTCTGCTCTACCAAAAATGGCCAAAGACCCACATTAGGACCCAGATTAGGAAGTTATTTGAAATATATATATATAAAAGAAAAAAAAAATACTCTGGAATAAAACAGGCTTGTGTTTCCAACCTGAGCCACTGCAATTAGATTCCATCTTGATTAACTGCTGATTAATTACTCTCAGTTAACATTGAGAAAGAACATTTGTCTCCCCCCATTACTTCTGTCTTATTTAGATCTTTTCCTTTATTTAAAGTTTCTCTTTAGGTCCACAGAATTTTGAACTTATTATAGAAATGATATCCAGTGGAATAAAGGCTCATGCTCTAATTTTGTTATTTAGCAATCAAGCGAGAAAACAGAAAGCAGAATAAACTTACTTTGAAGATAACTGCTTCATTATCAGCTCCATGTGTGATATGAGATGTGGCATTTTTGATTTTAATAACAATAAGGAGATCAAATGTGTTATTAAACCTCAGTCACTAGTATTTTCTATAGGTAAAATTTTACAAGGTAAAAATGGGTAAAAATAGAATTTCATCATTCATTTGGAAATATCTTGACTGTAATACACATGCAGTTTATTTTAAAATACTCCAACAAAGAAAAAGCTTCAGTTGGATGAAGAAATTCTTGAGTCTTTTTCAACCAGTATGTTAAAACAAAAGAGGTTCTTGGGAAAAAAACTCTGTAAAAAAACCCCATGTCACTAAATAACATAACAAAAGAATCTTTTTTCAATTGCAGAGTCAAAATGAGCATTTGGAAATTATATTCTTTTTCAATTTCAGCAGCACTTGCAAGCCACTCTCTGTGCTCTCTGGCTAATATTGGAAAGTCCAAGTTGCTTATTATTTTCTTTCCTATGAAAGGACACTAAATACATAACCTCTGAGCAGAGAGGAGCTAATCATGCTATGTTTAGTCAGTCCTGAATGAGAGAACAGCTCAGAAGTGTGGAAGATGTATATCTCAAAACACTGGGTGGAAAAAAGAGAGCTTTCAAGTGGATCAGTCTTTATTTTTGTTCTTCCTACGTCATTAGGTAAATAATTTTGGTAATTTAAATACTACAGCACATGTCCTTTGCCTTTGCACAGACTTTTCTATGGAACTCATATTATTTTGTACCCAATTATTCCCAGGCATCTTGCAGTAAAGTGCCCTGGCAGGAAATATGTATTAAGAGGTGCTAGAAAAATAATTACTGAGGCCCAGACACAAAAGGCTTCGCAGAGCACAAAGACCCCAGGTAGAGTGGTTTAATTACAAAAGATGACACAAACAAAGTAGACCAAAGCAGGTCAATTTTAGCTGGAGAAAACGCAGAACAATTTACGACT
Source organism: Zonotrichia albicollis (assembly GCF_047830755.1). Taxonomy (NCBI): domain Eukaryota; kingdom Metazoa; phylum Chordata; class Aves; order Passeriformes; family Passerellidae; genus Zonotrichia; species Zonotrichia albicollis. The sequence continues at coordinate 116,533,405 of NC_133819.1, read as the reverse complement.
CAGCTCAGTCAGTCTAGTGGAAACTTCAGAAAAAATCAAATCTGAGTGAAATCTTGACTCATAGATGGTCCAAAGAATTGCTTGGACATGAAGGTTGAGTTTAGGTTAATTGTGTTTCTCCTGCCTTTTCTTCAGCTGTATGGCAAACCTGCTTCATCCGTCTATGTTAGAGGATCAGTGTGCTCAGGGGCATGGGCACCTACTAGGGAACAAGGCTTTTGGGAAAAAACATCCCAGGTTCTGTCAGAGATTAGGAATTACCATCAACAAGACCTGTACCTATGCATACATATGTGCACATGTGCATATATATATGTGTGTATATATTTATATGTATGTATGTATGTATATAAATCTATGCACACACACGGGCATATATATAATCCTAAACTTGAAGATATACAATTTAGGAGCTTAAATGTGAAAAATTAAGAACAAAAAGGCATCCAAGAAAAGCTCACCCAGCTGGCGTCTCTACAACCAGGACAGTTGTTACCTCTCATCATGTTACTTTATGGCACAGGATGGTCTCTACTGATCCCCCGGTCACCTGGCATATCTCTGGCATGTCAGGATTCCCTCCTGTGGCTTCACAACACCCACATTATGGGCATGGTTGGAGTTATTTTGCATCCTGCCACCTTATGTATATCTGAGATGGTGCAGCATAAGCTAAAACCTTCTCTGAATCTTGCTGAAGTCAATAAACCATGATATTCCACAGGGGTCCTGGAGGCTGGGACTATTCCTATGGATACAACATTTCCTGGAAGAAGTAGCATAATTGTCATTATTTGGGAGCTGGAAAATAAAATAGTGCTCTCTCCTATTTTTTCAAGGAGCAGACTTTGAAGCTCTCAAATGAGAAAGAAGCAAAATTAAAGTCTAGAAATTGCTTTCCTTTTCTTGATCTTATTTTGCATTGAGTAAGTACATATAATTTGGACACAGAATCCACAAGTTTTCTCACAGTGCTGACTAGTTCTATTTCCCACAAAAGCTTCCAACAGAGAAAGTCTTGAGCGGTAACAAATAAATATCAATGCAGTGCACTTTGGTTCCTTTTATGATCAAAGAATAAAGTGAAGACAAAACTTTTTCCAAGAGAAATAATCATGTTGATACCCTTTGAATAGGAATTTTACTAGAGCTAGTCTCTCCTTTGAAGAAAGGCTGAGAGCTGGGGTACTTCAGGCTGGAGAAGAGAAGACTTTATTACAGTCTGCTGTAATAAATAACATTACTGGCTTGCCTTATTTGTCCCTCTATGTGTCCTTGCACAAACACTCTTAAAATATGATTAGTTAAGGACAACACTCTTATTAGTCTCTATTAATGACATTACTTGTTTCTATTCTTTGTCACTGATTTTATTAAATATTTGAGGAAAAGCTTAATCTCAGTAGTTGTGAGCCCTCTGCGCAAAACAGGCTGGGAAAGCGGTACTCACACTGTCCCGCATTTATACCATCTTTATAAGGAGAAAAAGCATAATAAGAGAACAAGTCTGAGAGGCTGGGGAAGGACAAGGGAATTTTTTTTTTTTGGTGTCCAGGCTATTACTGCGTTGAAATCCATCCACTGTATTCAGTAACCTTCTGCATGGGCTAATTTTTAGGTTCATCTTGATCACCAATACAAGCACATTTGGAAGGGAAATTTGCATGGCTAATCATGATTGAGCATAAGGGAAGATTTAAATAGGCTTCCCTAAATTAGGCTGACAATCTCTTTGATCAATGCCAGGATCAAGAAAATAAATTTTTAATCCTCATTCCTTTCCTCATTCATTCCTTTCATTGTTGAATTTGCCAACAATAAATGAACTCATCTTGGGAATGGACTTTATGTGTTCAAAACTGGAAAATTATGCACTTTAAGTCCACAGTTGCAGCTGAGGGTCTGTGTCCACAGTGAGGGGCACAGCAGCAGCTGGCACTTTATTTCAGAATTGTGGGAGTATTTTGAAAGCAAGCTTTATGTCTTCCTTTTGAGAAACAGCTGTCAGGATATGATGGAATGTTCATGAACATTGTTTTAAAACTATGGTAGGTTTATTAAATTATTTTAGTTGAGAACAGGTTTTGTTGTTTTCTGTGTATGAAGGTCGACAGTTTCTGTCACCTATGTCTGCATCTCATCCACAAATCCAAGTGATATGGATGCTGCAAACTGCAATGATTTCTATGTGAACATGGGAATACATTTTCAAAGAGATGGGCAGAAGGTTGATGTGAGAAACAAAAATGAATAACACTTTACAGGGCAACCTTGACATTCAAAGCCACTTGCTTTACTCTTTATTTTCTGTTGTAGAAATATAAAGTGCAAATACAGTACAAGTAAAATATGCTAAGTGAAGTTTGATGTAATTTTGAACATGTCATTCAAGGGATCACATTAAATGAGGAATGTCTTGCTCTGTTCTTGATCTGTTTTTCCATTTGAGGGAAGAAATTGGTGTATCTTTAGAGAAGTAGGATGCAATAGAAAATCCATATATAACTTCCAAATCATTGCAATATTGTATTACAGTTAGTGGTTTCCAAAGGTTACTCATGTATGAGTTCAAAATGGGCTCTTGCATCCCAGTTGCACTCTTGGCAGACATTTATCTGCATAGGCACTTGCTTCTCATGAAAAATGTATGATCTGTATTGTGAGAATAAATGAAGAGAAGCGAAGCAAAGAAGTTCCATTTTCAGCTAGTTGCTGCCTGTCAGACAGCACACCATTTCAGCTCTCAATTGTTCTTTGCTCTCTGTCAGTGATAATTTTCATTTTTTCAAACATCCTTAAGCTTCAGTGTGCACATTCAAACTGTTTAAGATGAAAATGATAGAGGTCTTGCCTGCAAAAGTTTTGCTAAAGTCAGCATGACTTTGTGTGCCTAAGGAGGCAGTACTGAGTGACACTATTGTATCTTCTTGAATATGGTGGGGATTGCACTGGGCCAGGTGACACAACAGCCTTTTCAACCTGTCCATCCAGCTCCTCTCTGGGAGGAGCTGCCACCCAAAGGCAGTCATGGCTCAACAGGAATTCTGCCAGCTCCAGAGCTGCCCAGGTCATAGTCAGTCATGCAAAACCAACAAAAACCTTTGACAGCTTACTTTAGACAACCTCCTACAGGAACACCCATCCCAGAGGAGAAATAGAAATCATAGATGTGAACAACTTCTCTCTTTCCAGGTCCACTGAGGTTGTTAAGAGATAGGTACACAACATGAACATCAAGCTTGTGCATGAGAAAACACAATTCCTCACTACAGGATAATTTTATCTCCAATTCACTTATTTGCTTTTTTTTCTCTTCAGTAGGACAGGGGATTCCTTTCAACTCAGAATTCTGTTATAAACTCATCTTTATTTCATTTGTAGTAGTAATAAGAACCTTGGAAAACTAGAGGTAAAACATTACAACATACTGGAACATGTGAAGTGTTCCCTGTTAAAACAGATATTGAGTAATGGATGTAATGACATATATCTACATAAATCATAGCTGAAACCCTGCCCATTATCCCTATTTTCCATTCCACCACACTGGTGGTTTTGTGGCCCTGACATTCATCTGGGATCACCTTGTGTCATTGTAAAGCAGGTGGTGTTTGTACACTTTGCAATATAAACATACTCATGATACCACCAGACATCTTAATGTCCACATCCTGTGTGGCACAGGTACTGACAACGTGTCAGGATGTGGCCAGTGACTGGCAAGGAGAGACACCAGAGAGTGCAGAGAGAGCCCTCCCATCAGTACGTTACACGTCAGTCAGAAACCTTTCTTTACCTTCAGGCCACACAGTTATTTCTTTTAATACCTTTTATTGTTTGAAGGATAAATAGTTTCATATGCCAGGCATTATGTTTACAGACCTGAACCGCCCTTTGTTCAAAAAGAGAATCCAGGCACCCTGCCCCAGCCTTTAATTGCTGCTCAAAGAAGGGAGTTCATTTTCATCTCTTCCCCTTTCAGAGAAAAAAAAAAAGACCATGAGATTTTTTGAGAATTATGTTCTGCTGTCTTCAAAATGCCCCATGACTTTGGGCAATAGTTATTTTGCATGCAGTTTTCACACTATATTCCTCAGAAATTGTGAAACTGTGCAGTAGGTTGAGCAGAAACTCTATTCTCATTAAGACAGTCTTCATTATTTTCAAATGTTTTAATTTAAAGAGTTCAACAAAATGCTTTTTCCCCTAGTATGTTCAACAAACAGTTATTCAGGAAAAAAGTTCTTCAAAAAGAAAATATCATGCTCTCACTTTAGTATCTCTCTGTAGTTCCCAAGCTAAATAATCTTTACTTGGAGGAGAGAAATTATGCAAGGCCTTCTGAATGCTCTCAAGTTCCTAATACTTTCTAGTACAAGAATAGTCCTGGGTTTTTTTTTCTGTTAATTCATCCTACTTCATTTCAATTTCCACACTTAGTCTCTCAAGTAGTTAAATTTTTCATGTGGCTGCAGAAATCTGATCAACATTCTGCTGTAAGACATGCATAAAAATCTGCCACCATTATTACGAACCATCACAAAGTTATACAGTCTACTTTGTACATGAGTCATGAAATGCTAAAAATTCAAGAGAAATCTCCCAATGAAGCTCTAATGCTGCTTTACCTGATACAAGAATTGTCAAGAAAATCCTCACCTATGAGTCCTTATGTTTCATCCTTTAAGTGCTTTGTAAAAAATATTGCTCATGTAGTATTATGAAATTCTCTTCTGTGAATTATTAAGCCAATGATATTGGGCAAGTGTATAATTTTTAGTTATGTTTCACTCATTGAACAGTATTTTGAAATATATCACTCAAAACATACAAGCAACAACATGGCATGAAGTTCTGTTATGACATAAAAAATCTAAACTTTTCTGGGAAAATCTAATTTCTCAGGACATTTTTAAGAAGAAGCAGTCCTTTTATCTAAGGGTATGAATATAAGGCACATGTTAGACTGCTGCTCATAAAATTTTTCTTGGGATGAAACAGTCTGGATTGTTCAGAAACAAATTTAATTTTCAAAAATGAAATTGTTTCTGATCATTACCACGCTGAGGTCCAATGCAAACTGTTCTGCATGCTTTAAATTTAAATCATTAGTAAGTCATTTAGTTTTCTTGTCTGCTTCTGTGGAAACAAAATATTAATGGAATAACATTGATTAAGTAAAATGGTATAAACATGATTAAGTAAAATGGTATAAATAAGGAGAGAAACAATTCTCTCTAATTTAGTCTTTTATGACATTAACTGACAGCAATGAAGGAAAGAGTGGCATCCCACAGTTAATCTCATCCATTTGACTTTCAAATTTCTTTCTTTACCTTGCAAGGTTTGCAGTGACCCCTTCACAAAATCCAGAATCCAGCCTTTGGTGCAGACCATGGCGAGGCCTCTGTCACCCTGCAGCCCATGGAGGTCCATGGGGATGCAGAGAACCACCTGTAGCCCATGGAGGTCCATGGGGATGCAGAGAACCACCCACAGCCTGTGGGAGACCCCACACCAGGTGTGGACCCTGTAAAGAGTCCATACTGGAGCAGGCCTCTGGCAGGACCTGTGGCTCCATGGAGAGAGGAGCCCCTGCTGGAGCAGGTCTGCTGGCAGGACTTGTAATCCTGCAGGGAAAATGTCCTGAATGACATTTTGCTCCTGAGGGACTGTGCCGTGTCTGTTCCTGAAGGACTGCAGTGCAAGGAAGGGAGCCAAGCTGGGGAGGTCCCTGAAGAACTGCAGCCCATGGGCAGGACTCACCTTGGAGAAGTCCATGGAGGGATCCCACACTGGAGCAGGGCACAATATTGCGAGGAATCCTCCCCCTGAGTAGGAAGGAGAGGCAGAGACAATGTGTGATGAACTGACTGCAGCTCCCATTCCCTGTCCCCCTATACCACTGAGGAGAGGAGGTAGAGAAAAAGAGCGAAGAAGTTGAGCCTGGGAAGAAAGGAGGAGTAGAGTGAAGATAATTTATGATTTACTTTTTAATTCTCATTTCTCTTACTCTGAATTGATTGGTAATAAATGAAATTAATTTCTCCAAGTCAAGTCTGTTTTGCCCATGAAGGTAATTGCTGAGTGATCTCTACTTGTCCTTATTTCCACCATGCACCCTTTTTTATTTTTTCTCTCCCTTGTTCAGCTGTGGAAGAGAGTGATAAAGTGGCTTTGATGGGCACCTGACATCCAGCCAGGGTCAACCCACCACAGTATGTCAAGACTTGATGTGATTTCAACTAAACAACAAAAAGAAGGGGAGAAAAACTTCTTGCAATAGTTGAAAACTATGAAAATCTTCACAATGTGTTATATTCTTCAGTATGGACTCAGGACTAGTCCAGTAACTCGCTGTGCTGGCAGCTCTATGAAGGTGAAGATTGTTTACTTTCTCTGTGAATAGAAGAAAGTCATGAAGACCTCTGTGAAGACACTTTCTTCTGAACAAATTTTGTCCATTTTCTTATAATCCCACAGAGAGGATTTAGAGTGCAGTAGCCTGTGTATCTGCTCTCCAGATGGAAAAGTCAGAAGTATTAGTTATTAGTAGAAAAAAAGTGGGAGAAGGCTTACTAGGCTTTGCTCTATTCAATATCGAGAAGAGTGGATAGCTGAATAACTCTGAGCTAGAAATTAATCTAGAAATATTGTGGAGTAATTTTAATAAGTCAGGTATTTTAGAGGCAAAGGGAATCAAAAATGTTTAATAGAAATGTTTCAAATAATCAAAAAATGTTTTTATATACTTCTTATAAAAATGGGTTTTTATATAATACATAATGTTTCAAATAATCAAAAATTGTTTTTATCTACTTCTTATAAAAATGGGGTTTTATACAATACATAAAATAAAAAATATTTTATCTAGTTGCATTATTATTTTAATGTAATTTTGTGTAATGTTAGGTTTTAATGTGTATAATCTCTTCTACACAAGCCTCTCTAGAAACATTATTATTCTGTTTGAAGGGCTACTTCTAATATTTTAAATTATTATAAGTTATATTAGTAAATTAGTTTCGTGATATTTTAAGTTGAACACCACGTACTCCATGTTAAATTTAATTTATAGTCATGTCACACATAGTATTACTTGCTGTGAAAAGTAGTAATAAAGTCCATTTGAGGCAGTCTGTATTTACTCTGCAGAAGTTACCAGTGATATACAGGGTAGTGAAAGGGCATGTCATTCAGAAATATATTCTGGACAATTTTTTGATATTTTGCTATCATATGTGGGATAACCCAAATGGGGCTATTACCTCATACTATGCTATATTTGTACCATTCAATACTCATTTGGCTGATTTATTAATGACAGCTGACATCAAGAAAGTAATTCTGATGTAATTCTGTGCTGAACAGTCAGAAAGAAAGCATTTTGAAAACAGTTCAGAACTTTTTAAAATGCCATCTGTATCTTCTAAGCCTCAGTAAAATGTGAATGAGTATAACCCTCAGAAAGAATAAACCTGTCTTTCTATTATTGAAAAAAATTTATTAATTTTGTTGAGATTATGAACAAATCACTTCTGTTCAAGGCAGTAAGGAAAAATAGGAAACTTAAATCTTTCCAGTGTTTACATTTCCAGGCATATGTGGCTGTGACATTTTCAGATTTTAACTTAGTTATTAGAATTACAGAAACCAGAGCCAGTGGTTAACTAATCTAAAGTAAAATCACAGAGATTTCTCTGCAAAAATTTGAAATAGTCTCAATTTTAAAAGACCAAATAAAATATTTTTTGTAATTTTTTATATCTCATTTTTAAGCACTTACCTATGAAATGAAAACTTTAAAATGAAATCTCAAAATGTTTATGTCAGAAAAGAGTTGTGCTAACTTCTCTGACATTACTTTGCTCCCTCTTTTTAGCATATTTTTTAACATTGTTTGGGAATTTCTTAAATGTTCATGAATACTTCTGATCATCCAAAAGTATACTTTGGTGAACAAACTTACTGAATAAAATAAACCAGATAAATTGAAGATATCCTCCCATACTGATCTGAATTTTGCTCTTCTGGGTTTCAGGAGTCACGATTTTGAGACAGAAACCTCTTCTGTATCTAATAAACATGCAATATATACCTCTCTCCCAAGCTGTTTATATTTACTGTGCATATATAATCAACATTTTGCTGAGGTGAAATCTGCTAAACAATATTGTTTTGATGATGGCTTTATTTGAACACTTATTGCTTGATGTTTCCATGGCAGCAAAGTGATGGTGAATCTCTAAACCATATTCTTTAAAATCCCCATGCATGCAAAAATAAATTATTCATACTCAGAGCTATCTCAGTGCTATCTCTAACTAGTTCTGTCAGAGTTTTCACCTTTTTTTCCCCTCTGTTTTGAATCAGATGTTTTGAACCAGATGAAACTTTCTTGGTTCCTGAGTTTTGACAGGCTGATAGACACACACTCAGTAATCAGTGTAAGTTTTACAAGGTCCTCCCAGAATACTGGTGCTTGCCTCTACCATTGCTATCGATTTTGTTCTAGAGATGTGACATTATCAGGAGGTTTTTGGAGTCATTAGTCATCTACCTTGGTTTCAGTGGACTTCCAGGAAGTCACATGATAAAAAGCCTCTGATTTTTAGCATTTTTAAAATTACTTTAGGACTTTGAAATTAACTAAGTGCTTGAACATATTAAGGCATTTTTAAAAATTAAATTCTAGCAAATAAAATGAGAAAGAGATCTAAAGCACAGAAATCACAATAAAATCATAAGTAAGGAACTAGGCTGTCCTCCACAGGCTGTTCAGACAATGTGTGATGTGGACACTCAGTGGTGTTGCCTGTAACTGTTTTGCTGGTCATGAAGAAAAACAATCAGAAGGATGTCATGTCATAAATGTGCAGCTGAAGCAAAAACAAATATACAGAATTAAAAGTTAGAGCAATGTTTCACAATAGTAAATTTAAATAAATTATTCTCCATTTAAAATAAATTTGTCTCTATGTCAGGACAACTTAAAATAGGTGTGATTGCAACACGAAGGAGAAAGAAGCCTGAGGTGGTTAAAATGTCTTTGATGTCAAAATTGGTTCACTGTGGTGCGAATGTTGAAGATGAAACAAGAAAAATTTCTCCTATTGAACAAAGATTTGAGGTCACAAAACCCTGTAGAATGAGAACATATTTTGAGGCTGAATCTTGGGAATTTAAAATTATTAACTAAATAAAAAGTTCTGTCAGTTCAATTTTATTCCACTTCCGTCCTTTATTTGTAGAAACTGCTGAACAGAAGTATTTAAATTACTGCCCCAGAAGGCTAAATAGCTATGTAAGTATTACCAAAATCTTTGAGTAGGTTCATCCTACTCAGCCATTTAGCTGCAGCAACTGTAAGTTCCTTTGAGAACTCTAATGGTCCCAATATATCTCTTTCTGTCTCTGACTCCAAAATCACTGCAGTGATCAGGATTCATCTCTACCAATAACAAGGGGCAAGGACGGACTTTTTTTCTACTTTCAATCCCCTTAACTTTTCAATTCTCCTTTAATTTTACTACATTGAAGTAAAAAGGCTCCCAGAGATCAGTGCTCACATCAGAAGCTCAGCTGCACAGACTGATGCTGCTCTCACAGGACAAAGCTTGCTGAGATCCAAGGTGAGCCCTCCTGTGTGTGTGTGTGAGCTCCCACAGCTCCTTCTGTGCCCCCCAACAAACAAAACTGGCCCTTGTGGCGGAAGAGCTCTTGGCTCATCCCAGGGATTCCCAGGGACAGACAATTTCCTGAGAAAATAACACATCAGGATAGGGACAGAGCTTGGGCTGGGATGTTCTGATCCTTGCTTGAAGCAGAGTCCATGGCTGAGTTTATCTTTCTCCCATTTGCATCCAGACTGCACAGGCTTGTTCCACAACCGTGCACTCATTCTTCACCCACAGTTCATTTCACCTCACAGACTTTTCAGCCATATTAGACTGTAAAGTGCTATAGACTGCACTGATCATTTCACACTTCAAAAGTCTGCTGCACGTTAAGAAACAAACTGCTGTGTTTTGAATTTTAAGGAAAATGTTTTTCCTTTCTTCTATTGTATGTTATTCACAGGTCAACCTATTTCTATTAAACTTATGAAGACAGATTGAAGAAGTACATTGCTAACAATAAATAAAATAATCTGCTATCATAAGCACAATGAAACAAACAGACCAACAAATAAGAACTGTGCCCAGCTAATCAAAGTTGCAGTGGCAGTAGCGGCAAAACACACTAAATCTCTACCATATTCCAAGGCAGGACAATGATGCAGTGTATGGTAGTTCTAAGTCACACTTTAAAACTTATATTTGTCTCCATTTTCTCTACTATTCCCATGAATACAGTTTCTCTTTGCATAAAACATTTTTGAGTGAGGCTGTTTACTTTGTAACATGAATGCTTGGTAGATAATTTATAGGATGGATGGAATTCTGGGGATGTCTGGATACCCTCTTTCAATAACATCCTTTCTCTTGGACTATTCCTAACAGACTCAAAAGAGACTAGCTTGCTTGACCCCTAATTTGGAACTTAATAGAGAAATATGGACAGTGTCATCTCAGTCACCATACCAGGTGCCAAAGTCTCTGGAGGCCTAATCCAGGCCTGATCATTTCCTTGGAGGATCCCACTGAGCAGCAGAGTCTACCAGCTCATCCTCCCACCCTCTCTGGCCAAGGGATTTCATCTGGAGTTGGGAAGATGTGGAAGTGATACTGGGCTGAAACAACTGGCTCATCAAAGATGAGGGAAGGAGCAAACTTTCTCTCTGCCCTTGGCCCTCCTGGAATACCTCTGGTAGCCAAAACCTGAGATCTGATGACAATTGCAGTTGGGATGATCAGATAAGGGATGTGACCAGGCTGCTAATGATGTGACTAACTCATCCCCACCACTGCTTGTTAGTCATATTTTATTTTTTGCTCATTTGATGGTGGCATTTCAAATAGCAAATGAAAACAAGCTATCAGTAGGAGTGCACTGAATGCTGTTGGACCAGCTCTTTTGACTTGCAGCAAAATTGGTAGGGCCTTTCCTATGGAAACATCCAGTGACACAGCATCTCTGATAGTTTCTAGGAACGTATATGGGCCATAAATTCCCTAGACTGTTTCCTTTGGTGATGTCCTTTTTTGTGTCATCTCCCTCCAGGAGCAAAATTAGGGAAGAGTTCATCAAGGACAGATGAATGCAACTTTGGATCTTGATTCAGCATCTGAAGAGATCCTCAGAGTCCCCATAATGAACTCAAAATAATTACACTGTTTGCTGACATGGTGCTGTTTTTCTCTTACAGGTTTTTCTCCTAGAAAATATTTTAAAGGAATGTAAGGGCACTGATAAAAGTACGCAGAAGAGCAAGGACATTCAACATTAGTGACAAACATCCAAGCTGACACTCCATTATTAACATTTGCCTTTTGTCCCTTGCCTAATGCTGTCAGGAGCAATGAGAGAGTGATGGAGGGATTTCAACCCTGACTGGGATTATTTGTGCTTCGACCTTCAAGTGTGTTTTCATTAGGCAGAAATCAAATATTTTCTAATGAGTTAATGGGGAAAGTACTTTACAATTAAAATAGCAACTGAAATTTTACTTTTAAATGCTATCAAGACATAAGTCATGAATATGAAAGGGTTGATCAAGACTTTCATTTTTACTAATATAGTGGTCTGAAAAATTAAGGAAAAAGCAAGATAATCTTCACATTTCTGAAAAGTGCATTCCAAAATCTATCAGGTTAAAAGAACACGATACCAGCACTGTCTTTCCTACATAAGAATTTGATTAGTCTCTTGAACTTAGTAAGTTCCAGTGGTGGTAAATTGTGACTGTTTGTCTGCTAAACAGTTTCTATTTTTCAAAGGAAACTATCCCTTGAGATAAAAGTGTTGCAATAAAAATTCACTAAATTTATTTTCAGAGAAGAAAAAAAGAAAGAGAAAGAAGGGAAGGGAAGGGAAGGGAAGGGAAGGGAAGGGAAGGGAAGGGAAGGGAAGGGAAGGGAAGGGAAGGGAAGGGAAGGGAAGGGAAGGGAAGGGAAGGGAAGGGAAGGGAAGGGAAGGGAAGGGAAGGGAAGGGAAGGGAAGGGAAGGGAAGGGAAGGGAGAAGGGAGAAAGAAAGAGAGAGAGAAAGAAAGAGAGAGAGAGAGAGAAAAAGAGAGAAAGAAAGAGAGAAAGAGAGAGAGAGAAAGAAAGAGAGAAAGAGAGAAAGAGAGAAAGAGAGAAAGAGAGAAAGAGAGAAAGAGAGAAAGAAAGAAAGAAAGAAAGAAAGAAAGAAAGAAAGAAAGAAAGAAAGAAAGAAAGAAAGAAAGAGAGAAAGAGAGAAAGAGAGAAAGAGAGAAAGAGAGAAAGAGAGAAAGAAAGAAAGAAAGAAAGAAAGAAAGAAAGAAAGAAAGAAAGAAAGAAAGAAAGAAAGAAAGAAAGAAAGAAAGAAAGAAAGAAAGAAAGAAAGAAAGAAAGAAATGGGGAGTTTTCTAAGATTTTCAGCTACATAATTTGATACCTGTGCAGCACAAACTAATTGGCTAGTATCTAGGATTAAAACACATATATATTCAATATTTTCCTTACTGTGTTGCCCTTGCTTTTCTATTTCACACTTCCATCCATTTCCCAGTATTTCAGAGGCCTCAGTATTTTGAATAAATGAAATCAACAACCTCAGAAAGCCCTCTGAGACCTGAGGTTGTAAACATCAAATTTGAAAATTGAACTGAAACATATGCCATCTGCTCAGTAATGTAAGATATTTACAATCCTTTAAACAATAACTGGGGTTTGAAAATATGGAAAATAAAGTAGTTCAAAAACAAGAATACAGATGAATCTGTTGTAATCTGGGAAAATATATTTTTAGAACAAAAACCCAATGAAGAATCATTTTCTACTTGCTAAATTTGAACGAGTCAGTGGACAAGCTTCCCTGGATGGTGATTTATATCTCGTTTCATCTGGGTTCAGTAAATATTCACCTTTCCTCTTTACAAATTTAAATAAAAGCTGTCAGTAAATAAAAAGGTCGCAAGTGTCTTGCAGAGATTTTCTCCTGCAGTTTGAAAAAAATTCATTGTTTGTGCTACAATCTCTCTTGAGTTCATGGTCCCACCCACACAGAGCTGTACACAGATGTAACTTGCAAGGTCATCTACTCAATGCTGCAATTTCTACATCTGAAGTAATTGCTGTACTTGACTATTCTATTACTTTACAGTTTTTTAATTTGGTGTACTTTCACCAGGTTAAGTCTATTTAGGAATGCATAGCAAGGCATGAAAATTCAATTGCAGCACTATTTCTGCAGACATATAAAAATAAAATGGTGTGTAAGCCATAATTCAATTACAAAAAACAATTTTCCAAGGAAATGCTTCGACTGAAGGGATGAAAAGCTGGCAGGTGGTGTGCAGTACACCTGGGTGAGTATGACCCTCTCTGGGCCGAGAGCCTGACTCAGTGACACTAGAAAGCCACTGTCCTGTTGTCAGAAGTGTGGGGGAACATTGAGACTGTGCTCCCTAACTTCTGATAAGAGCAGAAACCATCACCCTTGGCATGGGCTGAGCCTGGTTGCAGGAACCTCTGCCCATCAGCAGGCAGGATTTTGATACAGAGAGGTGATGGGAAGAATTTCTATATTAATACACTTTTTTTTGCATTTGCTGCCAGATGTTTAGCTGAGGTAACGAACCAATTTAAAGAACCACTATAAAGAGCAAATTCTTGTTGGAGACCTGGAGATTTATTTGAACAACTGTGAAGCAAGGAGTTTGAGCTGATGAAGAAGTTAAATGAAATATGTGGAAGGAAAAAATGTTTGAATGTAATAGAAAGATTAAATTTTTCAGTTAATGTCTCATTGAACTGTTGTATTCCCACTGGAGCAAACAATCCAATTCCATAACCCTTGTCCTTTTCCACACAATTAATACTCCAGTGAAAATAAGCTTTTCAGGGATATTTATAGCCAAAGCAGAAATCAGTTCAATTCGGACTGCAGCTGAAAGATAACCACTAACCTGATGGTGCTTCCTGTACATATTTCTCTGACAAGAAATTTTGGACATTCTGGATAAAACCACCGTGCAAAGTACAAAGACAGAGTGGAGCTCTGTGAAATTGCTTGTAGGGCCACAGCTACACACACTCACTACATACAGGAGATTTTAAACATAGGATAAATTGATTAATGTATTTACCAGTATAAATATAGAAATACCTAATGCATTTACTAACATATTGACTAGATGGAGAAGCTCATTACATGGTGAGAAATTTTGAATTATCAGGAAAAGCATTTGCTTGCAAGTCCCATGTTTGCCTGAGCCAAGGTTTTGACTCTGATATAATTCCTATGTTCTCAAGTGCTACTTTATAACAGATCTGGTTGTATGACCAGAAATCATATTAGAAAAAGATTCAAATCAAAACATCCAGTTATGATGCTTGCCACTTTGCTCTTCACCTACAGTGATGAGAAGTTTCTTCACTGGTAAATATGCCAGAAACTGTCTTTTACAAATTCAGTGAAATTTCCTTGTGTGCCTTTTAATACACACATCACAAAATCTTTGTATTAATGTTAAAATTCTTATAGAAGAACAATTCATCCATCAGGCCTTTTTTGCTTTACTTTACTTTCTCATTCCAGGGGAGAGAACATTACATGCCTTTGTTGTCTCTGTTAAGGGTAACCTTCATCAGAGTTCTGCTAAGCCACTACTAAGCTCCAGGAAAAACCTCTCACAAAAATTCTTTACTCCTCTGGTTTTGCTTTTCTGGGAAATTGTTAAACATATGTTGCATTTAATGGTGAAAATATTGCATCTGAGTATTCATACTTTAATCAGAATGGATATTTCTGTTCCACTTCAGTTTTTGCATTGTGACATTAGAGGTACTTGCTGACTAATCACCATAGCTAAATAAAACCAACAATTTCTTCTTTATGACTACACAAAACATAAAATTATCTACACACAATGATGTGTCAATAGGTTTATAGGAGGATCTTCCTTTATTCTTTCAGAAACTTCCATGAAAATTTCATGCCATGGCATGCAGCATGACCCACATGATATAAGTGGGTCCTAGAAAATCAAAAGGTGGAAAAAAACCTGGAAAAATCAGTTCTGCCTATGGGAATGTCTTTATGAGCACTAATGTACTACTGAAGGATAGGACCTGGTGGTAATAATTGATTTCAAATATTTTGACATCAAGAGGGAATTAAAACAGTGGATTATAAGCAAACACACAGGTCCATGAAATCTTGTGGAAGCAGGCTGATGGGATTTTTTCTGACAACATGGGTTAATTTACCTTTATTCCAGCTAGGAAATGAATAGAGGGTGATTTGCTTGATACCAGATGCTTGTGTGGAAATGGTGGTACAACAGAGTTCACTGGACCTAGTGAACACATACTGAAATACACTTACCTGACTCTCCTTGACGGTATACACTGTGTAAAGGTGTGGCACACACTGTTTAACAGTATTGGCCCTCAAAATTCTTGACAATTGACAGGAAGAAATTTTCAGAATTTCAGAAAAAAAAAGACATCTGAGGGTAACCCCATGGAGCTATGGTGGAAAAATTCTGGTGTTAATAACCTCAGGATATCATAGACTCTTCTGCCTTGGATGCCTGTAAGAGTAACCTCCTATACTAGGGCAACTGTGCTAGAGCCTTTCAGCTAAAATTCCCTAACTTTCTTAGAAGCTGAAGTCAGGAAAGGATAGGGAAAGGCCCACAGGGAAAAGGGAGGGACCAGAATGTGAGAGATGAAAAGGTAGAAAGAAAGAGGCCAAACCAGAAGGATGCACTGTGAAATATGGGGTCAGCAGTAAAGGAACTCCACAGTCACTGTTACAGCTGGAATGGATTTACACTGATGGAATCAAAGTTTTACCTTTTCAGTATTTTGCTTTCAATTCAAAATTTTTTAAAATTTATTTCTTTCTTTTGAAATATGAGCAACAGCAAGATGATTACTTAGTTACTTGCCCTTTTTGCTAGTTTTCTTAAAAAAATAACAAACAAACAAAAAAAGAAGAGATAATTATTTATTGCTTAAGGAAAAGACCAGCAGAAAACCCCAGCTCTTCTTATGCTAAGTGTGAGTCTTGGAAATATAGTCATGCTGTACAGAATCATAAAATGGCTTTGGTTGGAAGAGACTTTAAAGATCATCTACTTGCAACCCTCTTTCCAAGGACAGGGCCACCTTCCACTAGACCAGGTTGCCCAAAGCCCCATCCAACCTGGCCTTGAACATTTCCAGGAAAGGGGCATCCACAACTTCTCTTGACAACCTGACTTACTGACTGACCACCCTCGCAGTGAAGAATTTCTCCCTAATATCTAATCTAAACCTCTATCATTTTGAAGCCATTTCCCCTTGTCCTGTCCCTGCAAGGTGCTCTAAATTGTCTCTTTCATATGTGCAGTGCATTTTTCCTTTGCCTTGCAACTTTATATAAAAAGGCATCAGCCACTCCTGTTCTGCTCTAGAAGCGCTCCCCACAGGTGGAACTAGGACCGAAAAGAAACAGGGAGCCAAACAAACTATCTGGATTTCTGTTTCTTTGGGACAGAAAGCAGGTTGTGAGGGACATCTGTTCTCAGAAAACACCAATTCAAACAAATGCAAAGAGTTGGTAAGATGATTGGCCTGGCAGACATCTGCCATTTGCAAAGGCAGTTTAGCAATCTAGAATGAAGGGGCAGTTCTCTAAACACATCCCAGGGAAACAGTATCATGGAAAGAAAACATTTTATTTCAATTAAAGGACAGTTTTTCTGCAACAGCACATGAATATGTGATAAGCATGAGTGAAATTAGCATGGTATTAGGAAGTTCAAATTACCCTGGTTGTGGATGCTCTGGAAGAGCTTTTTAATTGGGCTAACAGTAAGAAACATTTTTCATTTCAAGATAGAGCTCAGTGAATGCAGTAACACCTTTTGAATAGTTCAACTGACTGAATAAAGCCTTTGCTATCAGGTCTTTGTTGCACTGTCAATACAAATAATTATTGTATATAATTAATTCCATGCTTCAGTGCTCTGCTTCTCAGCTGCAAGCCTAGGAAGGCTTTTTTGCACTCCTGAGGAATAACAAAGCTCTTGAGTTTTATTTACTTGCCCTCCTTTGAAGAAGTAGGGTTAGAGCACAGTGTGGGCCGGTGTGGGTACTGGGAAAGCAAGACTTTGAGTTCTGTCTCTTGTTTGTGATTAACCCTGTGATGAGACATGGGGATTGGAAGGGGTTTTCCTTCTGGATTTCACACTTTTCTGGAGAACAAATCATATCTTGCTCCTTAGGGTGAGTTGAGCATTTTATCTAATAAATTCCAGGGACAATTATGAGGGGAATGACATCCTTCATCTTCTCCTGCTCTCCTTCACATCCTGAAAATTTGTTCATTCTGGTCTTCAGATTGTTGCAGGGAATATCTCTGGCAGCTTCAGACCATTTCCCTTCTAGGCTGTTTGTTGTGCAGCTGTGACTGCTGTGAGCTCAGAGCAAGCCACAAAGCCAGTCACAAGTGCATGGTTAAATGGTCTGGCTCTGAGATCTGTGCCACGCTCTTTTACACAGAGGTACAAATCACCAAGGTCTGGGAGGGAGGTATTGCAGGGGAGGATCACAAGAAGTTCAACCTCTTTCTGCAGACACCCACTGCTGTCCTCTACTGAGACTAGGATACTGGGATACTGCTGTGTGCATTGCAGCCACTGCAGCATCTCACATCTCCTGCCAGCCCAGGCATTTCTGGGTCTAGGATCTTAGTGTCTGCCTTGGTAATGAGTCTGCTTTTTCAGAAACAAACTGGGAATGTAGCTCAGGCTTCACCCTCACCTCATCTGTCAGTCCTAACCCTAACAACCTCAGTCTCCCATCCATACTTTGACATTTTTCCCTTTCCATAAGGAAAGAATAGCAAAAAAGTGTGGGGGGGATCTCCTTTTGGTTTGGTGCACCTAATTTCCCTTCTAACAAAACTCCGGCCACCAAAGCCACCCATGTTATTGCAACTGGAGCAATGTATCTGGGGAAACAGCATATTCTGATTTCATGTTTTCTTTTTTCAAAAGGTGCATCTTCAGAACTTGTGAAGCTCGGACCAAGCTTGTGGCCAGAACGCAAAAGGGTGGGAGAAAGGTGTCCTTCTGAACATACTGGGCATGCACTTAAAAGCCTGGGTAAGTTCTACATCCTGCCTAATGGATCTTCCACTTCTATGGAATTCAAAATAAACCTCAAGGGAAAACTTATTCAACACACAAGAGTGTTCTGTTCATTTTCTCTTTGCTCCTCTCCCTAGCTCACATGCTTTGGAGCCTATTACCTCTCTACTTCCGTGTTTTCCATCTGAGAAAATCATGGCCATGGAAAAGAAATTAGGGCAGTAGGAAGCAATGAACTCCCACTTGAATTAGTATTAACTAATGCAATATTTGGGATGGTATCTCTAAACACTATGAAATAATGAAGGATAACACTAATCACGAAAATGGGAAAATGTATTTTACAAACCCTGATTTGGAGATTCTGACAAAAAGCAACTCTGCAAGCAGTCTTATTAATTGTGGTGCTATTTAGCACAGGAAGCAGCAGAACATGATCCTAAATGATTCTTTAGGAAAGTAGCTACCTGCACATGTAACACATATCATTCTTACCATACTATCATTCCTTCAAAATTGGCAGAGCTTAACATTTGTACTTTCTTTGAAACATAATTCTTCTTTCATTGTGTCCTGATGACTCATCATTCAAGGTACTCCAGTGAATCATATTAGTGTTCTCCCAAAATAAAGGTATAAATAGATATAACTTTGGAGCACAGTATTCTAAACTGTTCCTAGACAAAGTTTGCTCCCTGTATTATGAGCATCTGTTCATGAGATTTTAATAGCTTGAAATTTCATAAAGACAAAAATGACTCAAGCAAAGAGTAGATGGATAAAAGTATGTGCTCACATAAAAAGTGATGGGTGAAACTTTTTTAACATTTTATTTTATGCTGTTTGTTTAGTTTTTGATTTGGTTTTGAGTAAAGGTTTTACACTGAGTCATCAGAGATCACTGGACAAGTAAGGATTTTCAGATTTTCTGTGTATAAGTATTTTTAAAGTGTTATACCCATCACAGATGTACATGATTTGAATATGAAAGTTTACTGTGTTAAAATAGGAATAGAGATAGGAGGCTGGTTTTAAGATACATTACATCTTAGCTGTGTCTAATTTTGAATCCTGAATTCTTACATACCACCTGGTAAAACATGTCAAGCATTGAGCTTGAGCAATGTCCATTACCCACCTCTATAAGTCTAATTTTCTGTCATTCTTTGACTTTTCATTCATGAATTTGGTTCCAGCAGCACACTGCCACAGAAATTGATTCTTTGACTTTTCTTAATATGGTATTTTTTGTAAATTTTTTTAAATGGTACTGCTGTAGCTCTTTAAGCTTAGCTTTGGGGGGTTTATAACAATTTTGCTGTTAAGTGAAAGATATTATTTAATCTAACCTTTGGGCACACTTTGGGATGACTAGTAAGTCCAAGAGAAAAGACCATTACATTACTTTTTTCTCTTTTATAACTACATTTGTCCCCTTTCTTTTTCCTACTCTTCCCAAAACATGCCACCTGGGAAACAGAGAGCTGAATTTGCACTAAGGCTAGGCTACTTCAAATGGTGCTAATAACATGAAGGCATTTACTGGCATAAAATGGATAATATGAAATATGAAGTACAATTTTCTTTCAACAGCCCATAGAATAGAAAGTGGTATGCAGAAAGGCTAATATTATTTCTCATTCTTTGACCAGTAGTCAGAAGAATTGTTTAAAACTTCATTTTTAACCATCTACTCCTTTTATTTTGAGCATTGACTGTTTTCCCAGACTTTCATCCTTGGCTTGATAGTAGACAATTCGCTTTAAGCTTTTATTACAGCATTTGCTACCACTGTGGTTCAAAAATTCTCCTTTGAAAAGCTGCAAGCAAGTGCCGTGCAGTATGATTGTGCAATCCAGGTCTCATGCCAGGCAAGTTGTTTGTGTTAGACAGATACTTAAAATCCTACTAAAAACCCTCCTTGAAAGGACCAGCTAATACATAATGTCACTTAAAAAGAAAAAGCCCTTCTTATCTAAGAGGACATCATAATGTTCTTGTTGCTCTCACGCCCAGAGAGAGAAACACGCTGCAGTGTGATTTAATCTAAAACCCTGAGCATGTTTTTGTAGGTGTTTAACCCTTTCAGGTGCGTCACTGTAATTCTGATATAATACTGGCTTCCTGCTATGCTGGGGCACGCTGCAGTGAGATCTTCCACCTCAGTGAGATGCAATGCCAGGCAATGCCAGAGATTATCTTAACATCTCTTCCCGTGCGCTGAAACAGGAATCAGCCAGAGGTTTGCAGAATTAGATTTATCTGTCTTATAAAAAGCTTTATGGCATTCTGGAAAAGTTAAATTTCAATGTGCTGTAATGCTCAAGATGTATTAAAGATGTTTAGGAAAGGATTTTTTCTTTATGATACTTCCCCCACACGCTGATAAAAAGTTCTCCCTATAGACCACTTTTGTATCTCTGCACTATATTTTATTCTCTAGAACTTCTTTCCTGCAAGTGTAAAATATTGCTTAGCATATAAGTGTCTCCTCCTAGTCAAGTTTAGACTGTTTCTAATACTGCCTTCAGGGTTTATAAAAACATATGCAATACTATTGAAAAAGCTTATATAATTATATGGGAGAAAGAGAAATTGGAAACCATGATGAGACAGGATTATTACAACAGCAGAGAGCACTGTGTGAAAACCAAATAGATAGGTGGGCAGTATTTAATATTACTGATGAATCTTTAAAATCAAGACTTGCTGGTTCCAGAAGAAAAGTTAATAATAATAATAATAATAATAATAATAATAATAATAATAATAATAATAATAATAATAATAATAATAATAATAATAATAATTATTATTATTATTATTATTATTATTATTATTATTATTATTATTATTATTATTATTAGTCCTGCAGTACAGACAAATTCAGTAATTTTTCCTCTCCTGTAGCTGCAAGGCCACTTCTAAAGCTTCATGAAATGGCTCAATTTTCTGGCTATTTGCTAGTCACAGCTGTCATAATATCCAAGTCCTAGACAAACAGCTAGAGTACAAATAAGCATCAGTTATGGATGGAAAACAGAGGCTGAAGTGTCTTGAATATACCCAGCTACTCATGGAGACCTCATGCAGTCTGACTCCAGGAACATGCTGGGTCTCCCTGTGCTGGGTTTGCTAAGGTTTGTAATTCTGACTCTAACAAAAAGCTGGACAGGCAAGTTAGCAAGTTATTTTCAGAAAAAGGTGAATTCATCTTGTTTGCAACGAAAGAGGATGATCAGTGAGGTCAGGGAAGACTTTCATCCTTGGACTTTCCTATGGAGAGAAACTTCAGTACTGAAACTTGCTCGAAGTGTGACTGACTTGTACTTGAACTTAGAATCAAATTTTTTGAGCATCTGAAGAAAATTAGGAAAATATAGAAATGTTAATAGACTTTTCAAGAGACAATTACCTAACTCAGGTCACCTCATTATTGGGGAGATTTACAGCCTGACATTGAAGTTCCCTTACTAGTGGCGAGCCAATGAAACTTGCAGTGGAAAACTCAGTGCAAGTATTCTTCTACTCATTTGAAGGAGCAATCACATTACAGAAAAATTATTAGACACATGGAAATCTGGTAACCATTACTGTGAGCAGGTTTTCTGATGAATCCTAGGAAAACTTCGTAGAGCTACTTTTGGTTGCCCTGAAAACAGATCTTAAAATTTCAGGCCCACAGATGGAAGATGACTTAGATGATGTTACTGGAGATATTGAAAAAAATATTAGCCCCATTTAATATATAAAAAATATTTTCATACATGAAAGGAATCATAATGAAACTTTTCAAAATAAGCATGAGTGTAGATGCCCAGAGAAAACACTTGACCAAGATTTTGATTGTACTGACAGAGAGTTTTTCAGCACAGCAACTCAATGTTTTCTCTCCATCTTCACAGGAGTCTCTGCAGCCAAAAACCAGAGATTACAAAGGCTTTTGCTTTTGCAAAAGTTGTAGCACAGTTTCACTGCCATTCTCTCTCTCTTTGTGCTCAACAGATCTGACAGACCACTGCTTATCACGGCAGTTACGCACTGTAAAACATCTCTCACAGGCATGGAAAATGCATTTTTTCTGTCTCCTCCCAGATGAAAGCAGAGCCCCAGACATGCAATTTTTCATCCTTAGAGAAAGAAGACAGATATAGGCAACTTCCAGGTCAGAGAAATTAAAAAAAATAGAGAAGACCTTAGAATAGATGCAAGTCTAGGTGGATATTTTGGGTCAAGTCACCTTTACCTAGTAACACTTCATTACTGATTTCAGCCATGGAATAGTGGTAGGGAACTCTGCCACCTCCAGACACCATTTCCTTTAAGGGTTAGCTCTGTAAAACTGTGGGAATCCATCAAAAGCAAAAAGTAAGCTCAGCATTTCAATACCAAGAAGAAAAATAGCACTGCTGCATCTTTCTCACTGACATAAGCCTGACAATTTGAATGTCTATATGAGTCTCACGTAGGAAGTATATTTTCCTTAATGTTCACTTAATGTTCATACCCAACTTCATCATGAAAAATACCTTTGAAGTCCTCTAGATTTTAAACAGAAAAATAAATATATCTCTAGACTAAAATGGTACATGAAGATTAGCACAGATCAATGTATTAGTGTTGCAGAATGTAAGAAAACAACATCAACAGTCCAGGCAAAACTGAACTTTCAGAGGAACATTTCTTCTGTTTTCTTTCCCCTCTTTCTTCTCTCTCACTCGACTTCTTCAACATGAGAATCTTGAATAATAAGTTATGAAGTTTCTTAATTTGCCACTGCTTTCTATAAGTAGTCACATAAGGACGCTGAAGGACGTACAGTAAGCATGTGCCCTACCAAAACATGTAGCCCTTCACGTAACAGTGGTGTATCTGCTCTCTGTTGATATGCTTTCTACTGTCAGTAGTTGAAGACTTTTAAGATTGGGATAGGTCAGACTGCAATTTTTAGTACTTGTTTTCCTTTTAATAGAAAGCTCCAAGTGGATTTTGTTTCAGAGGATTGTAATTCTGTTTTGCAATCAAATTATCCTGGCTATTTAATCTAAGGACTGAAGTATGTTCTAGAAAAAAAAAAAAATTTAAAAACCAATTCAGAGAATTATATCAGAAAGCATTGAATTATTAGATTATTTGGTATACTTGATTCTTTTAAAAACCATCTTCTTTTTCCAAATAGGCTAAACACAATTTATTCCATGACTATAAACTCAATGGACCTGCAAGGTCTGCTTCTCATTTTGAGAACTAAAAAAAAATTAAAGTGAACATTGTATTGAATTTCCTCAATATTTGTTCAAATGTTTAAGCAAATTTGCTTGTGTGTCTTTTAAATCCCTTGATGTTTTTTTTTTTAACAACATCATTTTAATCTTTACTGATACTATCTTTGGTTAGTATTAGGCTGAGTAAAGTTTTCTGCTACATATTCCTAATTTCTTATGTGATGTCTACCAGCAGTTCACTTATAAACATTCATCCCATTCCCTCCTAGCACGGCATGGAACAGCTGCACAGGCTCTGTAGGAAGCCTGAGCTTTGAAGTGATCTTCACAGCAGTTTCCACAGGGGCCACAGATCACAAGTAATGCAGGTAGCCCCACATGCCTGTACTCACCACCTGCTCCAGATTCACCTGAACCCCAGCTAAAGTGTTCTGGGAGCTTAAATAGTGATAAAGTAAACAATGTTTTCCAAATATATATTCCATATATTTGCAGAAATTTGAATTTTAATGTGGAAAATGAAGTGTGGAAGCATTTTGCTTCCTTTATAAGATCATTAATCTCTTTAATCTTTACTAAGACAAGACTAATGAATTGACTGAATGAAATGTGTGATTGAACAATGCATACTTATGTTCTTGGAGACTATTTCCCAAATAATTCAAGTCTTCAGGAACAGGATATTAAATGTAGGATAAGAAAAAGTCAGTGTTTTGCAAGTGTGTTTGTGTGTGTTTTTGTTCTGTAATCTCTAGTTAGGGTTAAAGAGCTATATTCTATACATGAAAAAAACCCTGAACTTTCTGAATGCTGTTTTTGCATTGGAATATGATTAAAAGCTCATTTCCAGATTCAAGCCATATGGTGAGTGATGATTCACATTTGAAAATAATTCCTGCTTTAACTGCCTCTGGTTGCTCTTGGGAATAAAAACTGAAACAAAAAAAGTAAGCAAAAAGTGTACTCCCAAACTGACTGTTTGCTGGAGCTAGATAAAACCTCATATCTGAAATATTTAGCATTCTGTCCCATATAGACATTTCCAGAAGAATTCTTGGTCACCCAAGCATTTTCTGATCACTTCAGCTGACCCACGTGCTCAGGAGCAAATAAAACCCATCAAGCTTTGGTGGCTGCTTGTCTCTGCTGCATCCAGGAGCCATGTTATGATCTCTGAGGCATCCAGAGGCGTCTGTGCCTGCAGATGAAGCCTGTCTAGGGGTGCTCTGGGCTTGATTCCACTGCCCATCTCAGGGTAGGCAGGCAGGGACAGGCACCGAGTGAGTTTGTGTCTCTGTCCTCTGCTGCAGGCCTGGGAAAGGGGCTCCAGTGGTGTGCACAGCACATGAGCCTGGCTTAGAGGGAATTCCTGCCACAGGAGAGAGCACAGCCAATACCCAAGGGGACCATTCCTGCTCCAAGCAGCATCTGATCAAAATTATTGATCATCTGCCAAGCACAGCCAAATGCCACTGAGGCCAGAGCAGCTCTGCAGGGAGCAAGGAGACAGCTCAGACTGATTAAATCACAGGGCTGGAAGTGAAACAAGGGTAAGAGAACAACTGAGCCCGAGTGCTAGGAAGAAAAAGGAAAGAAAAACATTGTACTTAAATCCAGCAGAGGCACAAAAATCCATGGAAGCAGATCCGGCTGCTGTTGAACTTAGCTGTGAGTTCCTTTGGGCTTTATGGAAACAAGCAACTGGAGAACAATCTCTGTTATGTATCCAGGTGTGACTCAATAATCTCATCAAATCAGAGGAAACATCAACACCAAATCTTGATTGCACAAGATTTCAAATTGGAGAGATCCCAAAGGGTGGAAGAATAGTATGGAGGAATGATTTTAAAATCACCCTTTCCCAGTTAAGTTGTTCTCTTCTCACCCTCTGCCTGCCAGATGATGTAGTAGGTAAGCTAAATAACAATTGCTCCCTTGTTTTCAGTGAAATATTCTGAGCTATTTCACAGAACAGTACGTGTATCACAGAAACATAAACCTTGAAGATTTTGCACTAGGTCAGGACCAAGCATAATTTGTCACCTCTCATTTCTCTTTCACTCTCTCCTGGCACTACCAGGCTCCTGATGAGAGCTTGTCCAAACTGCCTTCACACCAAAAACTTTTCATTGTCTCACCAGTTGAAAGCTTCTAGCTCTTCCTCTGGCAGGTGAAGTAGGGCAGAATGAAACATCATCAGTTCCTAAGGAAACAGTTCCTTCCTTTGTACTTATGCTTTGTGAGTTACAACTTTTGGAGACTGAGTAGATTTTGCCATTTTTGAATATAATATAGACTATCATTTTCACATCTGCTTTTGTCATGAAGATAAGTTTCCAGTGTATCAGGAATTGCTTGAGCAAATGAACAGTTATGAAATCCCTTAATTTTATGAAGATTATATTGTTGAGCCATTACAAAAAACCCTAGTCCCTTTCTGCCAAAAACCCAGCTGTAAAATCTCAATTCTCCAATATACAATTCTGAATTTTTAATTCTACAGAACATTATCTTATCCAAGAAATGAAATACATTATTGATACTATTGCACAAGATCTAAAGAATTAGCCATCTAAAAGAAAATTAAACAATATTTATTTTTTAATGAGTTTTAGAAAATTGCTCATGTGAAAGTTCATGTGACTTAAATTTCCATCCTGTTTCTTTCTGTCTATTCTTAAAAAAAAAAAATCCACCAATTTTATCACAGAAATAAAAACAGTGCATCTATATTGTATGCACTTCTACTCATGATGCTACACAAAAAATGGAAATACCTTTATCTTAAATAAAAGTGAGTGGTCCCACAGTGAACACATTTTTATGAACAGGTGAGTACATACAGAATACCAGAAACACAAGATGACACTGATTTAGAAAATTGAGATTCCATGGCAGGCAATGTTTGACTTAGTTGTAACAGTATTTGGCTGTAAACTATTGAAATTTCTTCTCAGTTAGATGGACTCTCTAGAGTGCTGAGGCTGCCATAATCCACCTGGGTATTTAAGCAGGATGAGACAAAGGCATCTCACCTGGATGTAGAGCATTTGCTGTACTTGAGAGAGGAAGAGAAAGCACAATGAAGGTGCACTTCTCTTTCCCCAGCTTCCTTATACTGGGAAGATTTCTCATATTCAGACGAAAAATTGTATTTATTATCGTGAAAATCAGATTGACCTGAGGAAACACAATTCCACTTACTACTTGTACAGGGATGCTTTAAAGCAATTCCACAACAAACAACCTTTTTTGCAAACAGTGCACTTTACTGCCCAAGCATTGCAGGGTCTTGTCCATGCTGCATTCACCCTAGGCCAAGACCATCTCCCATGTATATGAAACTAAAGGATTGTGATTTGAATCGACATCCATTCAGCTTTGGAGAAGTTCCTGAGAAAGATCAGCTAGACTTGCATTTTTCCATTGCATCTTTCAAGGTTAATGGTACGACTTTAGCGTAAGAGTTTATCTCATCTTCCACTGGTAGAAGATGGAGTCAAGGCCTGAAGCCCAGCTGTACACAACACTTTTACACCAGCAGGGCCAACTCAGTGTTTTCCATAGAACTTGAAAATATCCAATCTGTAGCTGTTGTTCCTGTTACTGGAGTCCCATATGCTTTCCAGAAGACAGAATAAGCTTATGTTCACAAGGGGGAAAAAAAGGAAAAAAAAAAAGAGGAAAGCTGGGGAAAACCTCTTTCTTTAGAGCTCATTGTCTTCTGTATCCTTCCTTCTGGAGGCACACATATTGGGTGGTGGGGCCAAAACAGCAGCTGAAAAATACCTATTTTAACCACGTCTATAAACAGAGATATAATAATGTAGGGCAGCTAGGTGGAGAGGAGTTAAATCAAATCCCTTGCAAATGCATGAAGACGAGAAAGACGACCAAAACAGAGAAAAAGGAATCACAGCTGGAGAAAAAAGAAAACAGCAGTAATCAAAGGTTGATGTTGCAGGAGCTGATCAGGATCCACTCCAACTGTGTGGAGATGCTGAAGTAAAGGGTCTTTTCTGATTGATTTGACCAACTTTGAAAGCCCTCCATAATCATGTTAATGAATGCCCAGTGATGTCACAGTATTTATTTACAGAAACCTGATAGTTTCTTAAGCAATTGCAATCATGGTGGATTTGATTCCTGCCAGCACAATCATCCCACACACTCCCATTTTCTGACCCAAAGGTGAACAGTGCCTAGCATCCTTTTGTAACTCTCAGCTAATCAAAATTAAATATATATTTTTCTTTTTTCTCTCCTACATTTCAAGTTTCTTTTGGCCTGTCCTACCAGCCTGCAATTCAGTGGCACCACAGCATAGAGCTCTTTATCACATCCTTTAATTCTCTCCATCCACTGAATGCCTGACTACCAACTGCCATTTATCAATAATTTTGTGAAATAAAATCAGGTTGGGCTTTTATCACCTCAGCCATGCCCCAACAAACAAGTTGTGAAACCACTTTCAACACATTTACATAAAAGCTGTGTGCCCTTAGAATGGATGGACACTCCTTGGAAAGGAATTACAATTCCATGTGTATATAATAACTAGTAAAGAAAATTAGACAATACTAATACAATGCTCCTGGTAAGTACAAATAGCAGTAGGGACTTAAGATATTAGCACATGCATCTGCTATTCCCATGACTTAAGAGGAAAACTGAAATAAATTATTTTACATATTGACTAATTGCTAACATTTTTCTCAAGTTTTATTTTGAATTTTTATTTATTGGCTCCATGGTTTCATGTGAAGCCTTCCCCAAAGGCAAGCACATTTATTTAGTAGTAAGCAGTTAAACATTTCAAACAGCTTGAGAGACAGTCCATAACAATAAAAGGGATATACTTAATCTGGATACGCAAATTTCATAAATTTCTCCAGGGCAGTATATTCCCACTGCAGTGTTTTGCCAGCTTAAATGCCAGCACAGCTGTCTTTATCTTTCCCCCTGGGTACTAGTGTTCCTCCTAATGTTTCATGAGGGAAATCAAAAAGGGAAGTTTGGTACAAATCATTTTAGTTTTTAAAAGAAAAGAGATTTCACACTCAGGAATGGCATTCTATCAAGGGAGCTTTTTACTTATTTGTGGGTCATTTGTGGAAGAGACCTTATTTCTCAGGCTTCTGAGACAATTCTTTAGGTCTGTTGGCACCAATAAACCTAAGTGGAGCACATAAAGGTTGAAAAACAAGTCTTTTGTGCTATTACAGCAATTCTGGAAACTTTTTGTGTTATACTAAAAATATTTACCTGATGTCACCAGACAGCTTTTTCATACAAATTCTGCCCTAAAGCATTCTGGAGATTCCTTCTATGAGTGTTGTACCAGGTGGTTTTCATTGTCGTCACTCAGCTCACAGGCTGCCTTTTTGAGTAGTTAACTGTACCACAGCTTCTTGCTGTTACTGTGGTATTTTTTTATTCCAAATGAGTACTGAAATCTTCAGCTGATGAAAGATTTCAGAAAGTGAGCAGAGATCCTTTGGGTAACTGAAACAGTGCAAGATTCTGCTAGTTAAAGATCTACCCTCAGCTGTTTGTTTACATGGAGCCTTCCCTTACAATAAATGCATGGCACTGTGGATGTTTCACCCAATTGCAGTGACTCCATAGCTAACTGGCCTCCAGGCTGATCCACCCCATGGATCAGGAACAAGGACATTCAGCCTCAGTGAAAACAGGATTTTACGGCTTTTACCAATGCTTGCAACTCTTTCCTGAATCCACTATTCTGGCAGATAATTTTGCCCCACATATTTTAAGACTAAGAGAGCTTCTTTAGTACTAAATGACTTCATGCCATGTGTGCAGGTAGCCTGTGAGCTTCAGGAGGAGGAGAAGGTAGCAGGTTTAACCAGAAGAGAGTTCTGTCTGCTGCTGACTCCTGCACAATGGCAGAACTTCCACTACTGCTCTTCCAGGCTCTTGTTTGGACTGGTGTTGAGGTACATCAAAATTGCTCCAGCCTAGCTGGAAGGCACTGCCACATGAAGGAAATATCTGGATGGGGGTATCAACTTTCTGCCTAGTTTCCATCTGCAGTGCAGCCACAAAGGCCAGTACAGAAGAGAGATGGTACAGTGACATGATTTTCACAGAATCCCAGAATATGCTGACTTGGAAGGGACTCACAAGGGTCATCAATCCAGGTCCTGGCCCTGCACAGGACCATCCCCAAGAATCACACCATGCACTGAAAGCACTCTCCAAACGCTTCATGAGCTCTGTCAGGCTTGAGGCTCTGACCACTTCCCTGGGCAGCCTGTTCCAGTGCCCAGCCACCCTTTGGGTGAAGAACCTTTTTCTAATACCCAACCTAAACCTCCTCTGACACAACTTCAGGCCATTCCCTTGGGTCCTGTCACTGGCCACCAGAAAGAACACTTCAGTGTCTGCCCCTCTCCTTCCCTCTTGAGGAGATTGCAACTGCAATGAAGTTCCCCTCAGTCTCCTCTTCTTCAGGCTGAACAGACCAAGTGAGCTCTTTCCAGGAACTACCAACAGCCTAACAGATGGACTGGAGAGATCAGGGCAATTTTAACTGTGAGGATTGTCTAAAAACTGGCTATCACTACAAATCTGCAGCACACCAAGAATACTAGAGTTATTGCTAAGGCACTGCTGACACACACAAGGGCTTATTTTGGATACCATATTATTAAGCCTGGACTTGCAAGTTATTGTGCAGTGATGGAACAGGGTTAGGAAACTAATATATAGCTAGCTCACAGCTCATCACAAAGGTCTTCAGAAAGTGTGCTTTATATATCTCCTAAAGCCCACCTCAAGTAAAAGACTATAGACTGAGGCCTTTTATTTTAGTCAGGAAATACTAGATTAAAGTAAAATTAATTGATTCATTTTCAGGATGCATGGGGCTGTTCTTAATATTTAATAGTATGACAGTATCATATTTATTTTAATGTTTTGTATTGTTCTAAACTGCAAAGCTTGAATGCCATGGAGCATTTCCCAAGGGGAAAGGGGGAGCAGGACTAACAGGGGTGCTGTCCTTTCAAACCTGCATTCACCATACCCTTTTCACAGAACACAGGTGCTGACAAGCCTGAGAAGCAGGATACAGGATGGAGTCAATCCAGCTGCACCATCCTGGCATTGCCTATACAGGAGCCTGGCAGCCCTGGCAGGATGCATGGGGAGCTCCAGGAAGGAGGAGGTTTGTGTGGTGAATATCTCTTATTTTCTCCTCATTTCTGGGATGTGTGTTCAGTTTTCATTTCAAGCTACTCTGAAGATTTGAGCCAGCTTTGCTCACAAGCCTCCTTCTTTTCTGCTAAGGACTAGACCTGCTTCACTTCTACACCTGGAGGTAAATCAAGGTGAAATTCATTAAAGGTACGTAACTAGGTAAGACCAAATCTAAGCACAGCATATCCTCACTCATTCTATTCTTTTTTAATTACACTGGGTATCAGTGACACATCAGAGAGCTGGCACTTTGAAGTACAGTATTATT
This sequence comes from Zonotrichia albicollis, assembly GCF_047830755.1. Taxonomy (NCBI): domain Eukaryota; kingdom Metazoa; phylum Chordata; class Aves; order Passeriformes; family Passerellidae; genus Zonotrichia; species Zonotrichia albicollis. The sequence goes on along the minus strand of NC_133819.1, from coordinate 116,502,482 downwards.
CATTTTTTTGATGGTTTTGTTGATGTGCCAGTGCTTCATCAGGAAGAAGGACTAAAGATCAAAGAATGAATCTGGTCTGCAGTCTCTGAAATATTGTTTTTAGAGGAAGGAAACCAAACATATAAGGGATTCATACCTTTCTCTCTTTGGAGTTTGGTCTGCCACAAATAGTCAGTCAATTGTCAAATAATCAAAAGTTAAAGAAATTTGGATAGGTAATTAATTATGGGCAGGAAACTGCAAAATAGGGATCATAATGTAAAAATATCCTTTTTTTATAACTGAATTAACAACTCCTTTATTCTTAGCAGCACCAAGTCAGTACCTCTGCCCCCAATCTCAGAGGCTATGCAAGTTAGCTAAAGTCTTAGTATTGAACTGCATGTTTTATTAATCATCTTCACTGTGGAGCACCATAATCACCAGATTACCAATATTTCATATTGCAAAACACATCATAGCAGGACAATGAGGAATGAGTAGAAATGGATGTTGCCATAATCCACCATGGAGAGCAAGATGGAGGAATGATTCTTGTATTATGTAACCATACTCTAGGTACATTAGTTAGAAATTTGGTTTGTGTAGTGTAAGCTCCCAAAGCCAGATTGCATTTCCCAGAGAGCAATGCCGAGAGCCTATTCTGTGGGGGAGGGATTCGCTCCACAGTTGACAGGACCAAAATACTTTGGTTTTCAGCTCCTTGTCAACAAATCAAATAACTCAGCAGCTGTAAGCCCCTGGGTTGTAGACAACTGTTGTTCTTGCATTCCTTTTTCATATCTACAGTTCCAACCAAAAAAACCCTGTCCCAAATCTAGAAACCAATGTAATAACTACAGAGGTAATATACATATACATCTGTCTGCTGACTGCTGGCACGGGGCCTGAGTGACTGATTAAAATCAATTGCTTAGAAATGGCTGCAATTTTTTCTTAACTACACATACTCCTAATCCACATGGAAGTAAGTTTATTTATAGCACAAGGCAGTATAACCGTCTTGAATTTCTGCTAAATTACTGTCTAGTATGAGTTTGTGCAATTTTAATAATAAATATTCAGTTCCAGTTTTTAGAGAAGTCCAGTTTTCTCCTTGAAAAATAGTCCTTTGCAACTGGGAAAATTAAAAAAATTACTGTTCATCCTAACATATCTCAGTCAACATGTATATGTGGTAAACCATCACAGAATATTTGAGTTATGCCCCCAAAAACAATTTTAAATTCATAAAGGTGTAGTTTTATGGTTTTGGTTTTATCTCAATGCATTGAACTCTATCTGTCTTTTCTTATAGAATAAGATTGCATGAATATAAATATGATCCTTTTGTTTGGTGCTGTAGAAACGTGGAGGAGGAAGTAAATGGAACAGAAACTGCCAAGTAAAGTATTATTCCAGGACAATGGCCATGCACATTTGAAATCTGGTCAGAGAATAAAAAATTAATTTAAAAAAAAGGGACAGCTTTTTCATGAAAGGTCTTGAGATAAACCATTAATTTCAGAGAGATTCTGCCACAATCTTTCAATCTCAGTAGGGGGCATACAGCACTTTCAGGATTCCTCTCTTGTCCATAAGCATCACTTCTGAATAGAAGGGTATTACGCTGGAGTGCCCATGCCATGAGCTATTCAGAATGACAATTGTTTGGGAAAAGTCCACAAGAATACTTCAGCAAGCTGCTCTGTAACTGCAAGTGAAATCATATAGAAAACAACTGAAATCAAGTTGTGAACTTGAGAATATCTGAATAAGCATCAAGGTCAAGCACTTGTGAAACTCTGGCTGACTCAGAGCACTGCTTTTTTGCTCTATCAAGGGCACATGAACCTGCAAGGCTCTGAATTTTTTAACACACTTGGTTTGAGAGAGTTCACAGGTCTGGAAGGCACTTCTTTATATGTGCCAAATTGCCTTTTCTACATCATCAATATGAATTGATTTTATCATCCTTTGGAATATACACAGTATATTACATTTCAATCCAATGGCATTTCATTCTTTACCCAAATGCGATATTGCTCATGATCATTTCTTATGCTCCACTCTATTTCACAAATCAACCATAATAACATTGTTTAAATCTATCTTTAAGATTAGCCACAACCCTGAAATTTTATGGTGCATAACAAATTGATTCTGGTAAACTTAGCTGAGGAAAAAGGAAAATGAAATGACCTACTGTTTGAAAGGTTAAATATTTTCTTGATCTGTGTTACATCATGGTTAAACAAAAACCTTTGATGTGAGAACATATCCAACTTTCAGAAAGGGTGATTTTACCCACCTTGATCAGTCTATTCATGATAACAATGAAAATTCTATCTCTAGGATTTTACTCCAGTAAGGATTTTTATCTGCAGGCTACCTATTATGTGTATGATTATGTATGCAAAGTCCCTTTCTTTGTTATATATGAGATTTCTAGCATTTATCAAAAAAAAGGAAGATTTTAGCATACTCCCATGTAAATTTAAGCCCTTTATATCCTACTCACATTTCTTTAAGGTGTCATTTTGTTTCCTAGTTTTTTTCTAACAGTGAAAACCTGCAGCCCTGTTTTATATATCACCCAGAAACTGCAAGCACAGCTTATCCACCGTGACATTAAATACTGGAGATATTTTGTCCTCATTTTATTCAGAGAAAATAATGATACTTCTTTAACCACCAACGAACAACACCTTTATAAAGTTCTATATTTTTCTGAATTTATATTAAAAAAATCCTGTACTTCATTGCTTTTGATGCCTGGCAGAAGAGGTAAGTGCCATTAGACTCCCTGCCTACAAGACCTGAGCTCAGGATGACCTGTCAGAAAGAGTGTAACCTGTAGGTTAATGGACTGGGGATAAATTGAGATGAAAACCCCAAAACATCTAAACTGGAACTAACTCTAATGCAATGGTTAAACAGTTATTCATACTTACCCTTCACCTCTTCTCATTCTCCAGAATCAATGTGCTTCAATATCCTTCCCTTAATATAGGCAATTGATTCTTCAGAAAGTGGGAGATAAATCCCATGCTGAGCTACTTAAGCAGGAGTTCTAAAGGGCAGCTGGCTTTCAAGAGGTCTGGAACACTTAGTGCTCTGTTTGTTAGCAGTATCAGGCACTCCTTATCAGTCCAAATGTCTTTGTGGACAAAAAAACAGACAAATCAACCTGTATTTTAATCAGGTGCAACTAATGAGAATTCTAAGGTCCCATGGCAATTTAATTGGGCTATTAGATCATCAGAATATTTCAGTGGGAAATTAAGAAGCTAAATGTTTACTTAGTTCTAGAGTTTGTAGCCATCTTCTCACCAGTTTAAAGACACCTTTTGCCATCTGGGGCTTTCTCTGCAGATTTATTGCCAAGAATTATCCCTAACCCTACCTGAATTTGTTCCTGAGTGTAGAATGAAGAACATGATAAGTAAGAGTAGAAAACCTAATTAAAAAGGCAGGGAAAAAAAAAAACAAGAACAACCACAACAGCAGCAACAACAACAAAATACACAAGAAAATTGCAGTCCTTGGTGTTCCATAAACATATAATCTGCTCTGAAAGAAAACCACAGCTGTGGAAGGAAAAAAAAAGGATTAACTTTCAGCTGTGATAGAGCTGAGACAATTGTAGACAAGGCTTATCTTGTGAAAGTGGTTAAGAATAAGTCTGAAAATAAAGAAGATTGGGAAAAAGAAAACTCCTGGTCAACCTGTGATTATATACTATCAGAGCAACAGATCTGAATCTCAGATTTGAAAAAAATGCCTTTAAGACTTTAAGCTGAAAGAAGTGGAATTCTTTATTTATTTCTATGTTTCCACCTGACAGGGATTTAGCTAAAGAAAATTTTTTTCTAACTCAGAGACAGCAAAAAATATTAGCCAGGCTTTCTGTGTTAAATGTGAGCTACAGCTGCATAACACAAATTAGCCTCATGGATCCACTACTCAAAACTGATGTGAAATCCACCTTTTCTCTCCTCCATTTCTAGAGTCTGAGAACCCACTCAAAATATGAGGAAAACATTCCCTTGAAAGTCCCAGGTTCCCTTGGAAACCCATTTCTGCAGAAGTTATAAAAGAAACTTTCCCTTCTCGTCATTCTCCACCAGTGACTCTTACTGGGGAGCAGCCTGAGGAGCTGTAGCTGCTGGAGCACATCCCTCTCCTCCTGAAGGCAACATCTGCCTAAGTGAGAACCCTGAGAGTGCTGGGAGCCCCCTGCCCCTTTCCTCCATCTGACAGCAGCCAAATGCTGTGTCTGCACAGCTGGGTGCTGACAGCTCTGGACAGCTGGATCCTGCAGAAAGCCGGGATGTCGGTGCCGCAGGACTCGCCCATCTGCACCACTGTGTGCAGCCATGACAAATCAAAATGCAGCATTAAGAAAACATTTTCTTTTAACAAAGCTTGAAAACTGCATTTAGTCAGACATCCTTAATTAGAGCAGCTGCCAGTAAAATAAGTGCTTTGACTAGAAAAATAAAGAGATCTGCTATGCCTTTTGCTCTGCTCAACCCACTTGAATGTGGCCAAAACATAAGACAAAAATATTAATTGAATTCATGTTTTACAGATTTGGAACTATTCAGCTGTTGAGTACTCTCAAGCCCAAATAACAGCTCTATTAATTATTACCCACAGTCCTCTGCTTAGAGCCACAGCTGTTTTCCTATTTCACAGACATTTTTCACAAATTACAAAACTACCTAAATTAATAAAAGTCTAGGCACATATGATTACAAGAGCTTGAAAGAGTTTCAGCTCAGAAACTGTGTGACTTTCCACATTGCTAATTTAGAGCAACAGAGCTACTTTATCTGTCAGCTTTCATCACTTAATGAAGTTACTCAAATATTGAAAAACACAGCCTGGATATCTTTAATGTGGGTGGGAAAAATGTCTGAATTAACTACTGCTGTTTCTAGTATATTTTGGAATATGTATCTAATAAATTTCCTAAACTCATGCAGCACTTCATGGTATCATTATATTTGTGCCCAAAGGGTCCACCATCTATCAGGAAAATCAGATTATGATGTTTTCAGATAGCTTTTCTTGGCAGCTGGGAAGAAAAAATATCTTTGTGAAAGCAATGGCTGGTTACATAGACTTGGAGAGGAATGGAAGAGCTGAGCTGATGCTACAACTGTTTTCACACAGTTTTACTCCTCCAAAGCTGAGGTGATCTGGCATGATCAAAACCACAGACTTGATTCTTGGGAAATGAAGAGCAGCAGTCCAATTTTTGTTTCTGGTTGCAGAAGAAATTAAGCACATGAACAATATCAAGTGTCACATGTAATTTTTCTGGGAAAATGCCGATAAACCAACACTGCATTTTAGCACATTTATTAAAAGCTGTGTGCATTTTGCTGTGAGATTTGAAAGGCTGCATATTTTTCTTGATGAACATGAATGCATCCTATTAATATGAACTATTACTGTGACAAATGGAGGGGAGGGGAGGGGAGGAGAGGGGGGGAGGAGAGGGGGGGAGGGGAGGAGAGGGGGGGAGGGGGGGAGGGGAGGGGAGGGGAGAGGAGAGGAGAGGAGAGGAGAGGAGAGGAGAGGAGAGGAGAGGAGAGGAGAGGAGAGGAGAGGAGAGGAGAGGAGAGGAGAGGAGAGGAGAGGAGAGGAGAGGAGAGGAGAGGAGAGGAGAGGAGAGGATTAATTTGCTTTTTAAAAGATGTGTCAACAGCTAAGCCAAAGTTTCACATGCTTGAAAGCTTCCATGATACTTTGAAAATACCTAGTTTCCTGTAAAAATGAGGTAAGATAAAGAACTGTGGGGTTTTTCTTTTTTTAGTAGATACAACCCTATTCACAGTTCTGCGGATAACTTGTGCGTTTTGATTATATTCTGATTTTGCATTCCAACTTTTAAAAGTTCTTCCTTTTGTTCCTGAAAATATTCTTTCTGTGATTAGAGCAGTCTGATGTCTGCATATGCTGTCAGCTACCAGGCTCTTGCAAAAGAGAAGATTTAGGAACAATGGCACTCAGGACAGGATTTTGTCAACATTTAAAGTCAGGTCCCACAAGATAATGCAGAACAGTAAGTGGGCAAGGAGGAATATTCCCTCTGTCTCTAATGCTGTGTTACTTCTCTCCTGAAAGAGGGATGAGGGATCTTCTTTGGGCCAGGAGACAGGAGCCACAGTACCAGCAGAACGTTTGTTGTATCAAGCAGCACCTGGACTCCAACTTTCAGGGCAGCCAACCAGCCAGTTTCACTGATACCTTTCTGTCCATGGGTGGGAAATAATGCGGAGGAGGAAAACCAATAAATGCATTAATTCCCCCCTCCCTTCCATTCCCTGCTATTGTTCTCTAGCTGCATTTCCTATGTCAATAACACAATTTTTAGGTCAATGTGAACATGTTCCTGTTTGTTTGTAATCTGAATGCTCTCCTAGTCTGTCTCATTGTTCTTTCTGGGAATTGAAAGTACTCTTCAAAGCTGAATGGGCTGGCATTTTTTTCCCCTAAAACACTCATTTACTTGATTACAATAAAACAGCATTTCTCCTTTGGTGAGTCTACAGTATGCCATTTGCTGATTAGATTTGCAGCAGTGCTAAGATATGGTTTACATCACACGAGATTTCATCCTTTTGAGATTTTGACATGGTGTCCCGAACATCCTCATATTAACAGGAGGGTCTTGGACCATGATTTTTTCATCTCAGTCTGTTGGAGAGGGCAGTAAGGATGAGTAAGTCAACTGAAGATCAACTTAGCACCAGCTAGAGTTCAAACTCATTTACAGGGGTTTTTTTCCCTGTGAAATCACTTAAAAAGCACAGAGTGCAGCTAGGAAAGAGCTGAAATATACTTGAGAGTTATGACTTGTAAAAGATAGAGACACTATACAGAAAAAAGAGTATTTTTAAGACAAGGCAAAAGCTATATCATAGATCATTTGGAACTGTTCCCTGTAGTGCTCCCTATCAACACTCTAGCCACCTCCCTGTATTTCCCCAGTACATTATTTTATATAAACATGAAATGCTTGACTTTTACACATTCTGTTTATAGACTCTAAGGCACTATTTCACTGTGGAATGGGTAATTCTATGGAATTTTATGCCTTCTGCACACACTTAGAAGGAATGTACAAAACTGAACAGAAGAATGGTTCCTTTCAGAAAAAACAAATTCTCCCAGTAAACAGAATATGCATACACTGCAGGAAAGTGTCATGTTGTGGGGTTTTTTTTCTCTTTTCCATGAAAATATTTGCTGTAAACATTGTAATCTATTCTCACCAGTTATGTCCCCTGCATCTTTACAAATGAGTCAGCTCTCTAAAATTCTTCTAGAAAAGTCCATATCCCTAAGAATTCTTAATAAATAACAGACACTACAACAAATTTAGAGGACTCTTCAGGCATTATATTTCAGCAGATCTTTTAGTTACTTATTTCTTTTTTCAATTCCAAACCAGCTGAAAAAGGGATCTTGAATTTTGACGTTGGTTATAAAAAAACCAGCACATTTTGTTCTTCTCTATTAAGCCATGGACACAAAGAGGGATGTTTCCCCAAGCTTATACACACCTAATTTCAAGTATTGAAAAACCTTCCTCCAATCAGGCAGAAGTTACAGAAGACTCCAGGAGTTCCATGGAAATAACAGTGTGTCAGAAGAGCTACAACTAATTACTAATGAATGAATGATGTAAATTACACAGAAAAAATATAACAAAAAAAGAATAAGATATATTGATGATATTTAAAAGAAAAACGTGAAAAGCATACATGCACAATGATTTCCTTAGCCACCTCCCTCCTTTTTTAAAATTAAACTTATCCAGGAGAAAGAAAAGGATACTTTTAAAACCTTTATTAATGCTTTTCTTCATTAGATAGAACAGGATTTACCTTCCCCTTTTCACCCTTTTTTTACTTCTAGCTTCACCAGGTACTAGAATATACTTAGTATTCTGTACCAATAGTCATTTTTCATTGAATACCTTTGTCTTTCTAAGTGACAGCCTCAATCATACCAGATAAAAGCACAGTGAAGTTTGCATTAACAGAATACACTAAACATATCATGGTCTTCATTCATTGCAGAAGCATTTGCATAATTGCCCTAAATTAGAGACATTTAAGTGATTTACTAAAAGTTAAAAAAGACTTTTTATTCTCAATTGTATATAGTCTGATTCATGACAATTCCTTTGTTGTATGTCACATAGGAATTTTCTATTTCTTGTCAAGATATTCAATTGATAGCAACTTTTCTACCAGAGAAGTTCGTGGTGGAGAGTCATACTGTGATACAGTAATCTGGATACTCAAACTGCAGAGGTACAAAGGGGAAATCACTGCTAACTTCTGAAGGTGTTTAAACCTTTCTGCATAGCTGTTACAAGCAAACACATCAAGTTCTAGAATTTATTTATTTTATATTTCTCTCCAGATTCAAAAGTCTTGATCAATTTCTGCCTTGAGACAAGCCATTCCACCTCCTTCTAAGTTCTGATGTGGAAATGTTCATGAAAAGCGATACAGATTCAAAGGCTGGAGGACAAGTAAAAAAGTTTAGAAACATTTTTTTGAACCTTCCTTTATCATTTCTGCTGTCTTAAGAGGTAAATAATGAAAGCAGGTTTGTGAGGCTGCTTATCCCATTCCTTCATTTACAGGAACTTTTCAAATGTACTGCCTACACATAAGAATCAAGTGCCACTTGAATGGCACTCACATGCCACCAGGCCCCTGAGACAACCAGGGGCTTCTAGGCTGACAGCAGGTGGGATTTCATCCCAGAACGTCTGATGTGCCACTCCACAGTCAGCTGAGTGTAGGCAGCAGAGCCATGCCCTTCCTCACAGATTTTCCTGTCACAGCCTGTCAAAAAGCACCTTTTCCCTGCTATTTGAGCTGAGGTGGTTTAAAATAGTCTGTCATCAGCACCGAGGAGACGTGATCCGCCACCGTTAATCATGGAGCTGAGTCAGTCAGGTGGATGGGCACGCAAGGCGACTGAGGATGGGTATGGAAGGAGCTGGGAAACCTTCCCAGCTGGGAAAAGCAGAAGTTCCAGCATTTGAGTCATTCATCAGCCAGCTTCTGAGAGACTGACACCATGCTCCAGACTCTGCCAGGCTGGACATGTCACAGCAAGGATGCTGCATCCAAACTGAGCCTCCAGCAGCTCACCCATCTGGAGGCTGGGCCAGAAGGACCCTATGACATATCATGACACATGACACAAGGACCCTATGACATATCATGACACAGGACACACCAGTCTGCACATGGCAATAGGGTCCCTTCATTTATTACACCTTCATTTATGACTCTGTTCCAGATAGGCAACACCAGTAAAAATAGTAATGAATGCTACTCTGACTTCTACAAGCTATTCCAATTCTCCCTGGGTTTTTTTTCTTTAGAGAGGTTATTTATCTTTCACAGATCTAAGAAATGTTTCTGAGAAATCAAGATTTTATTTTTTTTTCAGTAAAGGGAAGATTATTCTGTTGGTTACAATGAAGTGAAACCAAGCTAATGTAATTGGTTTCCATCAGCTTTCTCCTGATTTAGACCAATGTATCTGATACCAAATTTGGGGTAAAATTGTAATTACATATTCTTTTGTTAACATGTTTAAATTTGTAGATTATATTTTGTTTGTGTTCTGCTTCTGCATCCTGATGACAAAACCATGTTCCACTGTCGGATCTCAGGATCTCAGTCCGGAGGTGCCGGGCCACTGAGACCACCCTTGGGGGGCTCGGGAGTCCTGGAATGTTGCCAGAAGTGTCTGGTGGCTGGACTTTGGTCCTACACAGGAGACGACAAGGATGAGGGCTTCACCGGGGTGAATGGTGAAGGGATTAGTTAATTAGAGAGTGAGACACAAGGTTTAGGATTTATGTACAGGGGGGTTTAGAGAAGTAAGATGGAGGAATTGGGGTGTGTCCTGTCCTTCTTCTTCTTCTTCTTCTTCTTCTTCTCCTCCATCTTCTTTGGTGATGGTGGCACTTTTAGATTGGTTATTACTGAAAGTGCACCCAGCAATAAGAATAAATGGTATTGGGGAAAAATGATAAATATTGTACACGTAACAATGGGTATAAAGATACGTGGCTGCCCCGGAGGGCAGACAGTGTGCTCATGGCTGACTGCTGAGCAGATCTCTGTTCGGCTGAAAGGACATCTTTTAGATAAACAATTAATAAACATAAAAACTGAAAGAAGAACTGAAGCCTCTTCTCATCCTTCGATACGCGGGCTGTCCCAAGGCCACTCCGGGCCTTTCCAGGCCCTTCAAACAGCCGAGAAAACCCGACATTCCACCAATGCGTCTGGGATAAAAATGGTGGGATTTGCAGCAGGAAAATGTTTCAGCTTCTAGTATAAATGTTGTCATAACTCATCCATTACTCATAACTCTAATTTTACTATATAGCACAAGAGAGTAAATGTAGGGAATGAAATAGTTTTTCTGTACGTTGTTAATATTTACAGTGCAGAATGGAATGTTTAAAAAATAAATTAATTCACAGTAAAAATCCTTGAAAGAGTTTTTTTTTCACTGAAATATTTCTTTAACACTCTAGGAGCCAGAACTTTTGAAAAAGAAAGCTCTGATTTCGAAAAGACAGTGTCATATAACCATTACCACACTATGGGGAAAAGTTCATGCTAATATTATTGCATTTTCAAACTTTGCTTCTCTTACACCACCTTGTGAATATGGCTTATCAAGAGCAATTACATAGTCTTGAGCTATTCCATGGATTTACCCTGTTAATGGATGAGTGGAAAATACCTGCTCAGTACTAATTTCTGTAAATAGTTTGGTAAATTTCAAATTAAATAATCATTTTGAATGTTGTGCTTTTTGTTCCTAAGGCATTGATAAATATATCATATATGCTGTTCACATTGTGCAACCTTCCTGCTGCACAATGTGAACAGCAGATTGTTTACCAAACTCACGTTATCTGGGGCTTAAATAGTCTAATAGATTCCTCTTTAAATTAAGAGAATTTGGTAAATTAAATAAATTGGTAATTAAATAATTTTTTATTTAATTTGGTAAATTAAATAAAAATTAAATAAAACACCTTTTACAAGAAATTTACTGGCTGTTACTCTAATACTCAGACTTCTGTATTACTGATGGTTTCTGCATAAGCTTAACAGAGCTCTAACTCAGCTGTGCTGCTCCAGCTTCAGCTCAGCTCTCAGAAATAATGAAGTACCTTGGAGATGGAGCTTCATGTTGCAAGGAACAGATTTTCATAATTAAATGTAGATTATGATTTACTTCTGACTTTGTGTTATTTGTTTGGTTTTAAACAATCCATCATTCGCCATTCAGGATGAATTTACAATGTGATATAAACTCAGAAATGGATAGATTATGAACAGTAGCCACAAAATTTTCTCTTTGGTGAGAAGAAAAACAGGTGTTCATTTTGTGCCAATTTTTCATATTTTACTTCGTACACTAAGAAACAATTTAAGTTCTACTGGTCCTTTACCTTCCTTCACGGAGCTACAGAGTTATCATAAGTAGGAATGATGAAAAAGCAGTATTGAGGTTGATGTCACCAACATTGAATTCAGTAAATGTCCATGTATTTCTTCATTAAAATTCTGCATAGCTTTCTTTTAAAATATCTACTGATCAGTGAGGAATAAGAATATGTCAGTACTCAAAAGAAAACCTGAAATGTCAAGACAGTTTTCCCCTCTTTACCAGGAACCAAGGACCTCAGTTATCAGATCCCTAGCCTCCAAAATAATCTGGTCCTGCAACATGAAAATCTTAGTCAACAATGCAACAAAATACATTTAAAGACCATCTACACTCAACCTACTGATATAAGGTATTTGGTCATAAAGCAAGCTACATCTTACTTAAGAAGCAAGTAAACTAATTACTAATGCATTATTAGTGATAGAGACTCAAGTAGCTAATATGCCATCAGCCATACTTTTTCTTATAAGTTCCTTAAGAAATTATCATAATGAAGACATTTATAAATTATGAGCAAAATCATAACTCAGTGGTTGGTCCTTTTGTCTGCCTTCTGTTTCTCTGCACTTCAGAATAATTTTGTTTCAGACGTCTTACTGAAGGCACAGTGAATGCTCAAAAGGCTAAATACAGAGATCAGTAAGTGGCATGTAAACAGCAGTTGCTCATGATTAATAAATAAAAAAGTAATCAGTAGAATCATTGTTTGCATCCTGTGCAAGTAACTTCCATGGCAAAATAAGGTCATAGTGGCTAATGTGATTGTGTGTCTGTGTTTGTGTATTTAATTTTGGATTAATGTCACCTTAACCCACAGGTTAAGGAATTTGAAAGAGTTCAGCTAGCAAATACACAGTATACAGTCTAATTCCACATTTATTTGGCCATAGTCTCACTGCATAGTACTTAAGCAGGGTGTACTTAGGGTCCTTTTAATGAATGAGTATAAAACCTTGAATTTTTAACAATGATAGCTGGCTTCAAGACAGATTTTATGTACACTGCGCACCATACAAACTGAAGAATTTTTTTTAACGTAGTTTGTCTTTTTATTTTTTCAAAATACCACAGATAATGGGAGGATTATGTCAAAGCCTACTGGTTTGGCAGTCACAACATGGCACTGAGGGAAGATATTGTGCACACATCAACATATGACACTATCACACTGTCCCAGAGTGTGAGGTGTGCCAGAGATGAAGGTGGTTCAGGCTGTACACAGTGTCTGCCTGGAGCACATCCTGTGATGAGCTCTGCTCCAGCTTCTTAAACACAGTTACTTGGCTTGTTCCAGCAGGATGTCCAGGAATAAACCAACATAAAAGTGTGATGTGGAATGAGGCTCCTGGAGACAAGCAAGGAGAGATGAAAGTGCTGCTTTCCACTTCCAGTTCATCCCTACGATGCGACAGGAACCGTCAGTGAAAAGAGCTTAGCATGTTTCCTCTGGGGGCAGTTGGTTATAGGGAGGAGCCTCTTCAGCACGTGTCACTGGTTCTTGTTCCTCTTCATCTGTGACACCAAAATTCTCACCTTGGGCCAATTTGTAATGACCTCCAAAATCCCAGGGCAATTCAGTTTACCTATACGGGCGCGCTGAGTGATGAGAGCAATCCACTTGCTCCATGCAGCACTGGTGGCATGGTGAGTGGAAGGAACCTTGCCTTTGAACATCCACCCCAGCACTGGTAGTCGGGGTGCCAGGAGGAGTTGTGCTTCAGTGCCTATTACCTCCGAAGCAGCCTGGACTCCTTCATAGGCAGCCAGGATTTCTTTCTCTGTTGGAGTATAGTTGGCTTCATTGTCACATCATGGCAACTTCCATGGTTTCAACAAGGACAGTAAACAAGGTCCCCTTTTCAACCTGATTATCTCTATTGGTGACAACACAGGAGTGGCATCACTAAAATTTGCTTTAGAACCCAACTGCAGGGAAACTTCTGTAGCATATAGTTGGTATGGTAGTAAATTTACAAGAAATCAGGTAAGGTTAATAACACAATTTATAAACACATCAGATAATATTCCATCCAAACATTTTACTATCAATGGTGAACATCAATATGCTACACTAATTGCCACATTATAGCTTTTCTTTCCTGTAACTAGTCTCTGATTTTAAAGGTACAATCTCTCCACTTTTATGTAGTTCCTCATTTAGGCATGTATGAAGAAAAATATTTGTGTATCTGTCTCTGTGGGTTTGTATTTAAACATTTTTCCAGCTTGCAGTCAGATAAAGAAGATTTTTCTATTTTTTATACTTTTGACTGCCTGAAAAGTGCTGAAATAGTGCTGTCATTTCTCAATAAAGTCCTGATTGTTTAGTGATCAAAATAGAAGTCAGTGTATATGCATCCAAAAATATTTTCCAGCACAGCAGAGAGTTTTGATAATTAAGATTCTCTGTTTAGGATGCTTCAGCAACCATGTAGGTTTAAACCATGTTATGGCACTTCAGATCTAGTCTGTGCTGGGTTTCTGTAGGTTTGCTATATCCATAACATCATAAACTGTTGATACATTTGCAAAAACAACGGACGTAAGGGATAGTAATTTTAAATTGCAGGGGAAACAAATTTGCTGGTAAAAATCATCCTACTACAGACTAGAAATCATCCTGCTAGAGATCAAATGTTCCTTTTATGGGGCCTCTCAGTCTCTTCTGAAATTAGAAACAATAGGTGAATGTATCTGTACAATTGCCTGAAATTCCTATAGCTGCCAGCGCAGCACCAACTCCACACTTTGAGTATCGTTACTTTTGTTTCAGTATGAACAACACTGAGAATGGCAAGAAAAAAATTCAGAAACTTGAAAAATTTAATTTGTCTAATATCCAACAGACTGATTACTCTGAACTCTATAGACTGACAATAGATTGACAGCCCAGCATTTTTTCACCAAATACTACATCACTGGCAAAGAAAAGATAAATGACATTCTAATGTTTAGTGAATCATCCCACTTGCAAATGCTGACACCTCTTCCTTCCTATCAGACCAAAAGAAAACATCGTAATTACATCTAAGATGCAAGTGATGGCATTCTCTTTTAACACTGCAGTAAAACTGTGAAACATGGCAAAGATCTTCATCAAAGATGGATCTTCATGTTTTCCAGTTCCCAGTTTGAATTACTGCCACATACACCAGCACATCACTCAAACCAGTTCTTAAATCACCTGGCTATCTCACCAGAAAGTTCTTAAATGCCTCTCACAGCAGCCTTAAATTAACATTAACACTGTTGTTTCCCATACATATGATTTTGCAGCCTGCAAAGGAAAAAAAAAGCATATGAAACAGGAAGTGCAGTTGTGGGTGGGTAAGTTGAAAGCTTGAATAAATATTGACAAATAAGAAGACAAAAGAAAGAGCGAGACGTTCTAACTTTCTCCTCTAATTACCTTTGATTAACAATGGTGATGATACACACCACACATCCCCAAACCAGGACATTTAGAAAAGCACCAAGTGAAAATAAAACCACAAATAATGGGCTGATACAGGTTTGGAGTCCCATTTCGTGCTCAAAACAGGGATTACTCTGATGCTTTGGATTGCATAGAGCCTTGTTCTGCCAAAAAATCCAACTAACCTACACCATAATCCTGCTGTCTGCTCTTCTTGCAGCAGTGCAAGGATGAAGCCCCCTCCCATTGTTTTTTTCTTTTTGTGGAAAGAAATATCTGTATAATAATATGTAACAAAACAAATCTCTGGAGAACAGAGGGTGGGCTTGGTGCTTTGAGACTAAACTTCCAGAATATTCTGAAACTTTGGCCTTCAGCTGACATGTTAATCAGCACATGGGAAGTTGTGTAAGTCATAGGGGAAACACTGACCAGGACCATCTGCAGGGAGAATTGTCTGCAGAAGGTATAAGTGATATAGACTTACCTGACAAACATGCTAAATCTCAAAAAGTTTTTTACCAGAAAAAATTTCTGATTGGCTCAAATTACTATAACCAATTTTTTAGTACTTGCATTTCTTCATTACAAGTGAGAATTATTAAGGGCCCATCCGGAACATCTGACTCTTAATTTGTGAAGGTTCAAGGACATGGCTCATTAAGAAAAACTGGTGATTTTATCTTTTTAAAAATTGTTTTCTTCCTTTCTGATGGAAGGTTTTGTGTCCTTACACTATTACATCTGCGTGATTTGTACCAGGAAGGTAAAGTATGTTAAAAGTGTTGAAAGCAGAGAATAGCTGATTCAAAGGTTAGTTTTTCTCAAGGAAGTTCAAAGTCTGCTAGCCTGTGATTTAAGAAATGCAAATGAACAGAGTAGCTGCTTATTTTTAATTAGTGATCTTCTTTATTCTTGATTTTTTTGCAGAAAACCAAGAAAACTACACAAAAGTTGCAGTACGTGACTCCAATAACCACATTTTCTCAGTGCCAGATAGCAGATATGCAATGAGAAAAAGCAGCTCTCAAGTATTTTTATTTCTCAAAACTGATTTTATGAGTCTATAGAATCACACAAACATGGAATGGTTTGCGTTGATAGGGACCTTAAATCACCTCACTTCAACCCAGCTGCCATGGGCAGAGACACCTTCCACAAGACCAGGTTGCTCAAAGCCTACCCAGCCTGACCTTGAACTCCTCCAGGGATGGGGCATTACCACAGTCATGAACTACCTTTGAATTTTTATATTTGCTAATACAAAGAAAAGGGCAATTAGAGCAGCTGGGAAGGGAAAAAAAAAAAAAAAAAAAAAGAGAAAGGTGTTTTCTTTGAAGCCCTAATACCCAGTGTTTAAAACCAACAAGCTCTTGTAAGTTACCATAGCAGTGGCCGGAGGAATGTTCTACATCTATTAATTTTCATAATAGCCTTATTGTTAATTTCTTTTTCCCCTGTCTCTTTTTGTCTATTATTACCAACTGCTAGGGAAAAAAAAAAAGACCAAAAAAAAAAATCCCACCAAAAACCAACAAAACCAACCAATACTGGATGTATTTAAGTCCTGGTTTTGTTGCTGTGAATAGCTATTTAGCAACCAGTAGCCTGTCCTTCCAAACCATTTTTGTGATATAGTGAATATAGAAATTGCTCAGTCTACAGCTGTGTACCTCCTGGTACTAGAAAGATCCTGATGAATAATTCAGAAATCACATCCTGCTGACCTCACGTGTAACAGAAATACAGTCAAATTCAAGCAGGAAGGACAATTTTTTGTCACTCTTTTAATTTGCCTCAACAGTAATTTTCACTGAAAATCATCTACACTATTCCTCATGGCAATTTTAAAGCTAACTGTATTTTTCACGGAAGCAGGCTTGAAAACAATCATCAACAATGAGGAACTTCACTTATTCTGTCTCCTCAGTAGTGGCAGGGGCCACAAAACAATTTGATTGAGTTGTTACCGAAGGTATGTGCAAGTTTTCACTGCTGCAGCCCCTGGCACCAGAACGGGAGCACGAGTTAAGGATGTGCAGTGGAGGAGTCTTGTGTGTCAGCAGCAGAAACTCATAAAGTACATCCCTGCAATAGCCTCAGGATCCTGTGCTGGAAATAATCTGGGAACTTACAATTCTACTAGGAACATGGATGGATCTAAAGCAAAGCAGCAACATATTCCTTGTTAAGACCAGCCCTTACATCAGTTTTGACGAGACTCAACTGAGACCACCTAATAAAGTCAGTGATAAGAAATTTACCACGATTACTAGGTGGTTAAGAGAGTTTAAATGTAACACCCCAGTTTTTAACTTCTTCAGCCACAACCTGCTTATTAATTGAAACTTTCTACAAGTTTTATCTTTTCAGGTTTGGAGTTTTTTAATAGACTGATTTGAAATATATGTCGTAAGCTGCAAATTTTTCTCATTTGTTGAATCAGGCCGCTTCTGTTGAATAGAGTGCTTGGATGGAAGGTGGAATTACTCAGACTCGTTCTGGGCAATGAATCTATATTTGCTCAATACCCTGTTACTTGTTTATCTTTTTCTGTGAAAAGTGATGTATTAGTCCAGCTTGCACTGAATAATAGCGAGTCCCCTGTGACTCTCTTTGAAGCTCATAAACATGCTTTCTCTCACGCATCCTCTGTTAGGCATTTTGATAGAAGACAAAGAAGGCTGCTGTTTAAAACAATAACTGTTTTTAAAATTGCTCCCTTCATTAACAGACAAGTAAGTGTACTAGGCAGGAATGTCAAGTATTGGTTTAGAGGCACAGGAAGGAGATGTTATTGCATTAAGGATGTTGTGAACAGACGTGGGATAGCTTGGGGCTGTTTTGAACAGAAAACATTTGAAGCTATTGGAGGAATCTATGGAGGATAGAGAGAAAGCTGACCTGGCGGGCTGGAGGCTGGAGCTGAGGAACATAAGTGGCTCTGAAATAGAAAAGGGAATGCCACAGTGAAGAAGGAGTCCAGAAAAAGTGAGGTGATAAGAGTCAGAGGAAAGTGGGATGAGTCCAGAGATCAGTTTGAATGCTGGAAGAAGAAAAGTGTGAAAAACAGCGTAGTGAGGAGCAAATAGCTCTCCATCAAGTGGTTTGCAACGAATAGTCTCAGTTTTAGCCTCTGAATAGCAGAATGGAAAAAGACAAGATTATAAAGACGAATTCTACTCATCTTTGACTCCAAACCCCAGCTCCTTCATTCAGCAAATGTTTCCCCAGCATATTTTATTTTCCCCACCTTACACACCAGTACCTCTCTGTTAAAATAAAAGGAAAAAAAGAAAGCTCATCATAAAAAGGCTTATTAAATCCAGAGGGACTGTATTATTTTCTCTGCTTATTCTGACTACCAAGCACTGCCAGGATGCAACACACCTCTCAATACCAACCTGCTCTGTGTAGGTCCAATCTCCTTTTGATTGGGAGAGGAGAGAAATGTCCTGAGGTCTGATACCAACTTCTGTGCCAGAACACAAGGAAGGTGGGAAAAGAGGCATTGCCAACCTCTCTGAAACAAAGGTTGGCTTTGATTATTTCTAGCTCTTCCTTGGCTTCTTCTGTGTTTCTTTAAAACCTGAGCCACTGCTACATCATTATTGAAATCAGCAAATGCTAAGGGAAAATTAGATTGGTGATGGACTCAGCAAAATCTGCAGTTTTCCAAAGTCATGTAGATGACCTATGAGAGCAGGGCCAAGTAATTTTCAGTGAATACTCTGCACCCTCACAAACACCACATGGAAAACCCTTTAACCTACATTATTTGTTGTCCTTTGCAACAGAGTCCTCATGAGAGGTGTCATGCCCAGATCACACTGGGAAAACTGTGATCCTCCTTGTGTCACGTGATTGACCAAGCCCTGTAAAAGATGACAACTCAGGTCTATGAAAGCACATGTCCCTTAGGAAAACTCAGGGGAATTTTAGGGTCTCTGGCAAACCCTATAGACATGGACAAAGCTGGATAAGTGTGTGTGTATTTGTGCATGAGGGAATGCTAGGGATAATTGCATGCCATTGAGTATTCATGTTGGACAACACATGTTTTGTTCTGTACAGAAGAGTACCTGGAGTTTGCTGAGTTGTGAAAAGTGGGCAGGATATGAAATGGAGACATCCTGTCAGATTTTAGCTTATGGACTGGGTAGAAACTTAGAAATAAAATTCTTTCAGTATTGCTTGGATTAGCTCTTAGCTAAAAATGAGAGTCTTCAGTTTTGTCTCATATTGAGTAAATCATACTGAGTTACAGAAAGAGTAGAAGGGCAGAAGATGCTGTAGCCACTGCTGAGAGCTGAAGGCTGCAGGCTGGTGGAAAGGTTTGACAAATCCAGGTCCTGTATTTTTATTTTTTACTTCCTTTATTGAGCTTCATTTAGTAATTCAAAACTTTTTTTCCCTCTATTTTTTTATTCTCTGAGTTTATTCTGTATAATATAATGCCATAATTAATATTTAGGAGAATATATTTTTATGTTTGGTTGCTAAATTCCAGGATTGCTTATAGGCTAAATTTACCAATCTTAATGCTCAAATTAAAATGTTAAAACTATAGGTCATCAATGAGTATAGCCTGGCTTTGAGAAGTACAGTTGATGCCTCCAGTGGAATCAGTTCTTGTTCTTGCTATAGTCTTTGAAGACATTGCAGATTTATGATGTTTTATCCTGTATCTGGCTTTCTAATCTTACCCCCAGGGATATAGACTATATGGTGGTTCAAATCAATAAATTATAGAGATATAAACCCAGAGCAAATTATATTAGAACTAGATGAGGGTTTTAAAAGTTTTCTATATTATTTCCAGCTATGACAATTGGGGTTTTTTTGTTTCCCTATTTTGTTAAAACCTTAAGCTCCCTCCATTGATAAATTCATAGCAATTTTTTCCATTTTCCTTCTCTGGATAATATAGTGGTATGTATTCTTCCTCCTGGCAATGCTGATTCAACCAAGCAAGCAGTTACTTTTATTCTCATGTTGAGGAGGATTTGATAACCTAGGAATCAAAAAGTATGTTGTGAGAGACTATGTGCATAGAGAATACTATCTTTTTGTAGAAAACCTAGAGAATCAGAAAACCCAAAGTATCTCAGTACCTCTTTTTATGTCTGAACAAAAATCAGCAAAGTTTAATATAATTAGTGTTTGGAAACACTTGTTCTGACTTTAATTATATTTAGCTTAATTAGTTCTGACTTTAATTTAATTATCTTTAGCTTAATTATGTTTAACAATTAGACAAAATGCATGGTAAGTCCTATTAGCAAGTCCTCCGTTGCTTGCTGTTAGCAAGGGAGAAGCAGTAAGTTATTCAGTTCTTCAGGAGAAAAGTTGACAAAGAATTATTGCTTATAACACTAGATTATTATTTCAGGGGAAAGTTGTCTGAAGTAAGACTCAGTGAAAAGGTTTCTATGTCATCAAAGGGGAATCTGCACTTAAACTGTGTATTTAAGTACCATATGAAAGCTGAGTTTTTTCCAGCATTGATGTTATTAACTCAGACCTCATTTCCCAAGCCTCCTCCTGTTCATAATCTCTGTAGGTGATTCCTACAGCCTCAAGGTTCCATCTTTACAGCCCAATTGTCTTCTTAGTCCTTATATATGCCCAGCACTTTTGCCAGCAGATTTTTAATACAATGATGCACTTATTTTTATTGGTTTGCTGTTGTGAGATTTTTATAAATTCCAGTCCTGGTCTATTAGGCATATACTGGAGAGGGAACCAGGACATGTAGTAAAAATTGATTCTCCATCCCTGGAAGCATTTAAGGCCAGATTGGATGCAGATTTGAGACATCTAGTCTAGTTTCTGTGTAGTATTGTGTAAGTTAGCTCATAAAACCTCATGGAATCTTTAGAGAATTAACCTATTTTGTTAGAGGAATGTCCTCATTTGATTAAATCTGGCTTTTTAACTGATAAGGTGAACACTGTAAGGGAAGTTCCTTTGTCCTCATGAGGTTTTTTCCTAGAATTTGATTGTTTTACAGCTTTTGGATGTGCTATGAATTTGAGATTTGAAGAATAAGATTAATCATATTTGGATTTTCACCATATACTCTTGCCATTTTTATGTTTATTCTGGCATCTGGATGGTCAGGTATTGGAGTATTTCAGATGGGGTTTGAATCATGGTGATAACTGATATGGCAGATGAAATCAGGCACACTGTTAAAGATGTCATTTTCATACCTAGATACAGCAGGGATTTTCTGGGCTTTTAGATATTAATTTCTGCCATTTTTCTTCTGAATATTATTTTGGGTAGTAGGTGGCAAGTCAACAGTAGTCTGGAATGAATTATATTTATTCAACTTACCCCTGTCCTCATAAAGTCCTTGTAAGAAATGTAAGTTACCACTATTTTGTAAATACCACCTAGTCTTGCAACATATGATTGTAGCTGATTTTTAAACTCTATAGCAATAACTATTTTTAAAATGGTGTAAGAAATTAGTGAAATATAAACATAATGACAGTTTTTGTATGGATGATTATATACCAAAAGTAGAGCCTTGTGCAAACCTCATCTAATAAATGAGAAGGAAAAAAGTGTCTCCATTGCTGATTTCTATTAAAGAGAGATAAAAATAAAATGCATTTCAAATGTATCTTCTAATAGCTTCCACTACACAGCCTTAGCCTACAGTATCACCTTTTTCCTCTAACCTATTACTAACTCATCAGCATAAGCAAAAGAATTAGATATTTTCTCAGTATTTGCAATTATAATGAATGCCAGTGATTGCATGACTCCTTCCTGTAATTGTCCTTGAGCTGATTATGTGCATGGGTCTCTAAAGGACCAACAACCCCTCTGCAAATACTTAAAACTCTGGTTTGGACTTTAATCTATAACCAAGACTCCTTTTCTCCTTCTAACACAATGTTAAATTTTCTCCATGATTTTTTTTTTTTTTTTTTGCTGAAAACATTTTCACTAGTTTTGGCATTTTTTAGTCTTCCCTGTAGGTTTTCTTGGTGACATGCAATAACTTTGTGGGGATCTTTCACTCCACAGTCATCCCTTAACAGCACACAGAGAAAAAACATCACCAATGCTCATTCAAGGATCAATTCTCATGAGCATGGACCAGAAATATCTGCATTAATTTCAGTGCACTCATGGATCTCAGGAAAGTTTCGATCTGAAACCTCTTTCCTGTTTCTGAGTATCACTTGGAGAAAGAAGTGGTAATGACAAGGTAGGTAACTATCTTCACCGGTTATGCTTGTGAAACTCTGGAAATTGGATTAATTAGCAGTTGCAGGTATCAGTGTTGAATGACACAAAGCAGTCCTTCATGCCTATTCAATCCTAGACCAGGATTCGTCACAGCTGTCAGAAAAGGCCTCCAGCCAAACTCCATTGCTGATCCTTGCTGGTTTTCCTTCCAAAGGCTGCGCAGTGCAACATTAATGAGGCTCATACTCTCTCCAGTTCCTGCCACCCGCTTACCTCTGACTCTACCACCCATTTTCCAGGTTTGCCCTTCTGTCAACTTGCACCAAATTAACGCAATGAAAACACATCCAAATCTGAGACCTCAGGTCCCTCAAGGGATCCCAGTGCTGCCGAGCAGACAGTGGCAATGCATATAATAAAGGAAACAGGAGCATGTCCTAAAAGCTCTTCGCCAAGGCACTCGACTCATCTTCAGCTCTTCCTCAATTTTCTGTTTTGGACTTCTAAAAAGGTCATAACAGGACAAGTGCACATATTTTTCAAGGACAAGGTAATAAATCTGGTGATGATAGATACAGTGAAAATTGGAATTCTGTCCAAACAACAGTCTGTGCTCACTACCCTTCCTACTTCCATTAGAACGAGCTTTTATTCTGAGAGGGGGATATTTTTCCCCACTGAAATATGCTTTTCAAATAGCTCCTATGATACTCTCCAATCATCACTTGTAATTGGACTATAAAGCTGGGCAGGAGTGTGCGTCAGTCTGCTGGAGTGTAGGAAGGCTCTGCAGAGGGATCTGTACAGGCTGGGTCAATGGGCTGAGGACAATTGTATGAGGCTCAAAAAGGTGAAGGGCTGGGTCCTGTACGTGGGTCACAACAACCCCAGCACTACATGCTTGAAGAGGCATGGCTGGAAAGCTCTCCAGAGGAAAGGACCTGGGAGTGCTGGTTGACAGCCAGCTGAACTTGAGCCAGAGTGTGCCCAGGTGCCCAATGGCAGCCTGGCTTGTGGAACAAATATTGAGTCCAGCAGGGCAGGGATTGTCCCCCTGTACTCAGGGGGCTTTTCAGCACTGCAGAAGCCACACCTCAAAACCTGCGTCCAGTTCTGGGCCCCTCACTGCAAGGAAGACTTTGAGGTGCTAGAGCATGTCCAGAAAAGGGCAGCAGAGCTGGTGAAGGGTTTGGAGCACAGGCCCCACAAGGCATGGTAACAGTTGCTCTCTTCTCCCAGGTAAAAAGCAATGGGACAAGAGGGAATGGCCATGAGTTGCACCAGGGCTACTCATTTAGTTTGGCTATTATGAAACATTTCTTCCACAATAAGGTTAGAACAGGCTGCCCAGGGAAAATGCTGCAGCTACCATTCCTGGAGATACTTAAAATACATGTACGTGTGGCACCCAGTGACATGGTTTAGAGGAGGACTTGGCAGTGTTAGGTTAATGGCTGGACTCGATAACCTAACAGATCTTTTCCAAGGTAAACAATTTTATAATTCTATGAGTTATAAGCTTTACACTGCCTCATGAGGAAGAAAATTAAAAAGCCAAAGTATAACATTTTTATACTTCATTTGAATTCACCAGCAGAATAAGGAGATAGGCAAATAGATGGAGACTTTAGGGTTTTTATTTTGAGAGAAAAGAAACTTCCTTTGGGATTGAAGCAAAAAAAAAAAAGATATATATATATACATTCTTCTGTGTCCCCCCCTAAAAAAAAGATTTAAAAAAATTTTAAAAAGACAAAGAAAAAAGACTTTTTAAATAATGTCAGTGTTTAATATGCCTTGCTACAAATAACTCAATATCTCACCACCTTCCAGGGTGTTTTTCCTTCCTTTTCAATATAGTTCCCATTCCCACTCTAGCATCACCTGGAAAGCCTTCTTCTGCATGTTTGTTTCTTCTGCTCCTTTCAGAAATGTATGTGGGAGACAAGCCTATTAATACCACCAAAAAAAAATGTACTCAATGTGCAAGCAATTCCACAAAGTACAAGCTGCAAGTGCTTGTTCATATTGCCACAGCTCAAGTAATTACTGAAAGGCAAAATAAGAAAGATGGTATCCATTTAATAAGCAAGATTACAGCCTTTAGGGTGTATTTGGTTATCGTTACACAACTGTTAGTCTTTTTGATGTTGCAGCATCTGTGATTAAAGTTATAGGTGCTAATGAAGTGTGGCCTTATTTAACACTTTTCATGTGACAAGCAGAGACTTGCGATGAATGCTGCTATTACACTCAGAGTGGGTAAATCTGAGTTGTGTAGTACCCAGATTACCTGAGTGCATGAAGTCCCTGCACAGGGATGCTTGACTCATCTTCCTCTTGACAGCACCACTGAGAAGGCTGGCAGGTCTCAGAGGAAAAGATCAAGAATGAGGAGAGATTAAGGAGCAGGACCATTTGATATTAACACAGTATTAAAGGTTCTAGAAATTCTGACAGCTGGTGCCAGACATGAAAGTCACTAACTAAAAAAATATATATATTTAAATCCGCAGACATTGTTTTGTTTTTCCAGCACTTTCACCTTGGTGTGGGGGCTTGAGGAATATTGGTACTTTGTCCTAGAGCATGGCCACAAAACCCTGTTAAAACATCAGTATGGAGACATAAATTGCAGAAACAGCCAGACTGCAGAGTTACACAGTGTTTGCAGGTGTACATATAATTGCACTTTCATTATATCTTGTTAGAAGGGATTCCACATCTGTCAATGGGAGTCATATTTTCCCAGCCACAATCAAAGCTGTAGGTCATAAAAACATATCAGAGTGGATAATTATGCCATTGAGTTTGGGGAGTGAGTTCATCCAAATGGACTAAATATTCCACATCTGCTTAGGAAAGGAAACATCTGTGAGCACAGACCTTCCTGCAAGTACCTAAGGAATTATTTGCCTTCATGTTTATAGGCCCTAAATGTGCTTTCTTAGTTGTCCTAAGTATTTGCCCACTGTAATAATCAGAAATTGCTAGTCTGATTAAAAAGAAAAAAATAAAGTGTACAAAACCTGAATTCATAAAAAATTGAAAATTCAGTCTTTTAGTAGTTAGGCTCTCTCCTGTATATGTGTTCAGTAAAATCCTGACTGCATGTGACAAAACAAATGCAGGACCTTTGGGGAAGGTGCAAACTATGTGGCATGATTTCAAAGCAAAAATAAATAATTGCTTTAAATTAGTATATTCCACAGTCCTTCTGGAAAAATCACTTGAATTAATTCACCTCACATGAAAACTTTTCTTTCATGAAAATCTAGAAACTCTGCTTCTCCTGAGTCCTTCTCTGCAATGTTTGTCATCCTCTTTAAAAGACTTAGGAGCAATCAGATACAATGAAATATCTTTATTTCCTTAGAGCTCTATACCTGAATGTGGTCACTGTGTTGTATTTGATCAAAGGACTTTCATTACTGATTGTCTTTAATAAACTTCTGGCACTGGATTTTTCTCTCCCATTGTTTTCACAATCTGATCTTCATTGCTGAAAACCAGGAAGTCAACAGACTTTTGAAATAATTTCTTTGATACAGGAAGCTTTATGAATTTTTAAACTTTCCTGCCTAGAATACATGTGAGGATCTCATTCTGTCTAATTACATGGGTCTGAATTAACACATCAATGTCTTACATGACTGCATTCTAACCTGAAAGGTTGATTGTAGCTGTGAGAGCACTGTCACATATAGCAGGAATTAATTAAAGACTGCACAACTTCATTAGTTCCGTCACAAATCTCTGGTTTGATTAAATATGCTGCAATTATATCTTTGTTGGAGGGTGCATTTGGAGAGAAAAATATAACTTATATAGGAGAGAGCTTCTACATATAACACTTGAATGAAAATATTGCAGATAATTGCTCTCATAATTTTTTTTTAATCACAGCCATTAAGAAAATAAAGTTTTAGTGAATTTGATGTGATCTTTTGTTAAACAACTGATTGATAAAATATGCTTCCATTCTTGAATAAAAAGGCTGAAGAATTTTTCTCTTCTTTTTTCTTGTCTTCTTTACTGTTAAGTTTTATTTGAGACAAGCATGTGTGTACAAATAAAAGTTAACACACAATAGGCACATGTTACAGTGGCATCAAAGATTGCAGAATTACCTCAGGACTTGGATTTGATGGTCCTTGTGGATTTCTTCAAACTCAGGATATTCCAAGATTCTATGAACCCTGCCCAAAAAACTAAGCAAGCTCCCAGCATGGAAAATACCTGTGATTCCTAATATTCCACAAAAATTATTTTTAGCTTTCTAAAACTTCTGAAAATTTCTTTGTTACAAGATACTGTCTTCAAAACCCTCAGTTTCCAGAGCACTTCTGTAGACAACCAGGGTAAAATGTTTTAAGGGTCTTGGACTGCTTGAAGCATTTGGTGGGAAAGTCAGCAGCTGGGCCAGGCAAAGAGATTAGATCTCCTCATAACTCACAGTGACATCCAGAAAGCAAGAGCAGAGCTCATGAGCTTTGGCTTGAAAGAGGAAGAGAGGAAATTAGAGAGGAAAAGACACAGATTATCTCTGCCAACGTGCTGATGTAGAAGCAGAGCGCCTGCAAAAGCCACAGGGCAGGGGAGAACCAGGTGAGTAACTGTGATGATCCAAAAAAATCTGGAAGGGCATTAAAAATCCATTACAGAGGGCAACTTCACAACGGCACACAATTAAGCCCATTGCATGTATCTGGAAAGTCGTTTGACTGCCCAGGTTGTTTCATGCCTGCCCACACCCACTAATACAGCAGGCCAGCAGATTTAAGGGGAGACAGATATGTTCACCTTCACAGCCTCCCTTTCCTCCTGTTGCTGCTCTTATGCTCTTGGATTTTAATTCTTCCTTAAACAGGAGCTATGGTGCTTTGAAATGATTGATTGTTCCTCTCCAGAGGTCATTAGCATGTTCCAAAATCTTCCATTACTCTGTACTTACTTTACTCAGTGGGGTGGCATGGGAGGCCTCCTTCACATTACATTGCTCTTCTCCCTCCGTGGCCATATGGATGGATATCCTTGCTCCCACCTCCCTGTTTGCTAATGTTCAAAGGGGAAAATTGCACTCAATTTCTGTGTCTAGACAGAAAGACTTGATTTCAAAACTGTAATTATATTTCTAAAGTTTGAAATGACTAGCTAATGAACTGATCTAACAATATAAATGAAAATTAAGAAGTAGTTATTCAACATCATCAGCGCACATACCAAAAGCTGCTCTTTTAGAACAGAAAATTCTGGTATCTGCTGTTCAGTTAATTCACTGATTTGATTTTCCTCAACACTTCTGAATCCAATAGAAACTATGTCAATACTTTTAAATGATTAAGAGGGAATAACAAGTTTTTTGTCTTTCTATAGGTTGTCAGAATTTCCACGAGAAGCTTGGACTGGAAAGAATGCTTCAAAAACGAATATTTTTCAATGCATTACAGAAGGTCACTCAATTGAATTTCACATATAGTGGAATTACTAGAATGGTTATTTCTGACTTAAATGAACAAGTAGTTCTCAAGAAAAATCATCAGGGGTCTGCAGTATGTAACTTATTTAGTCTTAGGTATTTTGCCTTTGAAGTTAAACTGCTTACCACAATTATACTTTAAGGGTCTTACAATGATTATTCATGGATCTTTGCTATTATGTCAGTGAATCATCAAAGGAAAAAAGGTTAGATTGATTTCTGCAAAAGATGAGGATTTGTCAAAGACGATTTTCAGAATAAAAGGAAAAGTGAAGGTTTTTGTTTGTAATGAAGAAAAGGTATTAAAAAACACACAGATAATTATGTTCCAACATAAGGCTTCTTTTGTGTGTGAAGAATAACTTTTTAAAAGCAATGCATAAGGAACTAAATACATTAACCACACAATTCTTTTTGATAGGATTTGTCCAGATTTCTTCTTGTGTACTGCAATGAAAGTTCACTCTCGCAGGACTCAGCTCAAAGGCTTTTTGCTAAAGACAGTACTGCACCAGGTGAAAAATACAAAATGAAGAAATAGGTTTCAGCTGCATCAAAGAGAACATGTATTTTGCTGTCCTTAATAGATGAAAGGGAAAAGCTTTATAGCAATACAACATTCTGTTCTTCCTAATTATTGTCATTGCATGAGAAGTGCACTATACTGTGCAACTCCTCTTAATGTGGAAAGATCTCTTAGCTATTCTCTACATAATTATATAATAATTAAAATACAACCAAGGACTATCAAATTCTGCAAAAGAGCTTTTCAACAATTTCTGTGAATCCCATTATAATGAGTTCTGATTAAAAAGCAGGGAGCATCTGTTTTATACTTTCTAATCATATGTTCTTTCTGAAAAATCAGGGATTATCAAATCAACTTATTGGGCCAGGTTGAAACCAGAGTAGAATTGAAACTTCTGATGTGACAAAGCTGTTCAGACTCAAGCTCTTGTTTGGTACCAAAGCAAGACTTAAAGCTACGCTGGGGATTGTATCACTCTGTCCAAAAGAAGTACAGAAATAGGTTTTGGGATTACAATACTGACCCCTTTGTAAATATTGAATAGTGAAAGCTAATAAAATTTTACACTACCAAATGTGTCTTAATTAACTGAACCTCTCAATTTCCCAATGAATATGAAGAAGTATTTGAACTCCTGAATTTTTACCAGGAAGGACACTGTTACACCGGAAGCAAATTTTCCTTGTCCATAGAGTTCTCTCTTTTAGACCTCTGAGTGTTGTTAGAAAAGTTACATAGAAGACTTACAAGTGCTCTTAATTTAGCTGAGCAACCCTTGGGGTATCCCACATGGGATATCCATATTGCATGAAGTGTCTGAGGACTTCCCAGGCACTCAGTCTTGAAGACATTTAAAACAAGACAGACCAAAACAAAACAACTAAATAAAGAAAATAAAAGGTCCTTTGGAGATGGTATCACCCGGAACAGCTTGTAGAAGAAGGGCACTGGCCATCCCACTAGAAGTACTTTTGCAGGTTTAATTTGCCAGATATGGCAATGTTCTGGGAATGTAGAATATTCCATCAGGATATGGTGATGGCTTTGTGGGAAGCTTTTTCAAGGGACCACAAGAAGGAGGACATTATCCTGCCATTGAATATGCAAATAAAGACTTTAACAGCTGCTTGGAAGGTTAGAATTTTCAGCTGTCATTCAAAGAGAGCAAGAGGCACAAGCACCTTTGATGTATTTAATCTCAGCCATCAGATATTAATCTGGCTATACAAAATAGAAAAATGTGGTAGCAGAAACTGAGAAGCTTGGCTAATGAAAGCTGGGGAAAAGCAGATTAAAAGGACAGTAGAAGATTTCAAGGCCCGTTTATAGCACAAAGAGTTTCTAAAACCTTCAATGCAACCAAAAGAGACATTGTGCCGTCTGATTTCTCCTCCTTCCCATAATGAGAAATTTCGTAGGGAAATCTATGAGGAAGTGAGGCCTTCTTCACTTTGGGTAGTTGGTTATGAAATCTGTGAAGACCAACAAACTTTATTCTTGATTCTCCTTCAGTTGCTGACAGCCATTGGAGATTGAATAAGTCAAGACAAACAGAAAAGGATATGTCAATGATATGGTATATTGTTATCTGAATTGCTTATATTTCCATGCTCTGACTCATCTAAATTTATCCTGGTATCTTCAGAAGAAAACTTTTTTCATGAGTGTCAACCTCCCCAAACTAGTGATATTTCCACAAGTAAAAGGCTATGTCACATGTCAGGAAATAAAAATTAGTCTACTTAGTATTTAAAGAGCAAAGAGCTATGCTGTCTGCAATTTCCCAGTGACAACTGCCCAATGGTCCAGTCATCATTATATGGCTTACAGATGTTATTTAGGCTGCTACAAGAGGAAGCACTTGATGGACAAAGAAGTCCTCATTTCTGAGGATAAGAGCATTCTTCTGGCTATGAGTGTGCACAGGTGCAGTCATACTGGGGAACTTGTCAAATATTCCTTATTCTGACAGGGAAGAGATTCCATTCACCACTTAAAGTTCCTGCATTTCCTGAAACTCATTTTCTCAGCTATGGGTCCATTTTCAGAAGGCAAATTCCCAATTTTTATGTTACTTTGCCAATTTATTCTAGGTTCCCTGACGAAAACCCTTCTGTCTCAATTCACTTATCTTTTAAAGTTCATCGAAGTTCACAATTAATATGACAGATTCATAATTAATACTTCCTATGAATTAACTTACCCTCAAAGATCAACATCATTGAGCGTAAGAAATTGATGTCATAACAGCAAAATCATGAACTTCAGCAAAAATTCCTAATCATGGGTAGTCACCAATTTGAGAAAGTAATGAGCCAGTACAGATTTTGGTAACTTTTAATGGCTTTTTAATACCTAGAGCATTATGATCTATCCGCTGACTTAGGGAATTGTATCTGGAATGTGTTAGGTAGGAGGCTTACATAATGTAGTTCATCTAAAGTGCTTTCCTAGAACTTCCTGAGTGAATATTGCACTTTGCATTTGAATACAATACTGCTCTGCATTTCTTTTTCTTAGGTTATTTTCATGAGTCAAAAAAAAATTGTGAATGTTCATCACAGACTTTTTCTTTTATGTGTCTCCTTTTCTTGCCTAAGCAGTTTGCAATGACTCCTCTTTGAATTCCGTGCCACATTCAAATGAGAAAATAAAGTTTGAGCATAGATTTATTTTATATTCATTTTAATTCCCATTCCATGTGCTTTTCACAGCTGCTCATTTCATTGAGTTGCTTTCCAAGTGAAAACTCCAGCTGCTCCGGCCTCACAAACCATATAATACATGTTGTATAAGCCTGTTTCAGTAGACTGTTCCAGATACCCAATGGTTTTTGTTTTCCTCATCTTCCACCTCTAGCCAGAAAATCTGGTGTTTAAGTTTCAGTTGCAAATGCAATCTTTGAAAGTCCCAGCAGCTTCTTACTTGTATTCCTTAGAAAATGAGAGAGAATCACATAATGACAGAATATTCTCAATTGGAGGGTAGTCACAAGGATCATCAAGCTGAACTCCTGGCCCTGCACAGCCCCATCCCCACGAGTCACACCACATAAAAGGTTTCTTGAATTCTGCCACGCTGGGGTTTGTGATCACTTCGTTGGGGAGCCTGTTCCAGTGCCCAGTCCCTCTCTGGGTGAAGAATCTTTTCTTAAGATCCAACCTAAACCTCCCCTGACACAACTTCAGGCCATCGCCTTGGGTGTTGTCACTGGCCACCAGAGAGAAGAAATCAGGGCTTGCCCTTCCCCCAGGAGGAAGTTGCAGACTGTGATGAGCTCTCACTTCAGTCTCCTCCAGGCTGAACAGACCAAGCGGCCTCAGCCACTCCTCACACAGCTTCCCCTCAAGGCCCTTCACCATCTTCATTGGCCTCCTCTGGACACTCTCTGATAGATTAATGTCTTTCTTCTATTGTGGTGCCCAACACTGCCTACAGCACTCAAGGCGAGGCTGCCCCAGCTCAGAGCAGAGCAGGACAATCCCCTCCCTCACCTGGCTGTGATGCTGTGCCTGATGCCCCCCAGGACAGGGCTGGCCCTCCTGGCTGCCAGAGCACTGCTGACTCATGTTCAGCTTGCCATCAACCAGGACCCCCAGGGCCCTTTCCATGGCACAGCTTTCCAGCATCTCATAGCTTTCTTTCTTTATTCTCTTCAGTAATTTCTAGGTTATGGGACAACTTTGAAGAAAATTCAGCATGTTTCCAGCTGAACCAGTTTCCAGATGCCTAATGCAAATAGGTGTACAGGCTGAGAAGTGAAACCTCATTGGCCACACCATTTTATTCAACATTTTCAGACATCAAATAATCCATGTTTGTGCACAGCCTTGAGACCCAGTCCTTTAGGATAAGTTATTGATCCTGATACCAAAGTACTTTTACATAGAAATAGCTCTGTAACTCAATAACTTGCCTGGCTTCTGGCCGTTGCCAGACAATGTGACATGAGCAAATGTGCCTGTGTTTGCAGGAAACCTGAAGTTTAACATCCCCATGAGGCAGTTCATAATGCAAGAGGTCTCCATTTACCTTAGAGAGTCTCAGCTCCAGACTACAGCTCGTCTAGCTACAGTTTTCCTTGGAATGGCTTTGGGACATCAAGAAATCATTACTTACTAACAACACAAGCAGGTCAGGCTCTGAATCCAGTTAATTCCTAGACCAGAAGTAGCAGAGTATCTGCGAAAAAACTGACTCCTGCTACATTTCTACTTAGTATGCCCACCTTTTCTTCTTGGGAAGCTCAGGGAAGTCAAGTGGGTTTTGTTTGTCTGTGGATAGCAACATCTCCTGGGATATTGAATGGGAAGTCTGTGTACCTGTCTCACATGCAGTGATCCTTCTCATTGCCATGACCTCACCAACTGTGTGTCAGTATTTTATTTCTCACTGCTGAGCAAACTTCTAAAGGTACTTGGCAAAGGATGCTGCAAAGTCTATTTAGTAGTGCCACTTCCTTGAATCCTCTCATATTGTCATGACCCAGGAACATACAGCACAAATAAATCTAATGACAGCAACTGAATAACATCTTTTGGAGCCCGTGGAAAAGATTTTGAAACATTCCTGGTATAAAATTTCAGCAACACAGCAGAGAGATTTGCTCTGCATCATCAAAACAGCACTACTTTTCAGCTACCTGATGGCTGGATGAAGAAAATAAACTGCAAAAGCAGCTGTTAGGAGTGGTATTATCAAACAGCCATGCTCATACTCCAAAAAGGATAAATTTCCAAATCGAATCCTTCAGGAGATGGATCTGCAGCTAACTCATGCTTAAAAAAAATCTATATTCATTGCAAAATTGGTAGTAAGAAGTTGAGTGCAAACTGTAAATGGGTCCTTGGGTTCCCACTTTCAACATTTTTCCTTCTATTTGCCTCTTAAAACCTCCAAACTCTAAGCAATGGTTTGCTCTCTAGTCCTTAGTATCCTGCATTAATTTTTCAGCAGAGTCTGCTGTTTTATCATAGCACAGGGGATGGGATGAAGGAAAAGAAAAGCTGTCCCTTTTTATTCAAAATTTGTAATTTACCTTTGTGAATGTTAAGATGGTAGCTAGGGACACAGAAACCAGAACAATTAAACTATATTGTTCCTGATTCTCATTATTTTGATTTTTTAGCTTTTTCTTTTATGTGCAATTCAACAGATTTTAACTTAGATTTCATTTTTACTAAACAATACCACATATTTCAGCTTCAGCTATTTCTATTTACTTTTACTTATACAAAATGTTGTAGTTCAGAAGTAATGCTTTACTGTGAAATTGTTCTTCTGTTAAAAAATAATGTGGGCAACTAAATCAGTACTGTTATGTTTTCCAATAATACAATTTTTAAAAAATACTTTTCATATGCAAAAATATTCTTCCAGGCTCATTGCAAAACATTGATACAATTATTTATTGAAAACATTAGCAACACAAGTGCTGAACACAGAATTAATTTAGTAGATTAAATAAATATTTTAAAATCTTTCCAGTTTTCAGGGTTTTTTTTTTTAATATTGAGAAAGACTGTCTCCAAGGGTTTACATTTAATTTACCACCACCAGTTCTGTCTCACTGTCTATTCACCATGATTTTCCACAAAAGACACAGTCCAGTAAGGTCTTGGAGCTTTCAGATTCTGCTGCTTCAGTAAACATGTGCAAACTTTCAAAGATGACCAGTTCCTTCTTGAGATGGAAGTACAGTATAGACGTGTGAATTATTTAATGAGTTATAATGCAGCAACTTTATTTGAAATGTTCTTCAATTCCCTCCAGGCTACCCCGTTTCTATTGCAATATGATAACTAATACTCTATTTTTTATTGCTTGTGAACCCACACAAGTTCAAAGCTAAGAGGCTGGGCAATTTCTCATAAGAAAAAATACAAAAGAAAAAGTAGATGCCTATTAACAGCTACTATCAGAGCTATGAGTCCCAGACTCTCTTCATCTTTATAACATTTGATAATAAACTCCTTCAATATGTTTGGGTGTTTATAGTTTTCTATATATAGTAGATCAATTTTTGCCCTAAACCTTCAAGATTCTTGGGCAAACCATTATTATTTACAGTTAAAACTTTAAAGTAACTCTTTCCAGAAATGACAACTCACAGGGAAAATAAATTTTGAATATGATGCCAATGAATATGATGTCTACTAAATTGCAAAGCCCAGAAGGTGCTGCTATAATACAGCTCAAACACCCACCTGCTGAGCAGGGTGAGCATTCTGTTGTGCTCTTTGCTTATGATTTTGTCTATTACCTGTCATCATTGATGTCTTGAAGTAACTTTCCAAAGAAAAAGAGAGACATCATTATGCTATTCATTATGAATAATTACCTGCTTGTAAGAAACATTAGTTTGTGACAGCCATAGATTTTTTCCTCCACATACTCAAAATTCAATACAATTCTGCTTCCTTTCATTGGTCACCTGCATTGCTGTGGTGGTGATTAAATATGATTATATACTTGATGTGTCTTTCCCCCTCAAGCAACTAAATTTCAAAATGCAGAGTCTAAGTCCTTCTACAACAGATTATTTTGTCAATCTATAATATCAACTGTACAGTAAATTAGATAGAGCTCCGTGCTTCAGTATTGTCTCATGTCTGAGACTCAGGTGGTATTGACGGGCTGATTTTGTGCTCATTTGAAATAAGCAGGAACTGAAATGTTGAATATTGTACTGTGTTACACATAATAAATCTAATCCATACAAGTGGCTGAAAATGCTAAAGGGATGTTTTAGAGGAGAAGGCGAAGGCAGTAATATTTTGTCTTCCTGCAGGAAAATACTTTTTCTGTGAGAGTTATTAAAAATATTCCTTTGATTTTTGCTCTTCTCTCTCAGTAAGCTTGGCTCTATGTTTCTAGACCAGCACATTCCCAAAGATCACCCTTCCAATTTCCGACCAAGACCAAAAGCTGGGACATCCACAGACTACCCCAGGCACACCCAATTTACCCCCTATGAGTACCTTTAGGAACAAGCACAATCTTACAAGATCTAGCCCATTTCAGGACCTGTTTTACTCCCAGTTCCCCTCTGTAAGGCTCATCCCAGGGATCCAGCCCATGCCCCTACCCTGCATTGCCTACCAGGTTTCTGAAACCACCTTTGCACCAACACCCACTGCAGCCTGTGGGTGGCCAGAGGGCACAACCTCCAGAAAATCCTGGCTGGAGCTGGACAAACTCACTGCCCCAGTGCTACCAAGGACCAGCTTTATCTCCACAACTCCATAATCAGTGGAAACAAATGGTTTTCTGCAGGAAACCCATTTCAGACGCCCATGGAAGCGCTGGGAATTCAGTGAAACCACAGGAAGTTGCCAATCTACGAAATACTTGTCACTCTTCAGAGTGCCTGCAGCATTTTCCAAGAGTTTTCTTCTCCTCTAAATGCCTGAAGTGTGTGTCACATGGGAAAACTATGCTCTGGTCCTGCTGTTCCACCTGCATGCTTCTGGGTGCCTGGTGACTTTCTCCCTGAGAGTTGGCCCACATCCAGTTTGTTCTTGAATACTTCAGAGGCCTCTTGGATTTTAATTTATCTATAGACCTCCTTACACCTTGGTCTGGGACAGATATTTTATTCAAATAAACACAGGAGAAGTAAATGCAGGTTGGTCCTGGAGTGACTTTCACTCAGAGAGATCAACATGCCAGATGAAACCAGCAAACTAAAAGTGAGAGCACCAATACTTAACAGTAATAACAGTCCCACTAATTCAGACCACAGCTCACAGTCTGCTCAAGTGCTTTCTGGAAGTCTCCATCATCACAGTCAAAAACTCAAATTCAAAAGCAGAATGTGAGAAAGAGAAAAAGCCCTTTCACCTTGAGAGAAGCTCTGGTAACCCCACAGTTGACCTTTTTTCCACCTAGCTCCTTTGTCTCTTGCTGGTGACTGAACCACCTCAACAATGACTTTACAAGTTTCCCTGGGACTATCCATTTCCCTAAGTCAATGTTCTTCCTTCCAAAGCTGCTGCATCTTACAGCTCCTGGAGGGCCAGGGAAGTGCTTTCTGGTGCTCATAGACAGCATCAGAGCATCCAGGACAGAGGTAACCTAATCATGGGGAGGGAAATAACAGCCTTTGGTTTTCTTACCAGATCCTTAGATCACAAATTTTCTGTTATGCCCCTTTAACTGTAAACTCATGATGTTTCTGGTCTTCCTACTTATTCTCCTGGAGATTCTTCAGTATAGAAAATTATATCACATTTCCTTTGCTAGCTATAGCACTTCATTCTTCCAGTCTTCTTTCAGGGCTTACCCTTCATTGCCAGCTGAAGTGATCCTGGTCCACCTTGGCATGCAGACAGAGTAGGCATGCCCTAACCCTGTGATGCATTTGGCAAAGGCACAACAGATCCCCAACCTCCATCTCCACAGTTTCCTTGGATAAGCCAGGTGACCAGGCTCTCATTGATTCATGCACTTGAAGGCATGTTCTGCTTAGTGATTGCAAAAATATCCTTCCTCCCACTATGGGCAATAGTGTGGGGGCATTCTTCAAGCTTCAGGCTGCCCCTCCAATAGGACAATGTCATCTTGTCACAAATGAACAGTGACATCCTGTTAGTGCAAAGGCAGAAACGCACACAGCAGGAGAGTCCCTTCATGGGGTAAATGAAGCATCACCTCTAGCACTTCAGTCCTGGAGGCAGAAGAGCTCTGGCAGAGGGGCTCCACAGAGCACAGGTACATTGTGGACAGGGCCAGTGCTGCCCTGGCTCTTCTAGGATGCCCACAGGGCGAGGGGGTGCAGAGGGCACTGTAGCAGCATTGGCACAGCTGTGAGGGTACAGAGAGATTCATGGGTTTGTGCGAGTAAAACATGGAGGAAATGTTGAAAACATCTATATTTGTATATTCATATTTCACTTTTGGTGTTTATCTTGCCCAATCTCCTTAAAACATGCAGGATGGCAATAAAGTTTTACATTCAATTCATACCTGAATGAATCTTCAGCAGAGGTGATGGTAGTATGTAGCACCAAGGAGTAGGCAAGGGAACAGCTGGAAAATCTCATGCCTACTGTCCTCCAGAATTCTGCCCCTCCACCCCAGATAAAACCCAAAATGCTGCAAGCATGAAGGTATTCCTCTTTTATTTTCTGCGCCACTCCAAATCAAATACATTTCACTCTGAAAAGGAAACATGTAACAGACTAGAAATAAAAATGCTGAAGTCTTCCAGGTCTTTTTGGCACTTTTTAGGCTTACTAAAACATGCAGGACCCTAGGAGGGCTGACTGGAAAGTGGCCAGCTGTTGAATTCATGTTCTTTTGATATTTGTCACTGAGTCAGTCATTACAGTTCAAATACCACGATTCTTTTGAGAAGGGTCCATTCATCCCAACTTTTACTTTTCAGAGACTTGTCTCCGACATACTAAATGCCTCAAAATCAAATGTCCATACATAAAGTTTAAATTGTGGATCAGAGATGAGAAGTAGGGATTCTTCAGCAATTCATAGTTTTTTACTTACTGTGGGGTATAAGTACACGACTCTTCATCTCCTTTAAAGTCATGTAAAGCCATTTTAAAACCCATTCAGGTGACACCAGTTTCTAATAGAAACTGATATCAGGCATGTATCATAAGGCTGCCTTTAAATCAGAATTGCACATAAAGTTAATAAAAAAACTCCCATCCAACAAGGTAAGGAGCTTGACATGTCTTACTTACACTAATTTTTATGTCCTGGAGTAGAACAGCTATTTGTCTGGGATTTTCATACTATCACCATCCTGGCCAAAGTGGTAGCTCTGCTACATATATATACTCTGTACATATATTTTAGTCCTCTAGTTCTGATAGCACAAAATTTCTAGGAGACAGAACAGAGGACATCTGAAGAAAGGCAAACAGTGAAACCTTAGATAAAAAGCTTGATGCTCTTTGTTCTGCTTATGCTATGATGTACTTCTCTGCCACAGTTTGACTTTTACTTTTCATAACTGTAGAAGAACTCAGTCTTATATGGGCCTATATACAAGAAAAAAATGGCACCACATGGTTTTAAAAATGGGGTTCATGCAACTTTTATTTTCTGCAGGAAATTCAATGTCATGATAGAGAAAAGATCTACAATAATTTTGGAAATAAATTTTCATGAGACTTCTCTTACTTTTTCTGTTTACTCCTTAAGAACCGACTGCATGATCCTCACACAAAAGAAATTCATTTAATGATCAAAATTCCCCTATTCTTTTGCAAATAAAGAAATATTAATGCTTTGAGAATATGGTGAGAGCAACAGTGACATGGTAAGAAGAAATAAATGGTTTGTGGGGGAAGGCTGCATATTTAAATTACAAAGTTCTTTCATTCTGTGAGGACATCATGTTCTTCTTGGGCTGGTCTGGTGAAAGAGAAAGAAGCAAGAAAATTTGTTCTTATATTTGGTTAGATGCTAGTTTCTATGGAGACAAGTTTCTCCAGTCATTTTTATTTGCAGGCATTAATAGCATAAACAATAGAGAGCAGCAAGGGTTTAACCCTGGATTGAACCCCATATTGAGCATATTCTGTAGGGAGAAAAATGAATGTCTAAATTGGATACAGGAGCCATTATAGGATCTCGTTAACATTCAATCTTGTTAACTGGACTCTGGCAGTACAAAGCAAAAATCCTGAAGAGTCACATATTTTCATACCCTGTATCCTCTTTTCAAACGTGTTTTGTACAGAAACCTGAGAGGGCAGCATCACCTGCCCTCTGGCTGTCCCTGTACAGCTGATGACACACATTGCTGTGCATTAATTACCCACCTCTGCTTTCACGGGCACCCACAGAGAGGCTGGTGGTTCCCAAGCCTGAGGCTGTGAGAGGCTATGCCAGGAGAGGGGAAAGCAATGAAATAAGCTACTTTTTCTAGTGCAATTGAAGTAATTTGGCATGAATGCGAAGAACCATATCATTTTGTGAATTTAAGTGATCAAAAAGGGAAAAAAAGAGCAGCTACTTTCAAGTATCAGGCAATCCAATTTCCCTGAAAGCTTTTTTTTCAGACTTTCCTTTCTCCTCTCCCTGCACATATTTTGATTTCCCATATATTATTTCTAACTGAACAAACAATTCACAGTGAACATTTACCTATTCACATGTGTCTCTTATACATGCAGATCAGAGTATTAACTTTCTTGAGTTTTCAGGGACTGGGGGAGGGAAGAGCTGTTACTTTGCAAACACTGAATTGCTGAGTGGCATTATAGAATAATACTTAATATCTGAAACCCCAGTTTCATTATTTATCTGTTTAATTACATGGAGGAATTGAGCTTAAAAAGAAGAAGAATCTCCATGGATGCTGGAAGAGAAATGTTAAGTAAATATTTTTAAATTAATTCAGAATATATTGCCCAGTTAATATATGAAAACTACTTAATTAAAGTACATTTGCCTGTTTGAGCTTTGATAGATACTCTAGTTATTAAATAAGCAGGAATGCACCTTTTTTCCCATTTTTCGAAAAATATGACACAAACATGGTGGCCTTAATCTGAAACTCAGAGGCAGCAAACAGAGGAATTTGATATTCAGAGTTTAAAATATTTTCTAAATATCAGCAAAACACATTCAAAGGCTCTGCCAGGCCACGCACTTTTAAAACAGAAGAGACAGGACACAGCTGATGCTTGCCCAATTGTGTGCTTTCAGAAATTCCATACTTAATACCTAACTGCATCTGTGGAAGGTAGGCAAGAGAAATCTGGATTCCTTGTGTTCTCTGGCTGGATTGTCTGGTCCTTGTAGAGCATGGTTGCATGGTCTGCATGGTTGCAGGTCAGACACCCTCTCATCTATTAGGAACAGCATTGACATAAGCACAGTTTTTGCAGAGCAGCCTTTTCCTCAGCAGAGCCACTAAAGTCACCTCTCTCTCCTGCTGTTGAGATTTTTTTTTCTACCCAGCCATCCACTCCCATAAAACCTGGAGTAGCTTTATATCCCTGGGGCAGCAGCTGCCCTGCAGCATTTGACTGAAGCAGAGCAAATTGTCCAGGACTGAGGCTGAAGAGCAGACTTGCAGATGAAAAGACATCACATAAACATCATGTCCTTAAGAAAGTGACTACTAGATAATTGGAATAGACTCTTTTCCCTCACAATTTGCTAGCCTGAAGCCCTCAGTTATAGAATGTGATACAGAGATAATATATCTTAGGGAGTTAATTTGTTCTGACCACTGCCTGTATCATTTCTGGGCATGAATCAGTTAGTTATTTCCTTTTCTCCCTTCACATAGAAGCTCTCTGATCATTGGCATACCCATTTATCTAACCTACACAGCTGATTCCACTTTATAGCTGAAAGCCATCAAATTGATCAAGGTTTACAAAAAAAAAATTCTGCTTTTTTTTTGCAAATAGCTAGGTAGATATTAGGACTTAATCTGGAAGTTAAGTGAAGTAATAACACCAAAATTTCTTAACTAGAATATCATAAGTGAGAGGGATTCATGGAGGAATGTGCTGTCAGCCAGCTTGGAGGATGAGGATCAGTAAAACAGAGAAATAAAAAACTCAGTGCAGAAAAGATGGGGGAAACTGCAGCAGGATTTTGCAGAGGCTGGGGAAAGGAAGCTGCCAGGTGATGAGCTGAGGAGGAGGAGAAGGAGGAGGAGGAAGAGAGACCTGAGAGAGACCAGAGGAGAGTGTGTGCAGAAATTCAGGAAAAGGCCTCACAGTGCAAAACTTAAGCCAGGCCAGCTATTCCCAGGGACAAGTGGGGTTTGTTGGGGCACTGGGTGCGCACAGGAAGGACACCCATGCTGGCCACGTGCACCTTGTGTCCAAGTCTCAGCGCAGTGGTGGCTGCCCTGTGCAGGACAGAGCTCATGAAGACAAGGGGAAAAGATGGAAAGAATGAAATAAAGAGTTGGGAAATGAATGACCTTGGAGAGGTGAAAATTCACTGAAAAAGGTGGAAAAGTGGGAGGGTAGAAAATAGTGTGTAAAGAATGTGCAATATATTTGAGCATGTTTTTTATAGCTCAAGGAATTGCTTCCATTTTTAAGAAAAAAATTGGCATCTTCATTATGACATACCTCTTTCTATAGATTTATAAATTCAGCTCTCCACTCGGAAAGACTTGCTGTCATATAACTTGAAGCCTTTTTGAAATCTACCATAAAATACAGCACAGCATCTATAGGTGATAAAAGGAGGAGCAGTAAGCCTTGTGCACAGGACAAAACTCAGTCACAAAAGTCATCTGACCTTTCTGTTTGGCACAGCCATACATTTCCACGTCCCAAGTTAAAAAACTGTTGGCTCCCTGATGTGCCTGCAATTCTTCTTTCAAAATAACATATATGCAGCATATTGCAGCTTTCCAAGACCTGTGGCAAAGCAATTAGAAAGAAAATTGGTGCATTATCGATTGCAAACTTAGCATGGTCTTAGGCAGTTACTTACAATGATCAGACTGCTCCCTTTCTCTCCACTAATTTTCTGCTCTAGTAATCAAGGAATAACTTTGGATTAAAGACAGAGTATATTTGACAACTTTGTTACCCAGTTGCTGTGCTCAGGAATTCAAATGTATCTCATATGTCAGGGAAGATTTTTCCTGATGCTCTTTTTCTGGGAAACTTAGGAAGCTTGCTGTCGCTATCTCAGTGGTGGCTCCACAGAATGCACTCTGGTCAAGCTGATTTTCATGACAGTAAGATGTCTTTTTTTCCCTAGCTGGCAAAACTCT
Organism: Zonotrichia albicollis; assembly: GCF_047830755.1. Lineage (NCBI taxonomy): Eukaryota > Metazoa > Chordata > Aves > Passeriformes > Passerellidae > Zonotrichia > Zonotrichia albicollis. The sequence goes on along the minus strand of NC_133819.1, from coordinate 116,460,619 downwards.
CTTTCTTCCCACACTGTTAAAACAGAAACATGAATAAAGAGTTTCCAGGCTCATTTACTGGATGCTGTAAAGGAGCACACAATCTGCAAAGAGTAAAATAGTTACTGCCTTTAACTGAGCTTTCCTGCTAACCTACTCTACATAAGACACAAACAACGCATAAAATTCTACTTAAAACATAAGCTGTTATTATCAAGCAAATGAAAAGATAAGTTGCCATTCTTCATCTCAATGAACTGTAAAAGAATGCTAAAACTTTAATGAACCTCTGCACAGCTGATCCAGCTAAAAGTATGCTTCTGAACATGCTGTTCAGATGAGTACTCCTAGAGTTCCTCTCTAGTGACAGTGCTTATGGAAGTGGAGATATTTATTTACAAGTCCTTAGCACTACATTTCCAGAGTTCTTAGAAGACCAAGGAAACACTTTATCCACCAAGCTGAAAAATCACCATTCTCTGATGATTTGACGATATATGAAATGAAAAGCAGAGCTGAGTTCATGCTGAAAAACTCACTGTGTTTCATTGCGCCAAAGGGTATATCTGGTCACTGGCTCTAACTCAAAGAAACAGAGACATTGACTTTTACCCAAACTGTGGAGAACATCACAAGATTTTTAGGTAGTCAGTGCTTATATGAATCTGCATGGGATTTTTCAACATTTCTTTATATAGCCTACCACTACCAGAAAATAAAAATCCATCTAGATAATATGTTTTGGATACTGAGTGAGAGGAGATACTTCTTGCAGTTGTTGAAGACCTATAAACAATTACTCCATCCTCACTAGCAGAAAATTCTTCAGGGGAGGGCATTGAATAATACATGTTTGCACATGCAAGTAATGCAATGTAAAGGTTTGATAAGAAAAATCTTAGATCTGCAGACTTTAGAAGACCAGCTCTTCAGTGGCTTATGGCAGACCCTAAAGCAATCTACACACTGCACCAACAGGGTCAGTGGAGTGGGTCAACTGGACAGAAATGGGCAGTCTCCACTAGCAGTTATTTTTCTGATGAGGAAAGAATCTCCTCATTGACCCCCTATGGCTGACCCCCAGAGTACCTTGGAGCACACAAATCAATTTTTCTCAGATGACCCCAGGCCAGAGATCAGCCCACCCAGCACTGCAGCCACTCCAGAGGCTGCAGAGGAGCTGGCCTGCAGCACACTTCCCTCCTCTGCTTTCTTCAGGTCTCCATTTGGAAACACCAGCTGCCTCCTGCTGTGCACTACAAGATAAGTGGAGCCAATTGACCCCAGGCCCTACAGATCTGACTGATGAGCTAGGAAGACAAAGATGGCAACGTGGACCATTGCTCTTTAGTGGCTACAGCTCCCCAGCCCATAAGTGTACTGGGCACTAAAAATTGACACATCAAATGGAGAATGTTGTTAGTTGGGATGTTGAAACCCAGGACATTCCTCTGGCTGCCCTGGAGGACTTGAGATCCTGGCAGAGGGCTCAGAGGCCTTGGCACGGAGTCAAAAACACCTGTGCCTTTGATTTTAACCCATGGAAACAATTACCAACTTCGTGTGAGGAGTTACGAGCCACAAGAGTTTGAGTAGAATGTTAGTGAATTTATCACCAAGTGAAAATGTAGAATTTTGAGGTTTTAAAATGGCGGTTCAGGAGGCAAGATGGAGGAATCTGGGCATGTCCATCTTTCTCCTTCTCCTTCTTGGCCTCCATCTTCTGCTGTGATGGTGGCACTTCTGAATTGGTTTAGAGTAGAGAAAAACTGTCTAACATAGGTAATAGGTATTGAAAAATTGTTGTAAATAAAGTACACATAGTTTTTTATAAAAGATAACACTGCCCTGAGGGCAGACAGTGTGCCTCAACCCTGACCTGCCAGACAGACTCAGCGGGTCGGAGAAAAAATGTTATAGATAACAAATAATAAACGACCTTGAAAAGCAGAGAAGGAATCTCATCTTCTTCTTTGGTCTTGGGGCTGGGAAAAAGAGACTTTCTAACACCTCAAGGTCATCTTGACACCAGAGACCTTGTCATTGGACAGGTATGTAGTGAGTTCATATGGCTGTTTCATCAGTGTTGTTCTTTTCTACTTTTGCCCTGGTTTATTTTACTTTTCAGTCAGCAGAAAATGCAGCAGCTGCCATTCCAAGAAGAGCCCTGCATGAAGTCCCTGCCTCTCCCCATAGGGTCAGTGGCAGCAGAATCCTTTCCAGGGTCAGGCTATGGAAGTGCTTGGAGAGAAAGCAGGGGGAAGCCAATTCCTAAAGATCTGCCTCGTGTCTGTCCCACTGCAGAACCCCTCTCTAAGTGAACTTTATTTCTCTTTCAGTTCTACAAACTGCTGCGACAGCAGAGGGAGGCTTGTAATACTGATATTTATTCTCTCACAGCAATGTCCACACAGAGTTTGCTTACTCAAGCATTGTACATGAAGGGTCCAGCTCTGCCTACAATGCTGCAGCTGTATCAAGAGAAAGGAGATGTGGCTTGCTCGCCCTTTGTGTGGGATGGCACAGCAGTGTTTGAAGAGGCCTCTGTTCTCTCTCAAATAATAGCCCTGACAGCTCATTCAGAGTACTTGATAGGGACAGCATCAACAGAGGATGATGCTAGCTCTGAACCTGCTAGTACTGTGCTGGAACACAGAATTTTGCTGTTTTTCTTGGAGTTTTTCAGTTTCCTAGTGGATGTTGTTCACCATAATGTCATCAAAGGTATTGTCTGAAGAAAAGAAAAAAGGAACCTGCAAAAGTATCACATGTACAACAACAACAGCAAAAAGGGCTAACAACTTCCACACGACAGTAAAAACAGCTTAATAATTTATTTGGCAAGAAGAACAGGACTGAAGCAAATAGAACCCATTTTCTCAGAGGTGATTAAACAGAAGTGTGCTGCAGGTACAGTTAAGCACAGTTAAGGTTTCAAGCACAGCTGTCAAAGCTTGAACATTGGCTGTTCCCCAGTGTCTGTGTCCTTATCTTCTCTTACAGTATCTGAACAGTGCAGGTTCACTTCAAATTAAGCTGTTTCCAAGTAGCCATGCTCCCTGAAATGTGAAAGTTTACATTAATGGCTTTTGCTTTTTCTCAGATTGGTCAAATAATGACATATCCTAAGAAGAATTTTATTTTTATTAAAATTACTTGGTTTTACTGGCAAGAACTCAAAAAGAAAAATGTAGCATAACAAAAGATCGACTCTGGTCCTGAAATGACCTAGGCATTTCTTAACTTTCTTACAGTTAATACTTCATAATCCCTTGACTGCTAGCTAATTTAATTTTTGTGCTAGAAAAAAAAGAAAAACAACTGAAAATGAATGATTCATTTTTGTGTTGAAGGGATTTTATTTTTTAATATCACTGGTGAAGACAATTACTTGCAGCCTTCTTAAATGGTAGAACTATATAATAGGACTTGAAGTATTAATGCAAATTAATGCGGTCACAATTGCTCTCATTTACTCCTTTTGTCAACAATATGAGTAAGTGATTAAGCTATTTTCTATTATATTTTCCTTTCAGCACAGGAACATATAATTTTTGAAAATATATTTCTTCAATCTTCACTGACAGAACAGATATATAATTTTTGGCAAATCTACCATTGATCTTTGACCCAGACTTGAAAGACAGGATTACTGAAATAGTTAAGTTACTTTAGATTAAGATAGCAACCCTTCTTAGACAGACAATTTAAAAAATCTATCAGAAATCACAGATAATTTTGCTATTTATAGTTGTTATCCTTTTCATATCATGAGTAACTTGATTGCTTGCAACTGGTTCTCAGTTTTCAATGATCACGAATGACTCTATACGTGAATTCTTTTCAAAAAATAGCAGGCTGATCAGAACAGTGTAATGAAAATTATTTTGAGATGGAGAAAGAAAAATTTATCAATTTTTGTGATGATGTCACAAAAGCATCATTTTCTTGGAATTTCTGAGAAAGTTTTTGTGAGAAAACTTTTCTTTGCATTGGAGAAAATTCTCTATAGTACTAATTTAGACTCTTTTCCCCTTCTAGAAAAATCCAATCAGTAGGAAGTGTTCTCTATCTTTTTCTACTTATAAGATCCAACACAGTATTTTATAACTCTTCCATTGTATCTTACTACCCATAAGCCAAAAAGGAAGAAACAAAGACAAGTTTTCATGAATTTTTAAGTGAAATTATTATTTCAGAAACATAAGAACTTCACTTAGGCGGAACTTAACATTATCTTGGAAATACAATGCATTTTCTGTGAGTTGATATAAACATGTCTAAACACAGCTGAAGGGAGGAAAGGACAAGTGATCTCTTGTGTACATCCCAAATCCTCAGATGGCATTTGCTATATTTTATGGTTCAGTATTGCTGTTGGAATCTCAGTAGACACTATTAAAAGAGATCAGTTTTCAATATTTTAGATTTGGGTATGCAAGAATGCTGTAGGAAGCTGCTAAGCAGAATAGCAAAGCCAGAGAAGTCAAATGGGCTTTTTACTTCTGAATAGTTTTTATATGGCATTGCAATCTGTTCTGTTAAAAATTAGATCACTTCAGACAAATTTATAACATGAAGGGGAAGACAGTATTTAGTAAAGAGAGAAAACAAAAGAAGATACCAGACACAATACAAATATGAGGGGTTTTTTTCCCCAGTAAAATTTTCATTGAAAACAATTGTTTGACATGATGGATGAAGGATCCTGAAGTTTTAAAATCACACAATTCCAATCTCTTGGAAAAATTAGTCTCACTGCTAATATTGTTATAACTTCTGTGTGGATTGTACAAACTTTAGGAGTCAAGTAACATGCTTTTGGTCTCCCAGGATGACATTCTGAAGTAGGATTTTAGGATTAATCTTCTCTAAATAATTCAAAAATATTCTTTCCCACAGAAAGAACAACATGCAAAGAAATGGTGCAGGCAGTTGTACAAACCATGGAATATTCAATTCAATGAGTTCTCCACTACTGCAATGTGTTGAAGGTGGTGGATATGATAATTACACAAAAAACTGAGACTCAGAGTTGTTTAAGACATTTAAAGTCAAGAACACATTAATTTTAAAAGAATATTCACTAAGCTGGACTGACTAGGGCTGGTGTTGGTACATCAGGGTTTCCAGCTTTCCTTTTCTGGGCTGTTGAATACAGGTAGGTGACTCCCAAACAATCTTTTCATATCTAAATCAGCATTCATTATTAGTGCTCTTTACCATCAGACAAGGAAATGTGCATGTGGAAGAAAACAGCAGCAGCTGTTGAGCAGCATCCACATTATTGTGAGATCTGATATGAATGGGGCAGGGAACAAGGGTTGCAATAGCAGGGTAAGGCTCTCACATTCCTTGAAAACACCTGCACGATCCACAGCAGATCTGATAGGTACTCCCCAGCTCTTTTTAATCTGCTTTACACCCACAGGATTTTCTTTTAAACTCACAACAATAATTTGCTGCTTCTAAACAACTCCCTACTTTGAAAAGCATATTCAACCAAGTTGTAATTATTGTTGTTTTGAGGGCTGCAGGTTAAAGCAGAATAAGATTAATCCCCTTTGGTTGAAAAAACAATTTATAGTGTAACTACAAAATATTTTTTGCTAAATAAAAATATTAAACAAGATTGAAATGTTAATTGCTAAAAATGTTTTCATGTCTGCTGCTTGGGGACTGTATTCTGGGAGCTTGAATCATAATAATTAAGGTATTTCAACTTTTTGGATTCCTTCAGTATCAGGTAATGGGCCACAGCAACAGAAAGTGTCCTAGCAGCCCCAGATTTATCTAGGAAACAATTCCATAGCCAGTGTGAAGAGGCTGGTAAATTCAAGGAGAGCAAGAACAAGGGGGTGCATTGCAGGGCTGTGATATGTGTGTTTCCAGGCACCTCAGCAATCCACAGATGTGTAAGGACAGGACTGGCTGGGGAGCCCTCATTCTCAGGAGAATCAAAATAAATTTGGAAGAACTCCTTCTCCCCCTAATTTGTATAAGTATAATTTAGAACTAGTAGCCCCACACATTTCAGTGGGAATTGTTCTACACAATACAAACTTAGCTGAACCTTAACAGATGTTTTGCCTATAAATATTCAAATGTACCTGGGATAGGCTGGGATTTGGTTGGGAACAGCTAAATCAGTTTTCTCATGCTGTCAGCACTTAAGATCTAGAAGGAGAGGAGAATGTATGAAATGAATATTCTCCAGTGTACATACAGGCTGGCTGCTGGCTAAGATGCATGGGTAGCAGAACAAATTCAGATTAAAGTGCAATATATATTGACCAGCTGGAGCAGCAAGCTTTGCAGACAAGTGTAAGGTTTTCTTTAGAAAGAGGTTTAAGCAGGAATGGAGTCATACAGTCCAGACCTGCAGGCATCTTCTCAAGGCACTGTTGAAATAAAGGAGCAGCAAGCCAAGTAAAGGACAACTTGCTGTTGGGCAGGGCAAACTGCAAGTGTTGCAAACTCAATATGAAGAGATCCAGTCAGGCATCTTTTGTTAAGAGGAAAAGATTAATGCTCTGGTTTGAATTAATATGAATGGATATGCCCAGAAATCCTGTTCTGAAGAAAAAACCTCAGTGCAAAATGTGTAAAACCTGTGTTACATGTCTAGCGGCACTGCTGAAGGAATCAGAGTTACTCCAAAGTTTAAGTCCCACTATTTACATTTCAGACATGGGTTTCAGCAGACTGTAGTGAGCCTAGGAGCCTGCAGGACTTACCCAAAAACTATGCAAGTGACCAGAAATATCCCCAATGGTTTAAATGGGTTTTGTTGAAGCCAAATAAGCCATGTCCAGACTCCAGAGCAAGTGTAGGACGACATGTGCATGTGTGTGTGTGCAGTGGGGAGGCAGCACATGCACACATCCTGCGGTGAAATTATAAAAGGAAGCAGCTGGTGAAATAACCCACAGAGATTTGGACTCCTCAGGGTAATTAATCTTGTATAAAGTATGAAGCTACAAAGACGGGAAAGCTAATATCACGGTAGAGTCATAAGCATCTGCCACTTGAACCTGACATGGCAACACCACAGCCTTAATTCTGGGTTTAAGTTATCAGTACATGTCAACAGCAGGCACTGCTTCAGTGAAATGCAAGACAAGAAAAATATGCTCCACCTGAATATCGACTTTAGCCTAATAAAATATTAAATAATCTACAATAACATCCCTAAGCCCTAAATAAGAAGTAAATTCAGCCCAAAATTAAATGCACAAACTTTATTTTTTACCATTTTTTCACCTTTTATTTCTGTATTGCCCTGTGGTTCAAGTTGATAATTTTGTTCTAGCCAATATTTTGCTAAAAATATTAAATGCACCAGAAAGAAGTAAAAATCTTGTACTTGTTCATAAACTTGATGAAAGTAAGGCACAATAGTCCTAGCTATACCCTGACAACTTATTCATTTCCACAGTTCCTTCTAAGTCTGGACTATTGAAAAATGGTGCTCCCAGAGAAGCTACATGGGCCACCTCTAACTATTGTGTTTACTATTTAATTTGTTTTTCTGAACTTTGGTAGGAAAACAGATTAGTCTCATATAAAGAACCGAAGAGAGCTACTCTTAGAAGAGTAGTTTTCTTTCTTCTCTTTGCAAAAATGGAAGTGCAGCAATGCAATGTAAGCCAAGCAACACTGTTTCTCCTCACGTATAAACAATTTTGCTTTGTTCATCTTCCAGTAAGCATATTGTGGGTACTTCCTAATCAAAGGCTCTCTCTTTTTCCCTTAAAATCAGTTTTTGAAAATGTCACACTTCTACAGGCTCTCCAAATCATGCATGAGAAAGCACCCAACATGTGCAGTTTTTTCTGATCTTAAAAACTCCTGCCTGATCTTAATTAAAAAAAACTACCATGAACAGCTAAAATTCAAAACGAGCTATGATTGCAAAATCCCTTTTCCATGCCAAACAACACCATCCTCTCCTCGAACATCAAAGCCCCACTGAGGAGATTGTTCTGTATGTGAGACAACAGACAGGATCTTGAAAACTACTGTTTGAAGAATGTGCTTATGCATCCTACATAAGAAAACATAAGCTGTGTGGTAAAGGTAGAGGGCAGGTTACTCGAGAAATAAAGGCATATATTGTGCCTTGTTGATTGTATCTGGTGAATGACAGTAACACCAAAGTTTAGCTTCATTTAAGGTAAAAAAAAAAAAACTCCCTTTACTTATGACACAATTTTGCCTAAGATCTTTGTGGAAATACATGATTTTGAACTCCAGAGGGTAAAGGTAATTTTGTGTCAGCATATATTGAGGAAACTCAATGGATCAGGTGTCTCAGGAATGTTTCAGCTCTAGTCTACTTTTGCAAGTCCACAGCAGGTTTTCCCATGATTTATGCTTTAGTCCCAGTGGGGTATGTAAAGCTGAATTACTGATCCCAGTTTTAGCCTGAAAGGATGAGAGTACACTACAGCTTGTAGCTACTTTTTGCTTCAGAAAGAACAAAGAAAGGGATTGGCAAACTTCCTAGCCCAAGAAACTACCTTTGTGAAGCCAGGATCAAGAGACATAGAGACATGTGCAGACTCCCATTTTGTGCCACCTCTGTCATTAGAACTTCTGCATTTCCTGTGCCTGAAAACTGACAACTTTAATGAAGAAATGAATAATGAAGAGTAAATTGCTATTGTGTTTTAGTATTCAGAAAAACCATTTTCAGAAGGAATTCTGTTCAACAAGCCATGAGAAGATTATTTTTTTTTTTAATCTATTTCCTTCCTACTCTTCTTAGTTACTGCTGCTACCAGGAGATCAAGTTAAATGTCAATTTCAAATAGTATTTTTCAAATGTCTTTTTTATTAGTGGCTACTTGCCATGTTTGAATAGTGGTTGTGTAAGGTTTGCTTCAACTATTCATTTTTCAAGTATCTGCACGGTCCCGCCCTACTGTTTTTCCTCTCCAAATAGGATAGCTGCAATATAAAATCAAGGACTGAAGAATAACGAATTTTTATTGAAAATTTTCAAATTAGCAATTATGAGGACTTCAATCTGTGAAGTTTCAAAATTCGAAGAGTTTTCTCAATACAGTGGGATAAATATATAATAGTTTAACTTATTTCTTTGCTGCCTTTTTTCATGAAGATCTTCCTGAAACAGGAAGAATCAGGAAGAACCAGGAAGAACCAGAAAGAACCAGGAAGAATCAGAAACAATGAAAGACAAATATTTGGTCAGGAAATATGTCTGTTAAAAAGCCAAAGATGTGAAGTTGAACCACAACTTTGGCAGTCCATGGACAGAGCTCATCTAGACTATATAAAAGTTGTAATTGTTTTTGAAAAATCATACTAGCATGAATCACAAGATTAAGCTATTTACCAAGGAACAAAATCCCAGATATAAGTGAATTAGTAGTCAATAATCTAATAGCCTTAAAAAGGGTTATTGGATGCATAGTCCAAGACAATAGATAGTCTTCCTCATCATTTAATAAAGCTTGAATAATGTGGTCTTAGGGAACAATCCTTCTGTAGACAGGATCATAGACATGATAATACATTTTGTAGCAGAACACACAATTTCATTTTTTACTGCCTTTCACCTTCCCAAATTCATACATTTTCAGATAGAAAAGAAGAAGTTATAACAGAATTTCCAAAACCAGATAGCAGACATCTTAGTAGGGAAATTCATTATTATTCTCTCACTTGTTAAACACATTTATTTACATATCAATTACAGTATTCATTACACATAATTATTAATGCTTTATTCCACTATATGGAAACTTGAATTCTGAGCTTTTTAAAGTTATTTAAGAGCATAAGTATACCAAAAAAAGCCCCTAATTTTCATTGTTTCAGTGATTCTACTGCTAGTCCAAAAGAAATGCTTGTTAACTTGAATGAGTAACAAAGCTAAGCTAATGTTAAGCACAAAAATTATGCACAATCCAACATGTACATAAACTAATAGCTGTCTTTGCAGACATTTGGATACTAAAATTAAAATATAAACTAGGCTTTTATGTTAAAGGTCTCAAGTGATAATCATTGTGTTTGCACTTAGTTTAGATGCTTCGGAAAAAAAAGAATAAGCACACCATGATACTTCTCTTCTTTACAAAGTATAACACTTCGTTATTGCTTGTTTGCTGCTTATTTTGCCACAAGAAATTGCAAAGGTCTGTCATTCCCCATGATTGTTCATACAAACAAACAGGGAAGGAAACTTGACCTTGAAAATTTCTGTCTATGAAGAGGTGGTTGAAAAGTTTCCCAGCTGTGTCATATGTATACTTTATTGTTAAATGCCACTGAATGCTCAAAAGCAATTTATTCTCTTTTTTAGTTTGAAAATAGTGAATTTACAGTAGAATTAATAACTACTTTAGGAGATAAACAGGTAGATCTACAGAAATTTATAGAAAATTTAGTAGAGTTTTATACAGAAATTGAAAAAAAATCCAACACATTCTTGTCAGCAGGTAAACCTGTCTCCTCACAATGAGCACAGGCTGGACAGTGCCTGGGGTCTGCATGGTGGCTAATGAGATGCACGAGAACTAATAGCAGAGCTTCTAAAACTGGAAAGCAAGCTTAGCAACTCCAATCTTGCTACTCCTGAGTCAATTTTTTCCCAAAATATGAGTAAAAGACTGTGCTGGTTTTGGCTGGGATAGAGGTAATTTTCTTCACAGTGGCTGTTATGGGTCTGTGCTTTGGATTTGCGCTGAACACAGGGTTGGTACTGTGATGGTTTTATTACTGCTGAGCAGAGCCAAGGCCTTTCCTGCTTTTTGTGCTGCCATGTTGGTGAGGGGGCTGGGGGAGCTCGGGAGGAGATACAGCCAGGACAGGTGACCCCAACTGACCAAAGGGATATTCCAGAACTTATGGCATCGTGCTCAGTATAGAAAGTGGAGGAAGAGGGAGGAAGGGTGGATGTTTGGAGTCATGGTGTTCGTGTTCCCAAGTCACTGTTATGTGGTGGGGCCCTGTTTTCCTTGGGATGGCTGAACACCTGCCTGCCCATGGGAAGCACTGAATCAATTCCTTGTTTTGCTTTGTTTGTGTGTGTGGCTTTTGCTTTCCCTATTATGGTGTCCTTATCTCAACCCATGCAGCTTTTACCCTTCCAACACTCCCCCTGATCCTTCTGGTGAGGGAGTGAGTGAGCAGCTGTGTGGGGCTCAGGTAATGACTGGGGTTAAAGCACTACACAGACACATTTTGATATCAGCTATTGGAATGTGAGAAATTGTTGAGATGAATAGGCACATTAGTTTAAAAAAACAAAACCACCTCATGATTATAGGAGCAACACCAGGCACTATTGCTCTGCAGGTGGCAGTTCATGTCTACAAGAATAAGTGAGAAACTCCACCAGGGAGAGGAGCTGGCACTGACCTCCCTTCCCCAGGGGCTGCCCAGTTAAAGCCCATTCATGGATAGGAAAACAGAAGTAAGGGGTTGAGACAGACTTCAGTGGAATTTCATATCCTTCCCATAAAATGCTTTTAGCCCTCCTGACTTCAAGGAAACCAGTCAGTAATACCAAAGGGTAAAAGAGAAGTAGCCAAAAGGAGCAAAACTGTGGAGGAATCAGGCCTGTGTTAGCAGACAGAAAGGTAATCAAGTGGGGGTTGTGGAGGTGAATAAGTGGATGTCACCTTGGCAACCTGAGATAAACTCATGAAAAATGCAATGGGTTCGCTATGAGGGAGGAAATGACAATCAGATTAATATTAAATCAAGATGCTTTTATTTAGTGTAGGTAAACAATTCTCCAAGTGATGTGAATGCATAAAATATTTCTTTATTCTCTTTCCAGAGTGGCCTGCACATTCTAGGTATCACTGACCTGTCAATGTGTTAAACAGGTCAGAGAAATAGGCATGGAAACTGATGCTGATTAAATTTTATTCTGCTTTCTGGTAAGCAGTACTACAGTGGAGCTGTTGCCGATTTTATTACTTTTTAATTTGGTTTCCTAATCTGATTTTTTACCTGAGAGAAGAGGGCTGAAAACAAAAGGTTTATGATTAATATTTGATGGAAAAGTTAGGAAGTGTTTTTCCAGTTCAAGACCTGCATTTTCTTTTATTCTTTTAAGTTCTGGCTGTAGATTCTTTCTGGACTTTTAATTTGTCTCACCGAGATTTGGGAGCTTGATGAGAAATTCTCTCTTCCCTTTTGTGCACTCAATGTGAGACTCACAAAACGGGATTTTCAGTCTGAAAAACAATCCAGAATAAAATATAATTTCAGTTCCTGAATAGTTGAGGCTGAGGCAAGATTTCCTGCACTGTTGAGTTAGGGAACACCAGCTTCCTGACAAAAACTGATTCCACTCAATATCCTGGTGATAACCAGGTAAGGAACTCAGTTGTGTGAAATCCCACAGAAAAATTGTCATATATAAATTCATAATAAAGTTTTGTCATCAACATGGAAGACATTGAAACATAAATAACATCAATTTCTTAAACTTTAGGCATAGTTTTTTCTTTGTTCGTATTGTTTTCTGACCTTTCCCTGTATTTTAGCATCTGCCTCTAGCACTCATTATGCATTCACATCTGGATACATGCATGCACTGGTTTTTTAAATGCATTTATGAGTTAATGTTTTGACTCTTTGAAATTCTTAACAATGTTATATCCCATTGTTTCACTACAACTATTTCTTTGTTACTTTTATAGACAGTGAACTCCTTAGCTTAGCTGTAGTAGGTTTTCCTTTAAGCTGAACAAGAAAAAATACTGACGGAATGGAAATGACTGGCTAAACAAGGTACTGCCCTGCAGCAAAAAAACCCATTAATAATTAATATGTATTATGGCCAAGAATTTACATAGTCATATTTTAGACCTACTAAAGGATCAATTTTGACTGTTTATTCTGATTCTCTGAGACAGGTCAGGAATTTTGTTTACAGTTTCCAAGTCTATCCCAAGAATTGCAGAATCAAGCTAGGCTGTTAGTGAGCAATCTTTCAGTGATTTTCAACTAAAGCTGGAAAACTATGAGAACCGCAGCACAACGCCTTAGGTTAAAAAACCTCACATCTACCATTTTTCACTTAAATATGCATTTGAAGTTAAACAGAATTATAGACTCCAGTTCAGAAAAGTATCTCTGTTGAGAACAGCATTTGACTCTCTGTAAAGACTCATACAATGATGATTTTACACTTAATCCTTATATTAAAAGTACTTCATCTTGCTTATCAGACTTGACAAACCATAAATTTTCAATCCACTGGTAGCACTCCACACCCAAAGGAAAGCATCTGCATATGTCTTTCCTTGGAAATAATATTTGAAGTTGGGATGCATCCTTTAGTGTAGGCAATAGCTTCCTCTTAGACACAAATTGATTGCCTCTGGCAGGGAAAAGGCACACTTCAAACGAGTAAATATATAATAAAAGCAGTTGATTGAAATACTGGTGAATTTTCTATAACATCCATTTTGCAGGGTTTTTTAACAGACCACATAGTTTTGGAGTATTTTCTTAAACTAAGAGACAGGCCTGGGACTGAAGCTTGCAGTTGTGTACACCAGCTCTTGCACTAACCTTACCAGTGTATTTATAGCCAAACTTGCTGTGGGGTTGCTTCCAGGCACCAAAGAACATCCCCTCTCTCCAGAGACATTTTTTTCCCCCAAAACACACCAGGGAATAATTTATTGCTCACCTCCTCACCTCTGTGTTTGGTCCATGACAGGTTCCAGCACCATGGCTACATTGAGTGCTGACTACATGACCCAGGAGAAAACCATCATTTTCCACATCCCCACAAAAGATTGGGGCAGAATCTCTTCTGGCTCCCACTTTACATCTTGTCTGAGGACCAATAAGCAAAACAGGAGACAAAAACCCAATCTTGGTCTCAGAGGAGGATTTTACTTCTTTTGCATTGGACAAGCTAAATTCAGCAAGGAAGCTATGTCAACATCGGAATAAAGTGGTGCCAGGAATGGTGTAGCAGGATGTTGAAAATGAGGAAAATTGCAGCTTTTGCAGCAGCTGACAGTCCAGCTCTCTTAACACACAGTCAGATTGTTTGAAGTTAGTAACTACAGTTGTATCAGCAGCAGGGGGGCAAACATACCTGCTTGATTCTTCACAAATCTGACCCCTGACTTCACTTACTTATTTGAGAGCAAATATTGAAGGTAAGACTTAGTATGAGTACACACTAATGAAAATTTTTTATTATTTTACATACTAATGGCAAGAATCTCACCCAGACAACAAATTAATGAGGAATTTAACCTGGAGAAGCTGGAGAAAAAGTACATCATCTCTGCTTAGCATTTTCTTCAACTTTTCATCTGCTCATGTCATCAGAACATGCCAGCTGGTAAAATATTTTAGTTCATTTTTATACCCCTAGCAAGCAGTACTATTATAAAGAAAATATGTATATACCAGTATCTTAAAAGCTGCTATGTTGGCATGCATTCCTGGAGATCTTTCCCCTCTTTAATGTTAGTTCAGTCTTACAAATGCTGAGTTAAAATGTCTGCAAGTCTAGTCTTAATAATAGGAGATTCAACTGTTGTCATAAGGAATTTCAAATAATACTAGAGCCAGAAATTTTATTTTAAAAACACACCCACAAAAAAAAAATTAAAGAAAACAAGAGCACTATTTACAGCCTCATCTTACTTTTTGCAGAAATATTTTTTGTGTATCAGAGGCTCATAATCCCAACTTGCCTTCATAAGTCATTACAAATGATGAGAGACCCTTCCAACAGAACCTCCTGTCCATCCAGGCAGGTCAGGATGGCCGAGCGGTCTAAGGCGCTGCGTTCAGGGCGCAGTCTCCCCTGGAGGCGTGGGTTCAAATCCCACTTCTGACAGCTTCTTTATGCCACCCAGCTGAGTGGTGCAGCTGACACACCTGAGGGACAGGAGCCATCCGGAGGGAACCTGGATAAGCTCCAGAAGCGGGACCATGGGAAGTTTAACAAGACCAGGTGTTGGTGCTGCAACTGGCTCCGGACAGCCCCCTGTCTCAGCACAGGCTGGGGATGAACAGATCCAGAGCAACCCTGCCCAGAAGGACTTGGGGGTGTTGGTGCGTGAGAGGCTGGACATGGCCCAGCAGTGGCACTCACAGCCGAGAAAGCCAAACTTGTCCTGGGCTGTATCCAAACAGCCTGGGCAGCAGGGTGATGGAGGAGTTCCTGCCCCTCTGCTCCACTCAGGTGAGACCCCACCTGCAGTGCTGCATCCAGCTCCGGGGTCCCCCACAAGGAAGGACATCACCCTGCTGCAGCGAGTCCAGAGGAGGGGCCACCAAGTTGAACAGAGGGGCTGGGATGAAGCCCGTTCCAATGAGGAAAGGCTGAGAGAATTGGGATTCTTCAGCCAGGAAAACAGAACGCTTTAGGGTAACTGGATTGTGTCATTCCAGGACCTGAAGGGTCCTTACAGGAATGATAGAAGACTATTTACAAGGATATGTAGTGATGGGACAAGGGGGCTCAAACTGAAAGATAGTAGGTTTAAGTTAGATGTTAGGGAAAAAATTATTTCCTGTGAGTGTGGTGAGGCAGTAGAACAAGTTGGACAGGGAAGCTGGGGAAGCCCTATCCCTTGAAATGTTAAAGGCCAGGTTGGACGGGATCTGTGCCACCTGATTTAGTTGAAGTTGTCTCTGTTCATGGCAGGGGAGTTGGATCAAGATGATTTTAAAGGTCCTCTCCCAACCTAAACCATTCTGTGATTCTTTGTGTCTGTGAATAAGGAAATATAAGTAGAGAAATATAATAATATAGGAAATCTTTGAGCTTTTCTGCATTATTATAATGAGGGATTTTTAGGGCTATAAGACTGTGCAGAAAGATTACAGAAGTTGTATCACTTCCTATTACAATTGCATAGAGATTAATAAACGTGTGGTCATGATTATGCTATACAGAATAAATCATGAATATTTATTTTTTTCCTCAGCCTGATGGAAGAAGAAGACTGAATAATGAAAAATTGTATATTTTTCATGCAAAATGACTTTCTGATAAAGCTGTAGCAATACAGATGCAGAAAAATTGAGTATCACTTGGATCCTGCAGGCAAAGAGGAATGTAACTTGGGCGGGTTTTTGCAGATGAAATTGCCATGCACTATGGTAATGACAACACTACAAGGTGTTCTATGGGTTTCTCTCCAGTCTGGCACAATCACTCCCTCTCAATAGGCTCCTGAATGCTATTCCTGGAATATAAATCAAGCTACATTAGAACAATCTCTTTGCAATGCTCCTACCTACATCACAGATGGGGTTTTTTTGAGTTAGATTTCTATGGCCTAGAAATGCATGGTAATTGAGAGACCTGGTCTTCTTGCTTGTACAGAGCTTGGGAGGCAGGAGGAGGAAAGCAGAAGCCTTGGTGTGATGAAAGAGCCTGGCACATGGGCTGGGATATATTTTGTTATCAAACACAAGATTTCCATTCAGAGAATGATGAAATTATGGCCATCCATGTAAGGGGAAGATGCCATCTAACCTCACAACTAAAGTAACAGGATTGTCTGTAACCCTTCCAGGATGCTGGCATCTTGCATGATGCCTAACTGATTTAGAAGTACCTAAAGAACTTTTAAACAAACCTGTTTAAATCGCATCAATATAAAATTCAGGGCTACTTTTCTCCTTTATGTTCTCCTGCATTCCCTTGTGGAGTTAAGGTGATCAAGAAAAGTGATTACTGCACACTCAATTTGACAATTTTTATGAATTAAATTTTATGAATTAAAATTTACTCCAAGCAGTTTGGCAGTAGCTGATGCTCACCTATTGCCTCTGCTAGTCCTAGTGATGTTAATGTAACTTGCAGTTAAGATACAATAGAAATGCAGACTCTGCCAAAATCTTCATAGAGAAAAGTTTTTTCTAAAGTTTGGGAAATTCTCTTGGGTTGTTTGGGTTTTGTTTTTTTTTTAGTTGGTTTTCTATCTTTTTCTCTTTTTTTGTGGATTTTTTGGGGGGTTTGTTGGTGTTGTTTTGTTGGGATTTTTTTTAAGAAACATTTCATAGATCAAAAATTCAAGGAGCCTGGCATACTCTGTATTTGGACTTCAATGTTTCACTACTTAAGGGAGATTTGAAGCCAGGAAGTTGAAAGCCAAGTTTAATCATATGTTCTTTGGTAATTTCAATTGATCTGTGATGTCACTTGGGATATATACATTGATTACCCTTGAAGTCCTGTTTCTTGAGCAGCCCTATATGAAATTCAAAATAATCAATGTTCATATTAAATTATTATAGCACAACTAGAGAGGCTGGGAGCTGTTTTATGAAGTACTAGGTTTTCTTCTTTTTGTCATCACCTGTTACTTCTTTAGGCATTATTTTTTTCTGCATTATTATTTCTCTTACTGCAGGGAGACATGCTGGCCTTTCTTTCATTTCTTTCAGCCTCCTTCTCAAAGAGGAATCATCCAGTTTTCCTGGCTCTTCCCTCCAGATACTCCCTGAAGTATTCATATTTTACATTGCGCACACATTCATTCCTCTATTTTGCCACATGCTTTTCTATATCTGTATGACCTTCAGCCAGGCTTTCAACAGGGCTGTCTTGCTCAAGCTGAAATACCTGTCAAGGATTAATGTGGAGGAAGAAACCTAAAGGAGACAGAGTTGGTTCAAAATCTGTTACTTTGGATGAGATCAGCCACAGTAACTAATTTCTACTCTGTGCAAAAGGGGATTGAAGAAGGATTAGGCTACACCATACCCCAGTGTTTTTCTGAGTGTGAGAAGCATAGGCAAGCATGGCTTCTGCAGCCTGATTGCAGAATAAAATCATTATGGACTGCTACACTGGAATAGTGTGCTCAAACTTTTAAAAAGCTCCCTCATTTACCTTGAAGCTCTTGAGCAATGGTTTAATTACAGAAAAACTTTCTAAAAAGAAACCTGATAACAGAGATTTGTATTATCTAATGGAACAAGAACCAATGAAAGAAGGTTTACTGCTATGCTTTTATCCTGTTACTAGGAGTATGATAGAATTTTTAATAATGACCCAGATTAAGCAGAAGTATTTGCTTTATATTTCTAGTTGGTTTTTGATGATATATAGACAATTAATTCATTGCCTCTGATGATAATAACACTAATCAAATAATAAGCTGAAACAGAAAATACTGGAAAATTTTAAATAGCAAAGAATATGCATTTAGGAGCTTCACAAACGCTTAACTCTCTAAGCAATTTATGTTGACTTCAAAAGATCTTTAGAAATTTGTACAATTCCCTTGTTTTGAAATTTAAAACAAGTAAAATGTACAACAGTCTGTATCAGGCTTGTCAATCTTACACTGATCTGAATCATATAAAGAGCATGTTAGTCTGATAATAAAAAGCTGAAAGAGTAGAACAAATAACAAAACATCCAGAAAACAGGTGTTTTATAAGTTTAGTATAAACAAATAAAACTGATGGAATATGCCTGCCACTTTC
Organism: Zonotrichia albicollis; assembly: GCF_047830755.1. Lineage (NCBI taxonomy): Eukaryota > Metazoa > Chordata > Aves > Passeriformes > Passerellidae > Zonotrichia > Zonotrichia albicollis. The sequence goes on along the minus strand of NC_133819.1, from coordinate 116,442,172 downwards.
TAAAGCTTTCTAATAGGTGCAAAATGATGTCTTGATAAGTAGAATAAGGTTGGAGGCATAAAGTCTAGAATAAATAACATAATGACACTTGCACAACAGAGAACAGGAGCTGCAGATGTGTCATGAAATGAGTCTACAAGTGATGACTGATACTCAGCTTGAAACAAAAAAGGATTAATGCAGTCTTCCAATGTTTAAACAACGAAGTACATTGTTGGAGTTTCTGTCCTTATTACTATGGTTACTTGCTACTGAAACACCACTGGCTCAAGGAAGATGACAATGTAGGAAAACACTGGAGAAGAATACAGGAATAAATAAGGACAGAGAGAGAATGTTTTAGGGAAATGTGTAAATCTTTGATTCAGTTGGAAAGTATGTCTTCAACTTGGTTTCATATCGAAACCTGATGGCTCATATACGTCACCTTAAGAGAAAAATTATTGATAGGGGTGAACTAGTTGGAAGTTTTGGTGAATTTTCTATTGCCAGAGTATTTGTGTTTCAAGGTTGAAAGTTCTCAGCAATATTGTACCGTTTGATGGCTTGCTGCCTTAAAAGCTGCAGTCCCCAGCCATATTAAGCTTAGGAGAACAAGTACTTTAAGTGACTTCTGAGAGGTAGGAATATTCTTTGTCTTACAGCAAATGCAACTTGGTTCATGGTGACAGAGGTCACTGGTTTTCTGCAGAGATTCTGTCTCCATCACAACTCCTGTGTCTCTATTTCTTTCAATATTTAAAAAGAATAAGGCCTTGTAGACCCATATGAGCCGGGATACCTCCTAGTACCTCTATACACATCCCTGGATTTCCATAGATAGCTATTAATCCAAATCTGCATGGAATGGCTTAGTCTAAGACACACTGCAGGCAATGAATGAGTTCATTTCAAACCTCTGTGAAATAATGCCCATAATCACAATAAAAATACATAAAAGTGTATTACACTTTTACACTTCTAGCATATTTAAACTGATACTATTAAAGGGTATTGAAGGAGTAGGTTTATCTAGAAAAATCAGATTAACATACTTCAGCATTTTCAATTTCCTTTGTGAGTCTTAGATATATTGTTCTTGATGCAGATAAGTAGAACAAGAAAGTGTAAATTTCTACCTGCACGCTACCAAACCACATTTTAAATCATGACGTCAAAGCCCTTGGTGAGATAAAAAAGCACCACAATTTATTAACAAGAACGTAAACACCATGTCATTTAAAAGATTTAAAGAGAAGGGAAGGATAAAAGCTGATTTTTTCTTACTCTGTTTTGGAGAGGTCAGAGGAAACTTCATCTTGGCAAAAGATAAGCAGCAATGTTACTCTGAGTGCTCTGTGTTTAGTCATATATACAAGCTAACCATGCCTTTGAATTAATTTGCAGCACTTTCTTATTAGTCCATCTCCTTTCAAAGGCATAATGGTCATATCAGCTTTTAGATTCAAAGTGCCAATATACTTAAGGGTTTCAGTCAGATCTTAATTGATATTTCCAAGAGGGATATATGAGTATCTCAACGTGGCCCATGCCTGGACCCATCACATGAATATTGCAGGCACACATTATTCTGCTCAGGGAAACAGAAAATGTAATTGCTAATTGTTCATAAAAGGTTTATTTAACTAGAATTTACATTTCTTTAAGTGACACTCCCAGACAGAGAATGCCTAAGCTCTCATTAAAGCACATTTTATTATCAATTAGTTAGTCCATATTAATTAATTTGTCAAAGACAATTTCTTTCCCATCATTCCATACTTTTTGTATAATAGCTTGTCTACATAAACTAGGTTTTTGTCTACTGTACTGAAAAGTGGCTCTTTGGAGACAGGCAAAGAATAAATTTTTATAAAATCCAGATTATATTCAATAATGCCAAGCCAGCCTTGTTAATACCAAACTGAATGGAGAAAGTCTAGCATGAGGAAATTGATTACCCTGATTCTAGACTCTGTGTGGCCTCAAATTAAAATGCCTGAAACAGGGCCATACTTCTCACTATGCACACACTTCTGCTGCAGTAAGCACTTCTGCAGCAAACATAATTCAGAGAAAATGAGATCCCATACTGAACCATTTTACATCACAATGTAACATGCAAGGCCAAGAAGAGGTAAGGAGTATTATTCCAGTAAGAAATACTGCAAATAATTTTCACAGCAAACTCCAAGCTTCCCTGGCCACAGGAACATCTTCATGTTCTTAGCTCGTTCCTGTGAATCAACATCTTTCCTTTATAGGATGGCAAAGAGAAATGCAGGATTCCTAATATCCATTTTGAATAAACTGTTTTTCAACTAGAGACCTGTGGGTTATTAACCCAAGCATTGTTTTTACAACTGAAAAGAAATTAAGTAGACAATCTAGAAACACTGAACACTGAAGGCATTTCTAGCTCTGCCAGAAACTCAGGAAGACATCTATATCATTGAGAATATACAGGATTATAAGCAAATTCCCTTTTCGCCTGTACTTGCCAGGCAAAACTTCAAGTACAGGTGATCTTCCAGTCCTTCCTGCTCCTTCCCTTCAGCTGCACAGGGAAGAAGGTCTTCTGGAAGGGTGGAGAAGTTTGCTGGCATGGCAGTGGCATAACTGCTCCTCACTTCTGAATGACATCATCACAGTATTCTTTGGCTCTCATAACTAACTTTTTATTTCCCATACCTTTCCAGGGGATTCCTGAGAAGAACAATTCCTAGTTTTTTAAGGGAAAAAGTTGGGCTGAGAACTGCAGGATTTGGTTAGGATAACTGGGAATGAGATAAGCTCTGTGGAAATTGCTTTTAAATTATCATTTAGTGTGATGTAAGATTGGCTTTTTCTCCTTTCTCTTTTCCCACTTATGTTTTGGACACTTGATAATTACTTAAGTGAATGAATACAAAATACCAGTTTGTGGTTTTTAGTCTGCCAACATAATAAATGTTCAGAGTTTTATTTTTAATCTTTAACAATAGAAAACCAGATGGCATGAGTAATTCTGTAGTGTTCTGTGCACTATCAGTACTCTCAAAGTGCTATGGACCCTCATGGTATTACCACAACCTCACAGCAAGGGGAAGGGGAACATCATGGCAGCTGGGCTGGTGTTTTTGTTACTGTGTAGTGGCCATTTAAGCATGCACAGAAACAGAGGAAGACTCATCCACATGTGTAGGTTGGAAGAGACCCCTGAGGGCACCTTCTCGATCCTCCTGCTCAAAGCAGGACCTGTGAAAGCTGTTTGACCAGGGCCACACACAACCAAGTCCTGAACTTCTCCAAGGATGGAGGTCTCACCAACTGTTTGAGTCACTCTCCCTCAGTTCTTGGCCACCTTCAAAGTGATAATATTTCTTGGTGACTAATGGGAATTTCCATTAATACAGGACCCACATCTCCTTATCAGTATTGACTCTCAGAGATATTTTGGGGAGCCTTTGGGGAGCCTGTGACACCTAGAGACATGATACTTTGTCTACTCCAGAAGGAAACTGTGAGAGACATAGCACAACTAGGAAAAATTCTGCTTGATTCAAGTCTGTTCTCCTTTCTGGGAAGTGTTGAGCCAGTCTTCAGCAAGTCACCTCTCCTAGTTTTGGTGTTTTGTTGTGGGGGGTTTTTGTTGGGTTTTTTCTGGTTTCCAACTCTTTATACTTTCTAGACCTAGTTATTCCCATCGCTCATCAATGGTTTGGTTTGAAGTTGAAAACTACTCAAAAGCCTGAAGTCAGCATTTTGCTCCTTTTGGACACCAGGAAAACAGTGACAATTCTTGACCTGGTCTGCATGGCAGTACAGCTTCTGTGCTTAGTTGTAGCTCCTTATTCCATGGAACTTTGTGCTTTGTGCAGAAGACAGCATCAGTTCAATCAAATGGAAGGTCACCTAAGAAGTTGAAAGGTGTGTGCTGTCTTCCTTAGTTGTGGCTTGTGGGCATAAAAATAATGAGGAATTATTATAATAGCCAACATGAACTGGAATTACAGCCTGACCAAGGGAGTTCTTTTTTTCTATACACAACTCATTTCATAATTGTTTTCCATACAAATGTGATGTGAACTTGGCCTTCATCAACCACAGGCTGTATTTCTTGCTACTTCTCTTGGAAAGTGCAGAACATGTTGTTCCAAGTTTGCAAATTTAAGTATAAATTCCTTTTGAAAGGAAATAGGTCTGATGTTTCATGTCTTGCCTGTCACTGAAGAACTTTCTTTTGCTTCTGATATAAGTGCTGTCTTATGTATCAGTAATCTTAAATGATCAGGCTTGCTGGGGTTTTGTTCAAAGCACTTAAGGATAGAAGTAGATTTGCAGCATATTTCCTGCTCTAGTGATTTCCATTGTAAAAGACACATTGCCTGTAAAGCCACATAAATTTTAATTCAAAATCCACTTTAGTAACCGTAGACACTTTGAATTCTTTTAACTCATGAGTACAAACAATTCATCCTTGTACTCTTACATGACATTTCTGCCACTCATTTCCTGTGTTTTTATTCCATAATAGCTTTTGTTTTCCCTGTTGCTTCCCCCTAGCAATTTATTTTGTTTATCCTTAAGTGCATCCAAAGATCTGATCACAAAACTCAAATAGCAGCTCTGCCAATTAGAGGGAAACAACTTCGATGTGCCTGAACACAGATGAAACAAAAACAAATGTGGGTACTTACAAGAAAGGGTATCAAGCAGAAAGTTAAACAGCCAGGAAAACAATCTTTTGGTTGTGAAATGACAAATTTAGGGTCATGAAGAAATCGCATCCTGTGAAGACAACATAAAATAAACAAATATGATGAAATGGAGCAAGATTAAGAGGCAAAAGAAAGTAATTAGTTTTTAATTCAGGAAAGTTTTTCCTAAAGGACATTTACATAGGGAGACGGTGTATAATACTAAATAGTAAATTTGTCAGTAGCAATAAACATCTGGCAATCTATGATCAGTATATGTCAAAATAAATAACTTGGAAAGTATGATTTGGGAAAAAATTAGATTTTTAACAAAATTAATTAACAAATCAATGAATACTGATAGAAATTTTTAATTTAATTCTTTTTCTTTTCTATGTAATCCTTTGATAATGTTTCAAAATAAGGACATTAAAAATGCATTTATTGAATGTTTTACAAAAGTAAAATATTCTTACAATCATTTCTTATCACCAATGCTCTATAGGCAGGGCCTCATCCCAAAGCCATTTTAGGCTTTGTCTCTATGGATTTTTATGGTGGTGGAATTCCTAAGTTCCCTTGAGCAGACATTCCCAGTCTGGGACATATGTCACCAGTAGAAAGCTTGTTGGCTTCCTAGTCCTAATCCTCCTACTTGACACAAGTAATATAACAGCAATAAAACACAAAAATTGCTGTCCAAGTGTACTTGTTGAGTCTTTGTTCCATTTTCATCAAAATTAATAAGTGGTACATTCCAGGAATGAAACCAAGGTTAAAAATTAAGATGGGAAATGATATAAAAATGGATAGGAAAAATGGGCACTATTTTATTCAGAGAAGGAAAGGGAGGAGAGCAAAAAAGATCCCCCAGATAATCTTTTCTTTCTATATTAAGGCAAGAAGATCCCATCATTACCACAGATTTTCACATATTCCTAGCACAACACATCAAAAATTACTGGAAAAGCATATTCTATTTAGTGCATTGACAAGTCTTGACAGGAGTCAGAAATATTAATCCCTCCTCATTTGTAACAGTAAATAGATTGTCCACATGTTAGTGTAGCTCCACACAAAATTCATCCGAAAACTGAACAGTTCTGGATGCAGTTTTTGGCTGAGATTTCCCATATGCCATAAGCAGAGGCCATGAATTGTGTCTGAATGCTTGGCAAATGCCAGACCACGGGAGTCAAATGGGTGGAAAGGCTTCTTTTGGCCCCATCACAGCTGCTGATTTGACAGATGGAAATACTTTGTTTTGAGAAGGGCCTTGTGACATATTCAGTTTTGACAACTGCCAGAGGCAGAACTGAATGATCTGACCCAGGCTGTCAACTTCCATCTTTTTATTGACACCATTGGGTGAAATATGGGACATGTGAGCAAAGTACAGACATGCTGGGAGATTCAAGGTAGACCAATTAGTGATGTTATCTGAATTTCTGACTTTTCATATGATATTAGGTAATTCAAAACAATAATTTTTTTAGAATGCTTAATTTTTTTTTTCTCATTGGACACCTCAAGTATTCACTTCCCAAGCTGTCAATTTGTTGTGCACTTTGTGATCACAGTGACAATACACAGCTTTTGGGCAGAGTCTAATTTGTTTCATGTTGATATAAACTGGGAATCATTTATTTGATGTCAACAGAATGACAGCAAGACAACCCAAGTAACTGGAACCAGGTTCTCGGCAATGACTTTGTGACTTGATGATGGCAACCAAATAAGACATACTCAGACTCCCAAAATTGTTATGAACAACAGTCAAATTAGTTAAAAGCGGATTCCAGAAGCTGAGATGAGCGAATTGTCTCCATCCATGTTTTATGGCATAGGGGACAAATATTTAAATGAAAGAAAAATATCTTTTAAAATGTGAATCCTTTTCTGCAGTTAAAGAAAATTCACATTACCCATCGTAATGGAGAATATTACAAATTCAAATCACTTGAGGTCTATGTCCTCTGTTTTTATGGCTTTTATGTCATTTTTTCAAGTGTTTTAAATACAATAATTGCTATAGAAGTGTCTGTGACTCTCTTTTCCACACCCTCCTTCCCCATCCCCACTCACCCCATGCTGGTTACTGCTCCCTCAGTTCACCCAGATGAACTGACTTTCTGATACTACTCAATAGATTTGCTTAAGGCTCCAAGAGCTTCTTGGAAGAGCACCCAGGGCTTCTTGGAAAGCCGCTGACTCCACTCTGAAGCTGTAAAGGAGTGCTTACCTAGCTTCTCATGATGGCTGAGATGAGGGTGGAAATTTGTATCTATAAAGAGAAGATGGATAATCCTAAATTTCATGTACAATTTTCATCTCAGTGATTTGAGAAAAAGCCTTATTCCATGCTTCCTCCAGACCAAAAAACTTGAAGTTATACTGCCCAAGTTATCAGCACAACTGTTAGAAATGGAGTTATCTGTATTATTTGTCCTGCTTCCTACTCACCAGACTGCACCGTTTCATGTCTCTCAGGAAATTTTACAGAACTAAACTAAGAGTGGACCCTTCATGCAAGCATAAAAGTCCCCTGAACAAGTACAATGAGCCAAAGGGCAGCAGCAGGTCACCTCACCTCCAGGCAGGTGGCTTTGGAGATCTGTGTCTTCATACTCGTCTGTAAGAACACCTTCACAAGCATTAGGAATAGTCCACAAACAATTATGCCTTTCTTTTTGAGACTGTTCTTAAACTTCCAAATGATTGTGGGGGGAAGCAGGGGTAACTAAGGGACATGGAGCTGTGCTGAGAAGATGGGAATCCTGCAGATTGTGCAGAGGTCTCAGCAGAGAAGCAATATAGGCAACTGTGCTTGAGCTCTTCTTGGATTTTTAGGGGCACATAACGCTAATGTGTAATTATAACAGCCTGAGACTGAGCAGCTGCAATACATTCCTGAAAGGCAGTAAGGGGAAGACATCCTTTCTGATATTTTAAAGCTCTTATTAATTATCACTGATCACCTTTGGCGGTAAATAGGTACAACTTTTACTGCTGTCCCTGCTCTAGGTCTCATGAGTGTGTGTGGGATAGACTACGGATGGGAGGGTGGAAGGAAGAGTATCACTCTGAATGCCACGGCTTCTTGAGAGTGCTCATGGTGAAATGCAGCAGTGAGCGACAAGCTGAGAATCAGGGTGTCACTGTAAATCAGATCTCCAAGCATGCCCCATAAGCAGTCAAGTCAAAAGAAGAGGGATCAAAACCTCAGAAACCTAGTTCAGGAGTTTTAATCTACGTTGAGAATTTGGGCAGAGCCGTATGAAACTGACCCCAAGAGCTTATCCTAGAGCAGCAGGCAGCCAAATCCAATACTGTAAGGCTGCCAGTGCTGTTCTAGGATGGATCTATGTCTCTCGCCCACTTTCTACCATTGTATTCCATGAGGATTTTGTTTGTCGTAAGTTTCCACTAAAACCAGCCATCAAAGCCTGATCTCCACCCATAACCAAACCTCCTGCACAATCCTAGGAAGTCCATCAATTCCCAGAAGCTCCAGATTTCCAGCAAGCACGCCATGGGTCTGGTCCAGGGAAGCATCACTGACCAACACGTGTGGAAGAGCTAGGCTGTACATTCCCAGGCAGTGAGACCCCACAGCACCTGTGCAAAGGCAATTCGCAGTTGCTCCCCTGAGGCAGAGGTGGGCATGCCTGGGGTTCTGTAATTCAGTGAAACCTAACTTACAGAAAACACACAAAATAAATTAGCCGTGTTGATGTTAATGCCGTGGAATAGAATGTATGTAAAGTATGCAAGAGACGCAAAAAAATCTTTCCACAAAAAAGCCTCATTAAAACAAGTCAGATTCCTCATATGAGGTCTTCATAACCCTCACACAAGCAGCAGCTTCTTTGTTCCCCTTTGTTTTACTGACTTATTGCTGGAATGCACCAGAGTGCTTTAAAATCACTTTCTATTGTCAATACATGATAATCTCACACCATCAAGCATAGCTACCTTTCACTATTCACCATCTCATCAACATCTTTAACATGTTGACCTTCAGAGAAAAAACAGATCAGAGTTTAAGGTCAGTGATGAAATTGACAGTAATCAATATAAGATTTACAGGCAAATTAATTGGAGAAATAGGTATCATTACTGGAAAATGCATAGATCACTTAAATTGTTTCAGACAAGCATTTTATTGGTTTTAAAAGACAGAGGAAAAGAAGTCAGAGGCAAAATGAGGTTGCAGCATTAAAAGCAAGCCAAATGCAGCTGGACTTATAAACAAAGCTGCCAAAAGCACTGGAGGCCCCTGTTTTAATTGCATGAATATCCAAACGTCATGTTTGGCGTAAAGCATTCAAGGAGTATCCTCAAAAGTCCACTTTTGGAGAAGAGGCAGAAATTATAAGTCTGGGCTTTACTCACAACATATTAGTCACAGGGGTGTTGCATAATTTTGCTTCAGACAAAGACTGAGCAAGTGGGGAGAGAAACTCATGCATTGGCTTTTTGGATGAAGTTGAATGCATGAAGGGGTAATTTTCTAAGATGCAAAACTCTAACTAAAGGGATTGGAATAGCTACATCAATTGCCTTTTCTGGTTTGAGAGGTTACTGAGCCACATTTGATAGGGTCAAGCAGATTTTGTCCACACTACCTCTAACTAGAATGAGAAAAGGTAAATTTTATCCACTGGAAATCAGAGGATGTTGGTCGGTTTGGGCCTTTTAAGGAGACAAAAGTACAGTGAAAGTTTTGATTTGGAGAATATAAGGATGCAGCAAGTTTCAAAGGTATGCAGTTCTACTGTCTACATCTTGAGTTTACACAAAAAAACATATTTTGTTTTGAGAAACTGACTTTTTGACCAAAAAAGAGAAATAAAAGTGGCTTCTTTTGCTGGAAGATTTATTTGAAACTTAGGAAAAGCCACAATGTGGAATAAAGGGGAAATAGAAAGGGAAGGATCAGGCCTGCTATGTTTGTGGAGCCTTGGAAGGAAAATTTAATATTCTTGGGAAAAGAATATCCTGAGGAGTTGGTCAGACCCAAATTCTCTTGTCTGTATACATGAAGTGTCATTAAATAGTTTGGGTTGGAAAGAATCCTAAAAGTGTTTTAGCTCCAACCCCACACCATGGGTAGGGACACTTACCACTAGACTAGGTTGCTCAAAGCCCATCCAAACTTGCCTTTAAAATTTCCAGGGATGGGACATTCACAGCTTCTCTGGGCTACCTGTTCCCATGTCTCACCACCTTCACAGTAAAGAATTTCTTCCTAATATCCAATCTAAATCTACACTCTTGTCAGCTTAACTCCTTGTCCTATGAAAAGGACACATGCCCTTTGGAAAAGTCCCTCTCCAGCTCTCTTGCAGATCCCACTTAGGTACTGGAAGGATGTTCTAAAATCTATCCTAGAGCCTTCCCCTCTCCAGGCTGAAAAACTTCAACTTTCTCAGTCTTTCTTCATGGGAGAGCAGAGAAAGGGATGGTGGGAATTATAAAATCATAGCAGTTGGAAAGATATGGCAGGTGGTAAAACCCACTTAGTGCAGGCTAAAGGTAACAGCAGCTGGGGTAACAGATTCTGATTATTTCTAATAGAACATCATATTTTCATCTGACTCAGAGCTCTCAAGATGCATTGGAATCTATAACATTGTTGTAATACATTCAGGCATCCTCTTCTCAATTTTTTTTAATTCACTAGATTTAAGCTGTGGTCTTGAAACTCTTCTGGCCAGGGACAACATTTGCCAATGATTTTGGCAAAATACAATCCAGACTCTGGTTTTTGGAGGACTGCTCATACTAAAACAGTGATGCAAGAAGAGCAAATAAATCTATTATCAGTCCTGCCTTCCTTCTACTAGTTTTTAAAAGTCCAGTTCAATTCTTTTCAAGCACTGTTGACAAAAATTCCTAATGCAATGGTAAGCTGGAGAAAACTGAATTATGTCTTCTTGCTTCATGCAAGCTTTGGCCATTTTTCTCTTACCAATTCCACTTTCTTTCATTACTTCTTTCATCTGAGGCTCCAGAAGAAAACTCAGGCTGGGTAATGTTGACCCTAGTTATCACAGATTGTTAATATTGGGAAATGAAATTACAAAAGTATCGGTCAAGTTATAAATTCCTGGAAATTACTTTCCTTCACCTTCAAATCCACTATGCCCCTCTTCAGCTTATTATGACAGCATTTAATGTTGGTTGCCTTCTTGAGATCTGGTGTAATCATAACAACACTTTCTGATGGCTGGTTTAGTGAGTACTTATATTAGATGCAACCTTTCTCTGATACAAGAAGATTTACCAACAAAATGTTGTACCATCCAAAAATCTTATGAATGCATAATTCAACACATGTTCTTTGGAGGGATGAAAAGGAGAGGGAAAAGTTCATCTTTGATAAAGACCAAAAATTATTGGGTTTTTTTAAAATCCTATTTCATTTTCTGCAATGCAACCATGCACTGAATAAAAACTGAAGCCCCATTTGTTGTGCCAAGAAAACACCAGCTAACTTTTCTGGTAGCTGCTATTAACCAAAGGTGGTAGAGTATCAGCAGATCATGAAGTAGAGAAGTTTAGTGAAAAATGTCAGAAATTTCTCCTGTATCATATTTTTAAAAGTTAATTAGCATTTCCTTATCACATTTATATATACGATACTTCAAAGAGTATTGTAACTGTGAGGAAAGAAGATACTAGACATAATGCAGTAATTGGGATTTTTCACTGCACATCTAATTAACTACATTCTCTACCTGTGCAATTCTGAATAACAGTGCAATTCTGAACAGGAAAATAACCTGCTCTGCCTCTTCTGGGTGGATGAAGAAAGTTGTCATATTAGTTGCAGAGATACAACACTCATGTTACAGACAAGCCCTTGAGGTAAACGAATTCTCCTTAGCTCACATTTAATGATGATCAATGGTCTCTCATTTTACACTTCAAATGTTAAAATACTTGAACAGTCCCTTTTGGAATCTGTAATAACAAGCCAGGGAAATGACTGTATTTCAAACATACTTTAACTGGGTTTTAAAACATCCACACTCAAATAAGCAGTGCTGTCAAGACTTACCTTCTGTCTGTAATTCATGCTTAAGTCCTGGTCTCAGCTGTGCAATGGAGCAATTTTATCATGTAGACAAATAGATTGGTTATTTTGAAGAATCCTTTTAAGACACATAAAATCAGAACTGAACAGAGAGTTTGCAGAAGTGAGTATCATTTTGATTTTTCATTAGATCCATGCTGTAAGTCTTTTGAGACTTTCTGCTTGTTCGGGAGTTAGTATTTCTGTGCCAGAAGCAATGCATTTAGAAAGACATCAAACTTAACCCTGGCTGGTGCTAATCTGAATTGTGTAAAAAGGTTATATTACTCTCTCAGACCTAAATATGAGGTAAATTGTTCTCTGTTTTTATTCCTGTAAATTTTGTCTATAAAATACCTTCCCATATGAGATGAAAATTTCTAGAGGTAGTGAAATGAAAACAAGGAGATTGTTATGTTGTGAAATAGATGGCTGTAGCAGAGAAGATGTACCAGTAAAATAATCTATTGCACCTTGATCTCACATTTCCCCCTATAAGTTAAAAACTGTTTTGAAATAGGTCATGGCTATGTATTAAACAATGAGTATACTTATAGTGTCAAATAACTTATTCCTATGAATAATTTTAGGGTCTTGCTCCCTGATTATCCACACCTTATGCAGTTTTAACTGCCTTTAGACAATTCATCCTAGGAGTGATCCATATTGAAAATTTGTTCTGCTCTGGGAGGGGTGGATTGAGTGAAAGTGCAGGATTCTTTCTATATCACAATAAGGCCTAAGAACCAGCAGCTTAATAAGAAAACTGCTTCAATGAGACAGGATGAGAAAAGGCATATGGACAACAAGTAAATTTACATTACCTCAGTCACAGGGCACCCTCAATTCATGCATGGTGGATTTTGTCACAGCTCACTGCCCAGAGCAAATCCTGTCCATGGAGAGCTCTTTGGCTCATTCCAGCCAATGAGCACAGATAGGTTGCAAGCTACATTAATAACATATGGGCTTCTCAAGCCCTAAGTATGAGGCCCAGTGAAAGAGGTGTTGTCTGCTCAAGATTCTGGTAATTCCTTGAAGACAAAAAAAGCTTCCACAAAGCTCCCAATACACAACTCCAGTCCAGGCTGGGTTCCCTCCAGCCCTCAGAGTCCTGCAACACTCTTGCAGCAGCCATTACTCCCTTGTATACTCTAAGCCCATGCCCTGAAACACCACCTTGACATAATGCTATGAAAGCACTCACTACTCCATCAAGCTGGCACACCATGTGCCTGAGAGCATTCTCCAAACTTCTCTTGAACTCTCTCAGGCTCAGTGCTGTAACTACTACCCTGGGGAGCCCGTGTTCTGCAGCATAGAATGCTCAAATTAATCATGGAAGACATGATTAAATTCTTTATGGTTTATATTTCATAAACTATTAACTGTTACAAAATTAACAGTTAACAATGCCAAAACCAGCCAGAGAGACCCTGAGTCTCTGGATAGCTAAGACAGATCATTAAATCTAGAAAGAAGTGTGTTTTTAGATGCACTCCAGTTTTCAGCATCTTTCCCTTGATTGTTCTCTAATATTTTATAAACCATTTTCCTCAGACACCTAGCTCTTGTCATTTAGCAGATGGACTGCCAAACTGGGCTTTAAATTCAGTGCCAGTAGTCATAAACACAATTTGCTACATGTAACCTGTTGACCCAAAGTCTTCTGCTGGAACTTGTTTGAAAACAGCTCAAAGTCACATACATCTCTGAGATCTGACTGCAGTCAGCTGAATCATCTCTCCTTCTTCTCCAAACTGTATCAGAGATACCTGTATGACATTTTATTTTCCAGCCCTCCTGCAAATTAGCAAAGGCTTGTCAGTCTTTTTCAAATGAGTGAGTTGACGCAAGTTCTTTCCTGACCCAACAAGAGACGTGTATAACTTCAATCTTTAATGTGGCCTAGCTTTGGTTAGAAAAGTCTCCTAAAAGTTAATGCCTTTGCCATGTTTTTCTTTCTTGATATATTCCTTCAAGAGACATGAGTGTTGGAGTTCTCTTTGCACTGTAAACACTAAATAATAAAAAAGGTCTGGTTTTTTCTTCAAAATATCTTTCATATACATGCCTATCAAGTCTAGTAAAATGTCTGACTCACATATGCTTTTCTATGGCAGAGGTATCTATTAGTTAGATGAAATATATCTAAGAGTTCTCTCTTGTTTAAAGACCTCAGATCAAGCTAAGAATATGTTGGAGCAATTAAAATGACACCAACTTGTGAGAAGAGCATTTAAAGCTGAAAAGCCTTAAAAATGTCCAAAGTGGAAACCATTTATTAAAGTGTCTTTCATAAGAAGAAAAAAGTAGTTCACTGCCCTCAATTAGACCAGCCAAAAGGCTGAAGGGAAAAGAGAACTATCTTTCCAACTTGCTGTGGATGGAGGAAGAGCCAGCTAAATTAGCAGACGTGCTCATTTGGTGAGGGGCCGGAAGGCACCACAGCACTTCAAGAGTTCTTTGTTCAAATTCCACTTCAAATTAGAAATAATTTCCCTGCTAAATTGTCCTTGCCAGACATTGCTTCTTTTTTTTTCTAAACTGCACTTTTTTTTTCTTTAAAATGAGTAAGATTGCACCAAATGGCAAGAAGTTTCAAGAGTATTGGGAAGAAAACCTTAGGAGAGATTTTTCACCTTTTAGCCTCTATCAAGCCATATGCTGTCAGTGCAGTCACCTACCTTATTTTAAAGGAAAAGAACAAAACACAAACCCAAACAACTGTGCAGTCCTTTCATCCTTGATTACAGCTGAAGGGAAGATATTTTTATTCAAACAGTCCATTTTCACAATTATTCTCTCTTCATCTCCTACCACCTACTGTTACCTGTAGCTCAAAGTTTTTGTGGCAGACCCTTGTTAAAAATCTGACAGCCCACTATTGAAACACCTCATTGCAAGAATGGTGAAAAAATCCACAACATATGAGGAATCCAGCCCTCATAACAGCTAATTTAGAATAGAATAAAATCTTAAGGAATTCAAGAGCATTGAGAATAGGCTTGATAAGTCATAGTCTCTAACATAAAGTAAGACTCCTTGTCGTGTTTTAACATTAAGTAGCATGATTCACCCCTTAGAGGTATCTCTTATTTTTCAACACATTTGTGCAATATTGAATTATTTGTATATCATCCAAAACATGCCAACTTCTCTTACATTAACATGTACATGATGAGTTCTAAGAAACCTTTTTTTTACCAACCAGTTTTTTCCAGAATTCTCTGAGCTTAATGGCTCTTTCTTCTGCAACAGCCATCAGAGATCTTTCAAGAACCTTATCTTATCTCCTTGGCCCCAGGCAGCCTTTTCTCTGAGGGTTTTTTCTTCCCATCCTGTCACTTACTTTCCTTTTATTTACTCTCCTCTTCCATACATTTGTCTTTCCATGTGCTGGTCTTGGAATTTAAAGAAGCTTAATCTAATTAATAGTTACGCATTCTCATGGGTTATGACTGGATTTCATTATCAACATCTATTAAGGCAATTGTAACATGAGTTTATTTATATCACAGTGGTATTCTTTCCAAAGCTGTGTTGAGTAAACAGCTTTACATAACAGGTCTTCCATCTAGTCAGCTAATGTCACTAAAACAAAGCAAGCAGTCCAGCAGTAAGAGTAAGTACTAAGTAGGATTACATCTACCTTGTCTTGCACCCCCTGACTAAAGGACGCTACAAGCATGTACCTGTGGAAAACAGCAAAACGTCACAAATTCAAGGAAGAGCAGATAGGAGGGAATGTAACTCCTGAAATATTTCTGGGAAACTCACATATTACATGTTTATGTATATATTCTGTATGTATATATTATGTATATAATATATATATATTAGCCATATATATTCTGAAATTATATGTTTAGATCTTGATTCTGAAGCTGATGGCTCTTCACCCATTATTTATATTACACAGTATATAATGAGATTCTTTTAAAAAACAAGTTTTTTGAAATATTTTGCCAGGTTTTGCTGCCCTTCAACCTTCTACCAACTGTCGAGGTTGCAGTGTCACAACACCTGGGAAATGTCTGGGTCAGAGCACTGCAGGACTGTTGGTCCCTCTGTATTTCACAAGAGCCAAGAGCAGGTCAAGGGTACTTTTCTTCGTGGAGGACAAACTGCCCTGGAACTAGAATATAATTCAAGTTTAGTGACCAGAGCTTACAAAAGAATCCATGCTGGTGATGAGCTTGCTGATATTGATCACCATAATGAGCTGGGTTTTCTAAATCACATTCACTAAATCAGAGTTATATACTAGTTAGTGAACAGCCAGTTCTGCTGAGGAGCAAATAATGCAATCATTTCCACTCAATGTTTTTAAGAGTCTCAGCTGAAAAAATGATTCCAAACAATTGTTAAATAACCCTGAATCTTACATGTGACATACTTAGTACTGAGACCAGGGTTTCAAAGAACAGATTTTAAAGCTCTTTTGCATGTTTATCTGAATATTTCAATGACATCTTTGTGTTGTAATTCAAAATAGAATTTCTTTCCATGAAAATTAGAAAACAAAAGGTGCCAGTCCTCTAATGAATCCAAAAGTAGAAAGATCATATCTCCATCATTTATATTTGAGCACACAGCCATTTCCAGGACAGATACTTGAAGCAAATTCTCAGTTCAGTTGTTAACATTAATAATAGAATTCAAATTCATAATAAATTAAACTATTTAGATAAGTAAGATCCCCTTCTACTTTCAGAAATTTGTGAGATTGTGAATCCTTTACAGTCCTTCTCTAACATTTTTTGTGTATGAGTAAGTTTATGGAGCCTGAAGTCTTCACTCAGCATGAGATTAAACTCTCACAGTATACATTCATACTTAGTCCTTCACTGGTTTAAAACCTGATTTTAAAAGCTGATAATGTAAACTCTGCAGTTACTATAAGAAAACTCCACAACACTTATCACAACACAAGGCCTCTACCAAGGACTTTATGCTTACAACATCACTGTGTCAAATACAACATAAAGAGGGAACATTCAGGCTTTTGAAATGTGTCAAGGCAGCTTCCAAGTGGCTCAGTAAAGCAAAGCCATGTGGCAGCCACTGCTCAAATATTCATCCATCCTTTCTCTCAGTAGTCATGCTCTGCTAATGAACTTGGAATAACAAAGCACAATTTTATTATTACATTATTTAAGTGGCAAATACCCAAAATTTATTTCAGTTTCTGAGTCACAGCCTTTGTGATATTTTCAAATCATAAGCAAAAAGTAGTTGTTGAGTCACTTAATTTTAAAACACAGTGTTCTACACCCTGGCCATTTGTTTGGATCCTAAGAGGTTCCATTTCAAGAAATTCTTAAAGATCTACATCCAGGTGGAAACTAATGTTTAAATCGAGGGCTTCTCTGAATCACAGCTGCAATAATTAGTGAAAACTAATTACTAACTTCCCAAGTGAGAAGAGACCACAGAAATATCTTCAGCCATCAGACTTTCAGAATGTGTTAGGGACACTCCAGGCTCACCATAAGAGCACCCAGAAAGCAGGGAGGCTGCTGAAATGTGCACCCAGTCCATGAAGAGAAAAATGGAGAATTAGCTGAAGAAAAGCCATGTTGTATTTAGTTCTTCCCAGGAGGAAAGCAGTAAGAGCAGGAGCAGAGCTCTTATTTATGGTGGAAGCAGAACCATTGTCACAGAAAAGCAGAAAAGTGGCAACAAGAAAAGAGCTCTGCAGTAAGAGCACTAGGACATGATTTTCTTTTCTGCCTTGTGGTTGATTCCATCACATATGCATTGAACTCTCACATACTCCCACAGCTAAGCCTTTCAGAAGGTTGAACAACTGATGCAAGTAGTGAAGACAACTGGTTAAGCCAGTGGGATTGGAACACACAAACAAAAATGTAAAGACATAAATGTAAAGGCATAAAAGAATGGAATTTTGCTTTTTAAAACTTGCATTTTCCAGTACCATTCTCAAATAGTGGGGACCCTTAGAAAAAAAGACAGCTATGCTGCTTCTTATACTGCTAACTACTGGGACATCTTTATCACCCTCCTTTGTAATTATTACTTCTCTGTTCTCTCATCCATTTAATGGCATATACATGAGCTTGTAAGGTCTGACTGTCTGTCACATACACATTAGTATGCATAGGCATTATTACCAAATACTAAGAAAAGAATTCTTTGTTTCTGTGGGCTTCATCCTGTGTTTGAAAAAATTTCTCTCTACATGATGTACAAAGTGTTTAAATTTGGCATGACTGAGGCTCTAGAATATATTCATCCCAATTTAAAACAGTAAATAAAAATCAGGAACCACTACTGCTCAGATATTTTCCTGATTTGAGGTAAAACAATTTTAATTCTCCAAGGAATTAGACACTGTGGTCTGCCAAACTGGCATCTGGGGTGAGGACTGGGGGCTGATCTAACTTTGCCAATAGAAGTATTCACAAGGATCTGGGCTGTGGAAAAAATCCCCAGGCAGCTGCAGAGCTCAGTGATCATTTCCTCTTGAACTTGCTCACAGTGACAATTTAAGCAGCTGAGTCTCACTGACTCCAAAGTTAATGAAAGTCTTCTGTAACTACTCTCATGCAAAATTCAGTTCCAGTAATACTTGCAGCTGCCAGGGTTGTTAGTCACAGCAGAGAAAGTGCTAAGGAATATGTGTAAAAGAGCAGCTATTCAATTCTTAATCTTATAATTTGTAGTATTTTGGTCATTTTTCCATCCCTTTGCACCTTTTCCCATCCTTCTGTTTAGTTTAATAGCTTGTGGGGCTTAGTTCTCCCATAAATGCATGTTCATACTTTGCATCAGGCAAACCATTTTTTTCCATGTGATCGTTCTGCTGGTAGTGCAAATTGGTCTAAAATATAAAAAGTCAACCTATGTAGAAAAGCTGGATATCAAGTATTTGTACTGAACAAAAGTTTCTTCAATTCAGTATATGTGGAAAGGGAGAATATGCAAGCAAATTACTGACTCAGCTTGAGTATAACTCTGTGTACAGAGACTGGAAAAATAGGCCTAATTAACTAATTATATTTCTCTTTAAACTATTGATTAAGGTCTAACAGAACTCTCTTAAGGCTTGTGTATGTTCCTGTTTCAAAAGCACTGTGATTTCCCTTTCCCAATTGAAACCACTTCATCAAATAATAAAAGCTCCAACAGAGTAAAACAGCTAGAGGCGTGTTCTTTAAGAAAATGTTGCAGGAGAATTTGTATGTAAAAGTTGTCTCTGAGAATTAAACTTGTGTGTAAAATCATAAAAGTTTACACAATATGTTTATACAATCCATCAGGTGCAAATAATCCTCTGGATATTTCAAAAAGGCCTTAAATTTTTAGTCATTAGAACACTTGGGATTTTTCATAGCTGTTAAAAGGATCTTCCATATGGTATTTCATAATTAATTTAGCTACATAATATGGTTCATTAAGACATTCCTGGGCATAGAACTATTAAAATGTGTAGCTGTTTTTTTACAGTGAATTATTTAACCCATTTATGTAAAGTGTCTAAGCATTATTATCCTACTGATCTTAAAAGAACTTCCTTAGCCTGAAAATACTTCTGACTTATTTTCTTCAGAATTAACAAGCTGTGCACATTTTGGTTAGGGCTTGGGGCTTAACTACATGAAAATACACAGGGAGGATATTATACAGTCATTAAATCACTCCAGGAATATTCTTATTCTGAATTTAAGTCACTTTGTTCTAGCTAACTTATATAATTTCCAGAATAAACTAAAGTAAGAGAAATTAAGACAATTGAAAATAATACAAAATTAAGGCCACTATACTGCTGTAAGTACAGAGAAATGTGAAATTACATGATTCAGGTTACTGACAGAAATGTTAATTTCAATACATTTCTTTGAGTGTCTGCCTGAAGAAAAGCCCAGAGAGCTACCCAGGCTATTTACTCATCATTTTATTAACCAGAACTTCTATTAATTGCTTAATTAATTAAATTAGAATTATTCAACTAATTAATCAATTAATTTGATTTGGCAAAAGACTTATTTTTCTGAGGAACTCCTCTATAAGTAAAGCAGAAGAAGGAACATACAGGAATGTATGTTTACTACATGCTTCACAAGCAAAGCCTGCTCCTGGACCTCTGCAAGTAACTGTTTAGTTAATAAAGACTGTGGGAAGAAAAAATTTACAGGCATTTTAGATAAACTGGGTGTATTCAGTACAATGAAACTGCATAGAATTTTACTACAGGGCTGAACAAAAATGACCACTGTAATTAAAGTGCTGGTATTTAGTTTTTAAGTGACAGATAGGTCAATGAGGGCTGGCAGAAGGCCAACTAAACACGCAGCTTTGAAAATCATGGGAAAAGAGTCTGAGGAACTTTTGGCTGCTCAGCCTCCCCTCAGTCACTGGGAAGACACTGGAGCACAACCCACTCAATCAATTTATGAGTCAACAAAGGACGAAAAGGGAATTTCAAACAGTGAACAGAAAGCCCTTTACCAAGGGCACTTTGCAGTGACCAAGGTGATTGAGCAGCCAGAGAACAGCTAGGGCTGCAGGGCACCTCTGGAAACCACCAAGTACAACACCCTTCTGGGAATCAAGTTACCTGGGACCATGTGCAGACAGGTTTTCAGGTTTCCAGGGATGGTCACAGCCTCTCTGACAACGTCTTCTAGTGCTTGAGCATCCTTAAATAAAAGTCTTCACTCATGTTTAAGTGGATTACTGATATTTCAAGTGGTGCCTTTTCCTCTTGTCCTGTCACTGAATAGCACTAAGAGCTTAGCTTGGGTTCTTTGTTCCCCTCCATCAGTAACAAAAAGATCATATGATTAAAAAAAAAAAAAGAAAAACACATATATGAGGATTGGAAAATGATGCATAATCTTGTTTATTATTTACAAATAACACTAATTTAAACATAATGATTCATAGCAAAAGGTCACTTAGATCATACAAAAAAGACTCTGAATTTTTTGCTGAAAGGAAAGGTTTAGATTTTGGTATAAAGTCAGAGCCCTCCTAATACAAATTAGAAAAACAAAAAAAATTTTACTTTTATAAAAACAGAAATATCCCTTTAATTTTATTTTTAATATGCAATACATGTAATGTGCTAACAGTAGAAATCTCAACGTTTCCAACTTGTTACAAGGTGTTAATATCTACCTGACTTTTTTCTATAAGAGTTTAGGGAATTTGAAGGCAGCAAGTGTACTCAAAAACAAAAACTCAAATTTCTTTCCATCTTCCATAGAAGATTGAGAATTTTTACAAGGCTCTTGAGAGTACATAAGAAAAGCAGATTGAAATGAGGCTCACACCATCCTTGTGGGTAGAACTAAAATGGATCCTGGACTGCCCATTACTCATTAGCTGGGTTGGGCATTATCCCAGAAGCAAAGACGGAGCAAGAGATTCAAACTTAAATGTTCAGATTGAACATTTTCAGCACTAGAAGCAAAGCGTTAGAAACAAAGAGCATGTTTCAGGTAAGTATTGTCTCTCACACATTCTATTCTATTCCTTTCCTGTACTTTGGTTTCATTTCCATCTATTTCTTCATTTATCTGTAGTTTAGGAGGGTTGATGGGTTTTTTTTTTATCTAGATCTGAGCAGACAGTATCTGTCCTGATTCTTCAGCTTTTTCTTAAATAAATAGCTTGCTAACTCAGTGTTGTTTCTACTTATTTGGGTCTAGTTATACTTTAGAAAATAAAACAGGGGTGATGTGAGGGGGTGGAAGAACAACAAGGGAAAAGTTTTGTGTATTAAGTGCAATTAACTACAGTACAGCTCAAAATGGCAGTTTATTGACAGATGGACAAATGTAATTGCAGGTCCCAAGGGCTGCAGTTCAAGTTAGATTTAACATTATAGCAGATGACAAGGAATTAATCTTATCAGCACACGTGCCTGTGCTGTGTGGGCTGCTACATATGCCCGTTTTCATCTGGCCGGCTCTTGAGTACGTGAAGCTGCAAGAACATTTGCAGTACAGCTGGGTGACAGAGCAAAACAAAGTAGGATACAAAGGAGCAAAATGAACTTTGTCTTCCTCATGGAGACATCATTCCAGGAGCCAGGACAGAGACAAAAAATCATCTGTGGGTGAAGCAGGTGAAAAGATGTCCTTAGAAAGTACCCACTCCCATGCAGAAAGCTGGAAACACACTGTGCTTGGCTGTACACTTTGGTGGCTCCTGGAAGACAGGCACAGGCCTGAATGTACCAGCTCAGTGATGAAACAGAAGGCAATATCTGGGGACATGTGCAGGGGAGGAGACACTGGAGATATGCCAGTTGTTCAGAAGAAATGGGGGAAAGGAGCACAGTGGGGAGAGGGCACTGAGCGCTTCCTGAGGACAAGGTCCATAGAGACATTTCCTGGACTGTCACTTCTTTGTGGGCTTAGGAATCACTTCTGGTTTATTGTTTTAAATTGAAACCTTTGAAACTGACAGATTGGGTATGCAGGTGGGGAAGGGCAGGGATAGGGAGGTCAGATGCATTCATGGTGTAGACAGCTGATGAAAGACCTCACATGAGTCAATGAAGTCATTAAAATACTGGGAAGAGAAGATGGAAAAATGGTTCATGAGTAACAACCTAAGGTTTGCAAAAAAACTGTAGCAATCCTATAAGTTGCAAATGTATTGCATTGATGGACTGAAAAAAATATATAAAACAGTGCAAGTGCATATTAAATACCTGTAATTGCCCTGCATGTTGAGAAACTGCCACTGTTAAAACCAGAAAATATCATTACACTCATTCAAAAGCTTTCAAAAGGCTTTCTTACATGTATACACATATTTGTGCATCATCAAATCATTCCATGTAAACATAATTTTGAAATTTCAGCCCAGCTGGTGCCTTTATCTCTGAGGAGGGCTTCTTGTGGGGTTTGGCTGAGGGCTTATTTTTTTGTGGCATCTGCCACTGCTTTTACAAGATTCTTTTAAACTGGACTCATACTTTGAGACAAATTAATCCAGAATTCCCAGGCTAAAATACGTAATGGAACTGTAATTTTAGATAGTGTTGAGTGAGTAGTCCTCTCTGAAACACAGCCTGGCTATGGTATACCAAGCAAGGATCTGTGGAAGTTATCCCCTTTCCAAAGCTCTTGTCCAAGGTGTTTTATGTTTCAAAGGTCTTGGGGCTGCTCTGCAAACAAGGGGAGAAAAACAGAGGCAACCTAGATGTCAGTGTTGGCAAGACATGGATGTTTTTCTTGCCTACAACATGGCCATAGCTGAATATCAATCCAACACTAGCTGCATGCATTATTTCTGAGTGGCTCTCCCTGCTCTAAGCCACAGATTTCTCATCGATCCCTCAGGCTTACTTCCTATTTCTTTCAGACTTCATTTTACATGATAGTGTTAAAGAGGAATAAGTTCCAGCCCTTAAACAGTTTCAATGCCTTTATCTGGCTATAGCATGAAATACTGAGAAGGAAATGAGATTTGATGAAGACTTTTGACTGCAGAAGGCTTGTAAATACTTCATGGAGTCAATATACACAACTGCGCCTTAGAGCATTACATGCACTCTGTTAAATGCACTGAGAATTTTGAAAGGGCCAAACTGAATTTAGATGTTAAAAAGCCTTGCAAAATAGACCTTAAACTTCTTTAGTACAAATAACACTGTGTCCTGCCCATATTCACTTAAAACACAAGAAGCAGTGTTTTTCAGAAACGAGGTCGTGCAGGAATCTTGTGTATAATTGACTGAATCTCTCCACTTTAACAAATGTGAGTTGTTTGTTTTTCCCAAACCATCTTTTCTTGAAAATCTCCCATATATTACTCTTTCGGGAAAAAAAAGAAAATAGCATTCAGAGCAAGTCACTTCAGCATTGTTCTGTTCACCTCTGAAATATTTTTTCTTTTGAACAGAACATAATGCTCCACTTCTCAAAAACCTAGTCAGGCCATTTCATATGTCTGAAACTGCTCTAACTCCTTGCTGTGTGAAGTATTTCTATTCCCATTAAACTTACAGTGAGTCAAGACTGTCACCTGTGCCATACAGGTGCAGAAGAAACTCAGCTGTAGCTAACAGTGTCATCCTCAGTAAGACCCAAAGTAATTCTGGAGCATCATCTACAGATTGATTCTACCTTGTTTTTAGTAGACTTTTGCATTAAAACTACATTTCTTCTAAACTTTACAGTATGTTACAATATTTAGAAGCAGATCTTATATGAAAACTCTAACTGAGGTCTTTATAATTCAATCTGTACAGCTCTGCCCTAACGTGCTCATTTCTGCTACTTAAATATCCTGCAAGACTCTATGATTCTATTGGGTTTGTGGGGACAGGGGGCTACAGGGGTGGCTTCTGTGAGAAGCTGCTATAAGGTTCCCCCGTGTCCAGCAGAGCCAGTGCCAGCCAGCTCCAGGACGGACACCCCACTGTCCAAGGACAAGCCCATCAGAAACAATGGAAGAGCCTCAAGGGTAATGTCTTTAAAATGGGGGAAAAAACCCCAGTACAACAGTACCATTCCCTGTTCTGCTGTGCTTCTGACAGGAGGATGTAAAAAAAATCAGGACTGAAGTTTAGTCCACGAAGAAGGGACAGATGATTAGTTTTGATATTTGTTTTTATTTCCCATTACTCTACTCTGAGTTGGTTGGTAGCAAATTAAGCTAATTTCCTCATGTCAAGTCTGTTTTGTCCATGACAGTAATCAGTGAGTGATCTCTCCTGGTCTTCTCTCCTGGCCTTTCATTATATTTTCTCTTCCCTGTCCAGCTGAGGAAGGGAGTCATGAAGCTGCCTTGGTCACCTCCACTGTCTGAGGGAACAAGCCTACAGGTCTTTCCAGATACTTTCATTGTTATTTTATGGTTTTAAGTTACTTTTCAGCTCCTGATGCAAACTATATGTCAGTAAAAGTATAGGAATAAAAATACATTCAAATATTTAAAATTCTCTAACCTTTCTTAATTTTTCACTCCAAAATAGATTAAACATGATAGTATATAGTGTGAAATGTTGCAGGGATGGGAAGCAAGACATCCACATGTAGACAAAAGTACTCAGACTCAAACCAGCACATGCCCTTGTTTGGTTTTTTGTTACTTTCCTATTGATGTCCAGGAGAAGTGGAGCTAAACCTGGGGATGGTCTACTCATGATTTATAACACAAAGGCTGCTCAGTGAGCAAAGACTTGACAAAAAGAAGCACTAAGTGAGACATTGTTTTGTGCAATGGCTGAGCTCTGAATGTGTTTTTGTAGCTGCCTGGAGCTGTGCTAGCTTGAGGAACAGAGTCACAGACTGTCTCAATTCTTGAACAAGAGATGAAGGTTTGAGCAAGAGAAATGGTGCCAACACATTGTTTAATTTTTGTTCCTTCCTCAACAGGGACCCAGCTTTCAGTCACAAATCAGCAAGGGGTTCCCATGTTGTTATAATAAAACAAATATTACCAAGTTACAGTGCTGTTGTGACAAAGCCAATGTAGGTGATAGCTTCCCTGATTCCTGAAAGAAAATTCAAGAGCTTATATGGACATATTCATAAGAGGAATGGGGAAAAGAATAAAAACCCAGTCCTATCCAGGTGACAGAGCCTGTGGGCTTGCTTATCAGCAGACAATAAATTCAGTTTTTCATCTCTCTGTGAAAAGCAATATTTTATGTTACTAAAAGAAAAGGATTCTTGACAAAGTAAAGATATTTCCCCTCATGGCAGTCCTTCCTTGTAGAAAATTCAAAATGTGCAGTGAGACAAGACTGAGTGGAGCAAAAGCTGCAAGAGAAGAGAGAGGCAAGCTGGAGTCAAGAAACAGAAATTAAGCCAGAAAGACAAATATATCTAATATGGAGAGAAAGAAAGGCAATGAAATTTAGCATTGGAATGAAAGAACAAACCTTGGACCAGACTAAAAATTGTGGGCTAAATTAACTTCAAACAAATATGTTCAAACTAAGAAAGAGAGATAGAGAGGATGAAAAGAAAGAAAACTATGGATAATATTTTTGAAAGGTTTACTGTAAATTCTGCACTATTTCTTTAGAGCATATTTGCAGATATCAGCTGTCCAGGTGTCTCCATATCAAGGGTGTCCACAGAGAAGGTGCTGTGGCTCTCCTCTACAGCTGCCTGAAAGCTGACAGTGCTTCACCTGTACTGGTGCAGGAGTGAAAACAGTGTGACTTGTGCTGGCCTCCACCCCCAGGAAAAGAGATTGCAAGTGAAGATCATCAGCAGGGAAAAAGAATGTATTTTAATCCCTGACATGCTTTCCTGACCCCTCTAATGAATTAGATTTCAGAAGAAGCAGTGGGACCAAACCTGCCCACTCAGCTATTGCCACAACAGTTCTTTTCAATAAATAAATATCTTGCCTTGCCCTGACCCCAAAGTACTTCTGTCTCACACAAAGCTTTGTCAAATGTGGAGTTTTCTTTAGAACAGCTATTACCAGTTAATACATTATTATTAAAGCTTCTCATTTTCAGCAGTATTTCCCTTGCTATTCTTTCTATTTAATTTTTTAAAAAAGGAAATAAAGTATGTTCCGGCATGAGTCTGGCAGCCGACCAAAGCAATTTGGAATCTTTATTACTAAAATTTAATGTTGTTGCCCATTGGTAGAATCTTGTTAACACTTCGGTACTTGTGCTCCACATATTTTACCAAACTCTATGCAACAGACTATGCTGCCAAAAAATCTCATGCCTTTTCCTGACTTGCAAAAGCTCTTGCATGCATTTACCCCAGAAGAGAGCTCAATAATGTTCTGCAGATGGGCTGGGGTGCTTTGTGTGGGGCCAGGCCTCCGGATGCCAGCAATGAGCCCCTGGCCAGTCCCAGCTGCCAGCTCCCCTGCACGGAGAGCGTCCCGAGCACAATCCAGCTCTGCGCTCCAGACTAGATAAAATCACATCTCTTTCCTCCAGGGTGTTTTGTTCTAAGTAAACTCTATCCCCAGAGTGTTGTAACAGCAGCAGCAAATCTCTGAATGCTGAAGTCTGCAAAGGGCATTTGCAGATGTGATATTTAAGCATTCACAACAATTCAAATCCCAGCACGTTCAGCTGGCGCACACAGCAGCATAGCAACTTGCCAGTCCATTATTTTTGAAAAAAATCTTTGGAGACCCAAACAGGAACTTAAAAACCCCGAAAGCAGCAAGGAGTTTGGTATGGAATATATAGAGATGCTTTAAAGATGCACTGATTTCCATAAACATAGAAGATAAATAAACTCAGAGATTTGCCTCTGGTCTAGTGAAAACAGTTCACTGGGTGTGCTGATTAAATCTTGCCTGCTGTACCACAGAGCTATTACAAAAAGAGCTAAAACACATAATTTCTGTTAAATATTTTCCTTGTCTGTGAAGAGAGGTTTCTCTAAGAGGAACTATCACAAGAATATCAATCCTTTGATGTGGGCTTTAAAG
The DNA here is from genome assembly GCF_047830755.1 of Zonotrichia albicollis. Lineage (NCBI taxonomy): Eukaryota > Metazoa > Chordata > Aves > Passeriformes > Passerellidae > Zonotrichia > Zonotrichia albicollis. Next base: position 116,415,025 of record NC_133819.1, on the reverse strand, counting down.
TGGTCAGTGAAGCAATATGGGGAAGTTTTTTTACTCAACAACATTGACTCAGGCAATACAAAAGAAAAGAAAAAAAGAATGATTTCTCATTTATATTTGTAACAATACATGCAAAAGGAGAGCATTTTGCTCTTCTTTTCATTGCCCATTTCTCTGCCTTCTGACACGCTCCGGTTCTTTGTGCAGTGGAGGTGAGGAGGTTGCACCTGAAGAAGCCCATCAAGTTCCATTGATTTGGGTTTTTGACAAGTGAGTTTGCAAAGCTCTGCAGCACTTGCCAAGTATTTTGGGAGAACTGAGACACACTCCATCAGTAAATCTAGGTTGAAATCTTTGGGATTTGCTAAGTTTAGGAAAAGTTGTTGAATCACAAGCATCAAAACCAATATCTGGATAAGACAAAAAGCACTATAAAGTTCTTACAGAAGGAATGAAACTCAAAAGTTACATCCCTTTTGCTAGGCAATAAACTTGCAAACTTGTAGTCATGAAGCCTATGCTAGCTTACTTGCAATCTGATTATTCACATTCCAAAGGTAGTCCTTCCTGTAAGTTTCAGAACCTGATTTTTGTTGACACTTTTCAAGCACAGACTGTCCAATCCACAGTGTATTGAGATAGGAAACACATGTTCATTAACATTTCTAATTTAATTGAACAGTTCCTATATGTAGGAAAACTAATATATTTCTGGAAGACAAATAATTAAGATCAAAGAAATAAACCAGAAAAGAAAAATAAAGAAAAAAAGAAAGAAAAATAGGCTTCAATAATAGAGGATTCTTTAGGGGTTTTTTTATAAAGATATGAAAACCTAAGTAAATGTTCTTATTTAAAATAACTCAAGACATCTGGTTTGGGGGCTAAATCATAGAGAGAAGAATTAACCCACAAGGTGTTATTTGGTTTATAAATATATAAATATATGCAGCTAAAAACATACCCAGTTCCTGGAAGTACCATGTCCACCACAAGATATTTTAATGATGACATTATAGATTTTTGTACTAAAATAACCCATCTTTTCTTGTGGTTAACAGGTTATACAGGTGTGTGCATGTCTTCTGGTGTTTGCTCTGGAGGACTACAATGACAAATGAATGAGAATCTGATACACAATAACTGCAGACTCTCCTAAAACATTTATTTTTATTTATAGTTTTTTCTATAAATTAACCTGGAACATGGAAAAAGGATAAATAATATTAAAGGTTTATAATTGTCACAAACTGTAACCTACCATTTAGTAGAAAATAATGGACATTCAGCATCATATCTAAAACTGGACATTTCATTGTTCTTGGCTAAGTAACAATACATTGAGCTCCTTGCACATTCCAAACCAAAACATAGAATTGAAGTATTTTAAAGTCATTACATATTAAGGTAAAATAAATAGTTCTCTGAACATCAACAAAAAAAATTAAAAAACTAAAAGAACTCTTTATAATTTTGAACACTTTTCAATACCAATGGTCTTGTAATCATTTTGATAAAATCTATATCTGATAAAATATTCTGGTTTTGTGAAATAACACTTCAAACTAAAAAACCAAAAAAATTAAATTTGATCAGCTTTTGCAGCAATTCTGAAGCAGAGTCTTTATCTCATGGTTTGAATACTTTAGAGGTATTCTTTACTGTCTTCAAAACTGTGCTTCTTCCTGTTTTTCTCCCTTGCCATGAACTTCTGCACACATGAATTTTTGCATGGTGTTCAGCATTTGGCATGTATGCTTATGCAATATTAGCAGGCACCTGTCATTACTGATTTGTCTAGCAAGTGATTTGGCTACTCATTTCACTGAACTCTTTCATTTCTATACATCATAAGTTTGGAAAGATAATTTATGCTTTTATATGAGAAACATTATATTAGTCCTGAAGGGAGTAAGCAAATTACTACCTGACTACTTTAATGGCATATTATTGGCTCAGAGGTTATTTGGTACAGGAATATTTTTCATAGATCAAAGCCACTTCTATGAATATCACAGGAGAAACAGCTTTATTCAAATGATCTTTGCAATGGGTCACTTTTCTCAAATTTGCTACAGTCACCTGTATGAGATAGTGCTGTATCTTTTCTACCCAAATGTAGCTTGTGTGATGTGGCACACAGGAATTAAAGCTGCCCATGTCTGGCTTTTTCAGACAGCTTCAAAAGAGACAGTCAGACAGATACACCATTTGTCCTACTACATAATTGTCATTGAAATTGTATCTTTTTTTGAAAGTGAATCTCTTTTTTTTCCCCAGTAATTGAAGCAAATTCAAATCTAATATTATCTCATGTAAGTCTGCCATGAAGAACTTTCATGAGAGTTGTATCTGATTATGGCCCAGGTTGCATCTGAGTTTTGATGTCTCTTCTGTGAATCTTCTAGAATGAAATCGAAAACAAGCTGTACAAATTTTGTCAGGTATAAAATATAAATTTATCCTTTTCTTTCTTTGTTTTTTGAATTACCCACTAAAAATATGTTTCATGCAAGTTTTGGTGCATCAGTTATGTACAAGAAGTTTATGGCATGTCACCTGTATAATAAATCACTTGAAATTAGACAAAAATCTGATTTTACTAATGGAAGAAGTATTGAATGATTGAAAAGAGAGAAAACAGTGGTGATAGAATCAAAGGAAAAGAAGAGGGGAAAAAAGTGCCAGACGTTAAGGCATACAGGGGTGGAACTGAGTCAGAATAAGAAGTCACCAGTTTCCAGGACTGTGCCCTTGTGTAAAGTAGGTCTTTTGGAAAGTCATGTTTGGGACTTTAAGGGAGAAGGTAGAAATTTAATGCAAAGGAAAATTGTACTTCAGAAGAATTCCAGCCACTGAAAGACCTTGCCTGGAGAAGCAGATCTGCATATTTATCAAACACAATCTTAGGTGCTAAATATATTGGGTGACTGAACCCAGTGGTCCAAACACCTGCAATGCGCTTATGCTAACATTTCATTTGTATGTTATACTCTCATTTTCTTTTGTCCTTGGATTGAAAAATCATTGCAGAGACATCAATGTAGAAGCAGTCATGTGTCATACCATGGCTGATATCATCTGGGGCCTGTGCTTTATATCATGCAGTAGGTATTTGTGGTCTTGGAAGTGTCTGGGAAATTCAGGACTTGGTTCTTGAACACGTCCATAGCCCTGTATCCTGTTCAGTTAACATCTTATGGCACTTCCTGCTCTTCATAAATATAAAATAGCACAAAATAATTTGGAAAACCTGTTCTGAAGAGTTTTCTCTAACAACCTTTATCCATCACACAATCTGATCTTAGATTTCTCTTTTCTGTTGTGTTCATTTAATTTGCTAGTGTTTAGAAGTTCAGAGCAGTTCTTCAGTTATTATATCCAATTTATGGGAGACAAAACTGCATTTTTCCATGGAAGCAATGTAGTGTCTTCTCCTGGACCTCATATCTTCCTCACAAGAACAGCCCTGAATGCTAAATAAGTTTGAGCTGATCAGTCTGCAAGCTTCTTTTGAATAGGCCTACCAGAAGTATCTATCACTCATGATGCCTGATGACTTTATTAGGATTCTCAGTCCTTTGGTCTGATCTCCAGATTAGTCCATTTGATTAAAGATAATTAGGACTTGAACAGTTTCTGTTTAAAATTCCAGTCAGCTTGGATTCTTGCATAGTGGCCATGACTGCAGCAGCCTGCATACTTCACTTCTTTGTCCCATGGATACACGGCACAGAGTCCAACTTGTCTGGAGATTTCTGCCTGGATAGTTTCTCTTACAGGGAAATGATCTTTCTGTAGAGTAGCTGAAAACTCTTCCCTTCTCTAGCTCAGCAAAACGTTAAAGGAACAAAATGTAATAGATGCCAGTCAACGCAGTCTTACAAAAACAGACTTTGCCAAGCATGTTTGATTTAATTCCTTCAGGAGACTGCAGGTTGGGTCAATAAAAGTAACTGTGTAAATGTGATAGACACGGTAAGCTGCTTGCCTTGGGGCCACATTCATTCTGATAACAAGTGAATTAAAGTGGGGTCAGCAAAGCATATTTCAAGTATATTAAAATCCATCTAATGGGCAGATCTTTAATCATCAATCATTTCATGGACTTCATTATAGCAGGATTCTCCTGCTATAATGTGAGTGAGATTAAACCTGAGGCTTCCCAAATATTTATTTATTTATTTATTGTGATATGGGTATAAATATACTTACAATTTAAAAGTTACGAAGTTTCAGGGGCCTAAAAATGTCTGAATGGAGATTAGGAAACTGCACAGAGCAATCTAGTAGAATTAAATCGGTTCAAAGTGTAATTTTGCACTATTTAAGGCAAAATGATGCCTAGAAGCAATATCTAAGTTGCAGTATTATAGAGTGGGAATTGTGTTTTGGAAATGAGGCTTGTGGTGGGTAAGCAGTTTAGTATAAGCTCCCTGAATGATGCTAAAAAGCCCATCAGTACCCCTGATATGAATTAAACACATTCCATATCTCCTATTTCTTTTCTCGTATCTCAGGTTTCTCTGACTCTTACACTTCAGCTGAATAAAGAAGCAACTGCAAAAAAATGTCGGGGATTAACAATCTTTTCACCTCTAGTACTCTGCTAACAATTTGGGGTTAGGCTATTTGCTCATCCTAAACCATGTGGGACAGATGGTAGCTTACTTAAAAGAGATCAGTGCTTATATAAGATCCACATTGCATTGAAATTATAGACCCCTTTCCATAAACGCTACAGCAACCTTGAAATGAGCACTGAAAGCCAATCTTTTTTAATTGCCTAAGCCACAAGCCATAATCACATAATTCTTTCTGATTGTCAAAGCACACTAGACTATTAAAATCTATGCATTCCAATCTGAATAGATTAGCCTTTAGGACATATTAACATCAAATTTCATATGATATTAGCTAATAAATTAGTCAAGCAGAGAAGTTCAAACTCTAATTACCAGACAGCCATGAGATATGTCCAGTTGCTAATACCAGGCAGAACTGGAGGGAGGGAGAAAAGGAGGGAGTGTTGTGATTAACCTGTCAGGGAAATGCAGCTGTGAAAATCATTACCTGGCATTTCTGCAGTGCTATTGGAAGAACCATTTCATCAGCTGCTGTAAGTATCATAGAACTAATGCATTTAATTTAACAGCTAGGCAGGCTGAAAGAGGAATGCCTCCAAAGTGGGCCTCGTCTCCCTGTGGTGGAGTCTGACTGTGTGCACACACATGTGTACATATGACTATCCGTGTGCAATGTATGACTGTGAGATGTATGTGGGAAAGGAGTCCCTCTGTGCAATGACTTTTGCTGTAAATGGAAGAACACAAGAGCATGCCATACCATCATCCCTGTCCCTCCAACCCCCAAAACCACTCACACACCTGTGAGTATCATCACATGTAGAAAATCACCCACTGGCGATAAATGCTTCCTCACTGTGCACAGGAACAGCGCTTACAATGCTTCTGTTCTGCCTCGAAGAGTCAAAGCATGCCTCTGAGCAAGGTTGAGTCACTTCAAAGAGGTAAAAGGAATTTAAAATGAGGTTCATTCGACCTTCACTATTGCAAAAAAAGGTTGCTTCCTCTACCTACCAGACACAGGCTAAGAGTTGGTGGGACAAAGGCATCTGTAGCAACATATTCATATTAATTCATTTAGAGTGCTGAAGAACCCTTGGAGGAAAACCTTTGAACACCTTTTATCCAATAGTCTTCTAAGGTTAAGAGAGTCTATTCTTCTCTTGAAAAAACACATACATTTTAAAAATACATGAATGCAAGGTTGCTTAGACACCAAACAAAGAGGCAGCTAAGCCATAAGAAAGCACTCCTTTGGTATCTTCATGCTGTTTCCATTTGTTCTTTGTGTCATTGGGAGCGCTATCTGAGCAATTTTTTTAGATTGGTCTGTTCCCATTACTCAGCTAATCAATGTCCCTGAGAGTCCTCCCTCATTTCTTCTTCTCCAAGAATACTAGGGAAATGCTTTTTTATTCACTGCTGAGAATTTCATAAAAGATTCAGCTTAACTCATCCTGATTATGAGCAATCAACATTTAACAATGAGAGCTGGCTGAATTTCAATTTAACCATTCCTGGGCTTTACATATTGTATCATTTTAGGTTTCAAGACAGCAGCAAATCTAGTAGGTTCCTGTACCTCACATCTTCATAGTTCTACCTCTATCTCGGAAAGAAGAAAAGGCAAAGTCTGCTTGATTGCTGTGAATATACTGAAGACATGATGTGGTGTGATTCTGTAATTTCTTCCTCTTGCACCCAAAATATGACAGAAAGATGATGTTTTCTTTGCAAGGCATTTATATTTTCACTACTAACAGATATTCTTGAGCTCAGGGTATTTATGGCACATTGCTCTTGTCTTGGAGCCCTTCAGCAAACACTTGATCACATCCTGAAAATACTTGAGATGCCCTGCTCCTCATCTTAATGTCTGCATTGTTCCTGTCTCCACAGCTGAATAAATACATTTGTTCATTGATACATACATACTGCTAACCCTGAGTTTCAGTACACAAGGGACCGCAGTCCACGAGGTAAAGCAGGGATGTTGTTGGATGTTGGCAAAAGCAGCAGCCTGTGGATGTTGTTTCCTACAGGGCAGAACACTCTCTGGTGAGTTCAGTTCAATGGTTGAGTAGGACGTGGCTCCAGTTACCACTTCCAACATATTTTCATACCACTTCCAAGATATTTCTAATGGAAACAGCCATGATGAAGGTGCTGTAGACCTTCATTCAGCCTCCTTTCTTAAATTAAATATTACAGCAGAAGCTTGGAAAATTTTGAAATCTGTAGCAAGTTATTGAGTTATCAGGGATCTGTGGATTTTCTTTAATAAAACCCCAAAGGCACAGCAGAACCTTTTTTTAAACACTGGATTCCAAGCACCAGGCTATGGAATTGTCCTCAGGGGTCACAAGCTAGACGAAACAAAGCTGGAGACTGCTAAATGGACTGCTATAAGTTCTATATTATAATGCTCCTCTGTACTTCTTTCTAAATTTAATGTTATCCTGTTAGCATGTAGACAGCAGCAAGCAAATTGTTTCTTTACTTTTAATTCCTGTCTGTCTTGAATTAAAGGTTGCTTCATTAGGACTGGCAAAACATCAAAGTGCTCCATTTTTATGTCCCTTAAAACAGAACTGAAATAGCAAAGGCCAACCTGGACAAGAGTCATCAAGATTATCTAGAAAATAAACAGCATTCAGCTGCTGACTGGAGAATGAAAATAAGGTGTTAGTGTGGTAAAGTTGTCTTCCAGCAACTGGTTTTAGTCAGGAAATCCTACAAATCTGGCCAGGCGGGAGAAAACACCATGCAATCTTTGCTAGTACAGGTCTTAAGTGTATAAGAAGCTTGGAGTCAAACTCTCTCTAAAATAACTGTGAAAAATAAGACATAAAACATTGAAAAGGCAATAAAGGCAAAGGTATTCTAATTGTTTGTCTTAATCCTTCAATTTGAAAAGACATTTTTTCCCATTTGACATAATCCTCAGACTAACAATAAGCCTGCTTTTTCTAACAAATCATCATCATCATCACGTTTAAGAAATATAAAAAAGAATTTTATCACCATACTAATCTTTTTTTTTTCATTAGTCTGAAAGCTCTTTAATATTCAGTGTGGAAGACAGCAACCAAAAAACAGACAGTAATGATGATGATTTTATTGATTTTGACTCGCAAAGAAATCTCAAATGGGACTAACAAGTAATTTCTTCTTCTTTAGCAAAACCTTATACCAAATCAGATGTCAAGAAAAAAAAGTATCTGTGGTGTCACATCTCATACATTTTGTATGAACTATGTTTTCATAAACAACATTGGGACCCCATACATGTCTTTACTTGTTGATTGCATGGACCTTTAGTCATTACTATGTGGACCTTCTAACCAATCTAAATCAATTCAGTTTCTACTATTGTCACAAGAACAGAAATATATATTGATCTTTTTCCTCTAAATTGAACTTCTGATCTATGACTTGAAATTTATTCTGCACTTTTTCACTAGTTCAGTTTTCATAGCTCAGTTTTGCAAAACAGAAATCTTTCTCGTAGTGCTGCAGTGGTGAGAATTATTTGCATTGAATGAGGTTTGTAGCTCAGACAAATGCACATGGAGATATTTGACAGAGACAGTTTTTTAATGCAAAATAGCACACAACATAAATATGTCTGTTATATATTCACAGGAGACATTCTCCAGTGGGACTTACAGTAGCATTAATATTTCACCAGGCTTCTTCCAGACTGACATGCTGCATTACTCATTCACTGGAACAACATTAAACTGAATATTTACCACCAGCATAAATGTTATGTGGTATGAGATACTCCAGTCCATGGACTGTGGTTATTTCCCAGTCCGCAGGAAAGAAGATGCAGTGTGTCTCTCCAAAACTCCTGGAATCCAAATTCCAACAGCATGACAAAGTATATATTCTGACTATTTCTCCTACTTCTTGTCTTCACTTCAGTGACTATTTGGAATAGAATACCTAAAAGATATGTGACTTTTTAAAGTAGTCTCCCTTTTTTTCTGCAGTTGCTGCCTCAGGCTTCGTATAATACATATTCATATAGCTTCCATCCCATTCTAAATCAAATTCCACTACAAGCTGCTTTCTTAAAATTTCTGTTTCTACTTCTATACTGATAATAGTCACAAGGAAACAAAGCAAAAAACTGCAACAGACATGTTTGACTGAAGCCTCAGAATAACTTAAGAAGCTCAACCCATCAATTCTTTCTAAGGTTTTGGTCTCAGTTGAGTTGGAACATTGGCTCTTCCTCAAGAAATGTGTATTGTACACAAACAATTTTTTGTGCTTACTTGAGCAACAAAAGTGCATTTCTGCTTCTTAACATTTGTATAAATACACACAGCCAGCACACTTAAGCGATCTTGCTTTATCAATATTCCACAAACAGAAATCATACAACAGCCTCAAAATAAGTTTTGTAGCATAAATCTGAAAGCAGTAATTACACCTCAACCTTGATGTGCAAATACAAGCATTTTTGAATACATCTGCTTTAGAGAGATGTTTTTGTTTGTTCATTATTGTAATGACTTAATTCTTCCCTAAGAGCAATAATACCAGCAGCTCTGTTATGGGACTAAGAAAGATCAGCAAGTAAAAGATAATATACTTTCTCTGTTATTTGGAAGGAAAATATATATATACATGTACACATTCTTCATGCAGAGCTTTTATTTATTTATTTGGGCCTGCTGGAATACTTAACAAACCATTTCAATATTTTTTTCACTCCTTTTATTGCTTCCCAGGAGCCATTTGTAGCCCAACAGCCAAACAGCCATCTTTCTTTCAAAGTGATTTAGATGAAAACTCTTCTTTCTCAGAAAGAGCAAACAGGTGTTCGAGGTCAAGAATTAGTTCCATATTGTAACTTTTTTCTTCTCATCTTTCCTTGCAAACACTCTCTTGTTCTACTTCTGGTACCTGGCTATTTCCCCATTCGTTTTCTCTGCTTCTTTAAGAAATGAGTTTTCTAAGGTGTTATCACACCATAGTTTACTGCATGGTCCACCTGATGCAGTCTGCCCATCAAACGCTTGTGTGCTCAGTGACTTTTCTTCAATTTCAACCCCTTACATACAGCCCAAAGAGAAAAATATAACAAGAAATTTCAGTCTGGAACTTACTGGAAAAACATTTTGCGTGACAGGAACAACACCATGCTCACCAACAGATCTCTGAGTAAAACTTCTCTGGCCAGGAAAAGCTTTGCCTTCCCCACGAGCAGCTGAAGAACACCTCTGTTCACAGATCCTCCTTCTTACCTTCAGTCAGAACACCTTGCTGCACTCCTCTTCACTGTGCCGACTGCCAAAGCCCCAGAGGCAGTTACAGCTCCTCATGCCTCAGAAAACAGGGCAATTAATCTCATTTACATGATCAGAGGAATTGCTTTCCTGTCAAAATGAGTAGCTCCTAAATTAGTTACATTTGGAAAATAAAGTATTAACAGTTCTAACCAGCAGGCAATAATATTCAAGAAAAGAACTTTTGAAAAAAAATTATTCTGACTCTACAACCCACAAAGGTGTGAATATTTTCTAACACAGTACAGAAAACAAATATCCCATGGCCAGGTGATTAATTAATGGGGAATAGATGCTTTTTTCCTGGAAATGTCTGTATTAGGTTAATTGGCATCATAACTTATCAGAAATGAAGAGTGGCAAATAAAAATAAATTCTTGGAGAAAGTAAATAATCTTCCCATATATATCTTGAATGGCAAAATTGTAATTTCTATGTATTATTTTACATCATCGCAAAATCAAATATCATCTATTTTTGTTCAAGGTTCTTTCCAGTAGATGTGTTAATTGTATTTCTACCTAAATACAGAAAGTTAGGGATCCCATGCACCTACATGGAAAACTGTAGTCATGCAGACACCTTCACTCATGCTCTCTGTGCTCTCTTCTGATGACATGATGTTAAAACCACCATAAATTTTTCTTTTCATTTCATCTTTGACATTGACTGCCTTAAATAGAAATGTGATTTCCATTTAGTTTCTCAATTACTGTGCCATTATAAGCCTTCAGCAGCACTAGCCTTTAAATTCCATCTTTTCTAAAGATCCCAGATAAAGGTTGCAAATCCTAATAAATCATGACACATCAGCTACAAGCACATGCAATGTTAAAAAGTCATCAATAACAAAGGATTTTTTTGAATTTCAGTATTCTATTTTTATATTTGTTTTGTTCTTTCAGTAACAAAGGAAAATAAATAATTAATCCTGTCTTAGTCTGTCTAAGATACATTAGAAATTAAATTAAATCCATTGCAACAGCTGAATCTGTATTGATGCCTTTTTCTTCTGCTGCCTTCTCATTCCTTTCATTAGGCCCTGATGCTAAAGCAATTCCACCTGGGCACAACAAACCTTTCCCATCAGAAACTGACAACTTGGGAGGATCTTGGAGGGATTTTTCCTTCCTTTTGAATGATTTAATCAGTTCTTCCTTATCTCTTCAGGGAACCATTCCTGCCTGACTGTACCACCATGTTTCCCTTTGTGCCTTGAAGGGGGAGGACCTTTCAGATGGGTCTCCACTTTCAGGAAAAAGCCACCAAGCATATTCCTTGAAGGAAGAGAGAGGTACCGTAAAAGTCATGATGGCAAAACTCAGGTGATGCCCTTTGTTTAGGGCCCGTTCCCAGGATTTTGATGTCTTCGGCTTTTGGAGTTCTGGAATGCTTTCTGAACTGAAGCTCCCTGCAAGGACACCAGGAAAGGTGTGCTCTTCAGAAAATATGTTTCAGTGGAGCTGCACTTCTGAGTAATGAACTTTCCTCCCCAGGCTCCTTCCTTCTCTGAGAAATTGTACTAACAAAAATACACATTCCCAGCAGCCTGCAGCTGGAAGAGGTCTCTGTCTAGGTTGTCATTCCCCCTGGCAGGAACATTCTTGAAGCCTAAACCCTGACAGTGCAGGAACTTTCCCAATAGCGCTTGTCTGGTGCAGGCTCTTTTTAAAATACCATTGATGATTTTTGCTCTAGCTTCTGAGAATTTAATTCATTCACTTAAAAGGAAACCCATTAAGAAACTAGCTTAGTCTTTAAAATAATTCTCTTTGGGACCAATATCAGGCTAAACCAAGTGTAGCAGAATGAAAATTAAGTGCATTTACTTAAATATTTTCTTATTACCCATGCTTGAATGAATTTTGCAAATGTGACACTTTCTTGGGATCACCATCTTTATAGATATCCAAGAGCTAGAAGAGCTGTAAATGCAATTTGTGATATTGCATGTCATTTCACAGAAGTTGTTCTAGGTAGGAAAGTCACAGTTTAGCTAAAGAAAATTAGATTCCCCAGTGTTTAATGAGATGAGAATTGCTTTTGAATGAAGAAAGACATTAATGGCTTTTTCATCAAGTTCAGAAAAACTATTATTAGTTCTTTAAGACTGCTTTTTCATTTCACAGGATGGCTTTAGACAGTTCATCTTCAGAACTGCCCTTCTATGAAGGACGATTTTTTATTAGAAGTTGTGATATATTAGAGTTGCCCTTTCTAGCAATATGTGAGAGTTAGATGACCCCTAAGTAGTACAGAATAACTGCTGGCTTAAATTAAATCTGGTAAACTGGAGGAGAATTATTTTATACCCTGTATAATATGGTCAACAGCTATTTCTAGCTGTACATCATGGTTTATAACATTACCTTGGAGTACTCTAACAATTGAGTTTCCCAGATGTATGGCAGTATTTGTTCATTTCCTGGCAACTTTATTTTAAACTTGATTAGCTCACTGTATGTTCCAGAACTGTGAGGCCCTTGCTTACTCGCAGTTACTTAGTTTTGAAATTGTTCTCACAAAAAGACCCACCACAATTATCTGTCCAATGTTCCAAGCCTCTATGTCTGCAGTATTTGTATTTCAATGTGTCAGAGCTCAGCCAGCAGAGTGGCTGCTGGCTGTGCTGAGACAGACATGCCTTGAGCTGATCTTGGTTGTATGATCCAGTAGGGGCCTGTTTGAATCTTTTTTTTTTTTTGTGGCCTCAAACCTTTACTTCATAAGGGATACAAAATTTTGCAGCCTAGCTGCACCTACAATGCAGAGCTCATGGAAAAGACAGAAAGTGCATTTCCACAATCTTCCTCATCCTCCAGACCATTTAGCCAAGCCATGGCTTTTCACTAGGTCTCTCAGCATGAAGGAGAGCAGTGTATTTCTTGAGAGCACCACTTCTCTCTGTGATTCTCTCTCCAGATTGCTTTGGGCAGGCAGGGAGGGCTGACTGGTGCTTGCCATTTTGCTTGCAGACAGCTTGGTCCAGTTTGGGCTTTTTTTCAGAAGAAATGCTCTCCAAGTCATGACTCAGAGAGCATGACCATTTTATTTGCAGGCAGAACCCCATCAGATTTCATCTTTGCTCTTTGGTGAGCAAAATGATGGATGGATAATGAAAGAGGTGACTAGAGGACACAAGGTACTGAGCTGGTCACTTCCAGGCAGAAGCTCAAGCTTCTGATGCAAAGCTGGCATGATACAGAGATCAATCTCCTTTAGTTCTAGTTTTTTCACAAGCAGTAAAATGGGATAAGGAAGGAGTTTTCCTGCTGCCAAATATCTTCCTTTGCTTTGAGTTGTCACAACTGTCCCTATTCAAGAAAAAAATTTCTCAACCAATCTGTGTTTCAGTGTTACTAACAGCTCCTTCCTTCTGTTGCTGTTTCCTCATTTCTTATTTTGCCATTTCAACCAGTGATTGGCATACATAGTGTGTTGTCTGGTATCACACAATAGCCATATTTTGCTTGCTCCTTTGTGTAAATTGGAGTGCATCATCAGCAAATTGCTGTCATGAGGGGGGTTTTGCCCAGTCATTCCAGTAACCAGTTCCACCATTCAATCAGATTATTTGGACAGGTAGAATTGAAAACGTTCTTGTTGGATGTTTATAGAAACGTGCAGCATCCTGGTTTGTATAGGCTAGGAAGGTTTGTGAAGAAAGCTCAAACTTCTGATAAAATCAAACAAAATCAGTTTTTGCTCTTCGTTACTCTCTTGCATCTCTTATTTCTGTTCTGATCTCCTGCAAACACAGCAGAATTTCCAGTAGCTTAATTTAAGATATTATTTGCCTTAGATCCAGCAAAATGAAAAACCTCTGCTCCTCTTTCCTGCTCTGTGGGCCCAAGTGCAATGCATTTCACACACACAAAATAAAAATTGCTCATCTCTAAGAAATAGCTGCAACTCAGTTTAAATACATAACTTTGGTTTGTCTTGCTTGCCTTGGTTTCTGAACTTCAGCCTTGAAGTTTCTTCAGCTCACTAATGGGGTCATTTAAGATCCAAGCTATAGAATAACTCTCAGTCAAAGAGTTTAGAAAGGCTCAAAATTAATAAGATTCAGAATAAATACAGCTACAGAGATAGGCTGCAAGTTCTTAAAGTATATGAAGTTTTGTGGGTTTAGATAACAGATATTTTCCAAATACCAAGAGCTGAAGAGAAATTTCCCTTATATCACAATGGCAAGGGACAGCCAGAGTGCAGCAATTCAGTTTCATGACAACTTGGGATATTTTAGAATTCATTTTTGTCCTTCACTAGAGCAAAAACAAAACCTCTCCTATATTTTCACAAGGAAGATTTGTGCTAATCACAAAACCGTTTTTTAAAATTTAAATTCTTCCCTTGTTCTTGTCTTCTCTTCAGAAACAACCAGAAAAGATGCCCTGAACCTTAGAAAAGAGAAAACATTGCCCAAGTCTTTAAGCCCCTCAGCTATGTGATGTTCATATACAGATTTTTGCAAAGACAAATGCCTTTGTCTCAGAAAAAGAAGACACAGCAGCCTTCCTCAGCTCAAGTTTATTTTCAGGCAGTTGTGAAGCATCTTGCCCCTTACAGCAAGGCATCAGACCCTGTCTGCTTTCTGGGTGAGGGTCAGTGAATCACAGAATCATAGAACACCCTGAGCTGGAACAGACCTTCAAGGGTCATCCAGTCCAGCTCCCTGCCCTGCAAGGAGAGCCCCAGGAGTCACACCATGTGCCTCAGAGCACTGTCCAAACACTTCTTGAACTCTGTCAGGCTTGGGGCTCTGACCACTTCCCTGCAGAGCCTGTTCCACCCTCTATGTCCAGCCATCCTCTGGGTGAAGAACTTTCTCCTGAGATCCAACCCAAACCTCCTCTGACACAAACTTCAGGCCATTCCCTCACGTCCTGCCACTGGTCACCAGAGAGAAGAATGGGACCACAGAGAGCAAATTCTTTGTCTCTAAGCATCAGAAGAGCTGTAAGAAAATACCTAATTTGGGGGATTATTTGTTTCTCTCATATGCTCTACATGCCCATGGATGGATGCAGCCTCTCAGGAGCACCCAGGAGGTGAAGGAGCAGCACCAAGCAGCCACACACACTCCTCCAGCTGACACTTGGACTCAGGACAGTGAGCACTTGTGGCATTCACATTCTCTGAAAAAATCTCTGAAAAATGGCCAAAGATTTTTCTCCTCAGAAGCTGAGAAGCCTCAGAGAAAAGAAAAACAATTCTTATTTCATTTTTTTTCCTCTTCTTTTTTGCTCATGTGGAATGTGTTTGGAGATCTTTTACCCACAGGTGATTGTTTCATTGGATTCTGGTGGGAGCTGTTTTCACTCTTTGGCCAATCGACACCAAGCTGTGTCAAGACTCTGGAAAGAATCATGAGTTGTCATTATTATCTTTTTAGCACTGAGTAAGTGTCCTTTCTATATTCTTTAGTATAGTATAGTAATCTTTAATATAATATCCTATCATAAAGTAATAAATTGGCCTTCTGAGAACATGGAGTCAGATTCATCATTCCTGCCTTCATTGGGACATTCCCAGCACTTGGTGCTCCAGCCAGACACTGTGCTGAGCAGCAGCACGAGCTTCAGGACATCAGAGTTCACATAGGTCCTGACACAGGGCAACTGCAACTCTTCATTAACAATTTTAAGAATATCTCACTTGTTTAGTCTCTTTAGGGTTTTGTTTCCTCATTTATTTGTTTGCCTTGGTCTTTGTTAGGATTTCAATTCCCCCCCCCTCCCCTGACATTTAACATGACCACTCATTTGGCTCCGTGACTGACAGCAGCAGCATTAAAAAGGAGATGAGAGAAGCTCTGGAAAGGATTAAACAGCATGAAGCTTTTCAATGAGGCATTCTCTGCCCAAGTGCTCCCTGCTGCTGCTGACACCAACACAGGGAACAAATGGATCTGACAAGGGGGAGAAAATCTAGGGCTGGGAGAGCAGCAAGAGAGGATATTTGTGCATCCAAAGCCTCTGTGAGAGCAGAGACAGCCCATACAGAGCACAGATCTGGAGGGGCAGGAGAGCCAGCAAAGTCATGTGAAGACCTGCTTTCACTTGCCCAGTTCTGCAGCTGTCTGACTCACAAAACTGGCCAGCACAACAGCCACACAGAGCACCTTTCCACTCCCATGGCCACTGGACTCCTGAAATAACACTTATTTCCAGAAGTTTAACATCGACCATTTAAAAAATAGATTTCTATTTTGTGTGAGCAATATTCAGCCTCTCTGAAAACCAGGACTACAGGATCTTTCCTCTTATTGTGTAATGGCTTCATTGTGCATATTTTTATATTGCTATTTTGAGGTAGATTTAAAAAGCAGCATTTCATACAAAATGGTGGAGGCCACTGCTAAATTCAGGGAACAGCTGGATTTTGTTAAATTAGCTTTTATGCAGCTATTGTTGTGCCATTTTTCCACCCAGCTCTTCTCAGAAACAGTGAATGAAATTGTATAAAGAACTTAACATAATGGTCATTTTAATTTAGAATACAAAAGTATTTCTAGAAGCTGAATTAAATTTCATTAAAACTTTCAGCCAGTTAAATGAAATCATAGTATTTTGCTCCAGGCTGGTTTGAGCATTTAATGTAAATTTGTTCTAAGAATTTAATATCTATTCCATCTGCTTTTATCTTTTAATTTGGAACATTTCTTTTTATTTTGAGCATACTAAGGTTTTAAGGTTTCTATGTTTGCATTGTGGTGATTTGAGGGATGTCTCCAGTGAACCGATGAAATACTGGAATTAATTTTACTTTACCTGTTAGTAAAATTCAGGGATAAAACACAGATTTAATCATTGCAATGCATCACTGCATAGCCTCTGCAAGGTACCCATATGCTTTCCTGGAAATATAAGCTTCAATACCAAAGCTAATGATACTTTAAACTCATGAAATAATTAAGACTGGGTCTTAACAACAGCTAAAATATGCAGCTAAAATTGTTATGTGATAAAAACTGTTCTGCATGTCCATAAAGAAGTAGAGAGAGACGAGGTGGGGGAAGACCAAATGATAACCTGCCAGGCTTTTCCAGTGTCCATCACAGAGCCGCCAACCCATCAAAGATTGTCCATCTCCACCAGCACAGAGGAGGAGCACAGGGCCAAGTGAAAACCCAGATTAAGGACTCAGGGGAAGGAACACACTGTCCAGACCAGTCCCAGGCTTGTTCCAGGAGACCCTCAGCCCCAACATCCAGCCATGAAAACCACCACTATGAGTCAATGCTGCAGCATCTCCCAGACCTCTGGGGTTTGCTGCCTGAGGATGTCAGACACAATGCAGGACACAGAGGAAGAGATTGCATAGGGTTTACTATGGGATGTTGAGGAATTAAAAGACCCAGTTGCTCACCAGAGTGAGTAAAATCAAGTGCCAGCCTCTGTGTTGGAATCAGAGAGACCTGATTCCAGGCCATGGTGCTATTGAGATGGAGAGACTGGGATCTAGGGGTATGTAAATATATGCGTATCTTTCCAATAGCATCACTCCATCCTGCTTATACAGGGAGGAGTTCAGGATGAGACCCCTGACACTATTTGTGTGAGTCCTCAGTGTTCTATTGGTGTCAGCCTGTGTGGCTGGCTATGTACGTGTGTATTTATGGCACTGCATGGTGCACATGCCTACTGGAAGCACATCCTAGTTGTGAAACCTGCTGCTGGTTGTACATGGGGGAAAAGAGCTGTGCCAGCCTAATATCCATTGGACTGTTAAATTTGTTCCAGCTCCCCTAACAGGGATGATTTATCAAAAAACTTTAATAACAAAATGGTACAAAACCTGGAACCTCTGCTGATAATTTTCCCATATTTTCATAATTTATGTTGAATAAAATATTTTTATTTGATGTCCACATGTCTTTCATCCTAAAGAGAGAACTTACAGAATCCTGAAAATGATAAGCATTCAGCTGTTATTTGCATTGTGAGTCTATTCCTCAAACAGTTGTTTTTCTGTAATATATTTAGAAATAAAAGTGGGAAACTTTAGAGAACTGATCAGTCAAAGTCCTTTAATTTTATTTTGCCTTCTCCCATTAGATTTTTATTCCATGCTCTATTTAAATATTTTCTCTCAAATCGGACCAATTACCAACCCAGTTTTATAAAAGCAAGGTAGCATTTAGCACTGCTGAAAAAGTTTACGTTCCAGCCACACGTCTTAGAAGAGCTGGTGGTATCCAGCTTTATAACACGACCTCTTTCCCCCCAGGAAAGCCAATTACTCTATTATGTCTTCAGAAATAGTAGTTGACTTCACCCTGTCTTTTTGAAATGTGCTTGGTACTCAATCAGTTCAATCCCCACTGGGCTACACTCTATAAGCAATAGAGCTGCATTATTGCTGGGGAAAAAACAGGGCTACAGGTGAAGCCTGCTTCAGAAATCCTTTAGGAGCAGCATGAACCTGTGAAGAGTTTGAGCTCTGCCCAGGTGATTGATGAACTGGAGGTTTCTGGCTCTTGTGTTCACCAGACTTTCATTGGCACAATTCAAAAAGAAAGAGGAAGCAAAAGAAATTCTCATTTTCTGCTAGTGATGTTCTCTGGTTTGTGCCTTCTGCGGTGTTTTCAAATGCTTAGGACAAAAGCAAAATAACACATTTTCTGTTCCCAAATTGGCATGACAGGCTTTTGTTCTTAGTTATGTCTTTCCCATATTCTCTTTGATTCATCCATTTTCCTTAGGGAGATATCCACAGGCTTTTCCAGAACACTCCAATGTTCTGGAAGGGAGATAAACAGTGAATTACTAGCCACAGCATAAGGATCTGCAATTTGTCTGTTCTGAGCAAAAGCAAAATTATTTTCAACTCTCTGCATATTTTCACTCTAATTTTTAATCCATCAAGTTGGTGGGCTTACTTCATCTTTCATTTTTCAGATACAAATATCCCTCCCAAGTATGATTTAGCCATTTATTCAGAAATCAAAATAGAATGTGAGTACAGTAAACTGAAGTTACTCATGTGGGCTGGTGTAACTGAAAACTGTGCATACTTGTTACATCCACAGTAAAGAAGAACATGACTAAGAAGACTGAATTTCACTCACAACATAAAAAGGGAAAGTGCTCAAAGTCTTGGACTTGATGAGACAAATTGGGTCTCTTGGTGGTTGTCTGAGGCCCAAACCTCTCAGGCACAATTTGTGCTGATGGTAGGACAGGACAAAGTTCAATGATTTTCATTCACAGCTAGCAAAAAGAACAAAATTTTTCTCAACTCACTAAAATTTTTGCTTACTTTACCTTTCTGCTCTTTTTAACTTTCCAGGGATGACTCTAAGTAACATTTTGAATAGAGAGTTCTTTTAAAAAAAAGACCTGGTCTGACCATTTGACTTTTCCATCTTCTCTACCACAGAGGAGCAACAGTCAACACAAAGCTCTTCTCACCACTTGTGTTTGCTAACTGCATATTGGGCTCAGAATTACAAATGCCACCAATGAGTTTGAAACTGTAGACTCTTCAGGATAAAGGCAGTGGATAAGATGTGTCCATAGCCCCAAAGACACTTCTAGAATTACTTATTGAAAACCCAGAAAATAATATTCTCTTTATGATTTTCATTTTGCAATTACTACAAATTCTCTGCCTTTAAAGATGTCTTTCTTTTAGGCCCTGTCTTCCTCTATCATTTTTCATAGACCTTAATATATTTCTTCGTATATGCAACATTTTTATGTGCAACAGCCACTTCTGCCTGCTTCTTCTATGCTTTAACTAACCATCTATTGAATCAATGAGGAAAAACAGCGCAGAATTGATTTCTTCCATCTCTATATAAGGGCTTAATCTTACACATACAGGCTAATATGTAATTATTTCTTCTTGCCTTTCCACTCACTCTCAGTGACTCATATGAAAACCTGTTAAAAGATGCATATTTGCTTCCCCTGAGGGAGTCACACTAGAGCTGCCCATTTGGCAGATCTGAAAAGTGAAAGCCTTAACTTATGTACATGCCATCCCAAATATCCATGAGATTAGAAACATGACCTCGTCACAAAAATGGATTAAGGCTGTATTTTTTTCATGTATTTATATTTCAGAGGAGATTAATATGGTTTCAACTTTTAATATAATCTCTGTCTGAGTGCTGAAGCCTGAAAAAAACAAGCACAGCAATATATTGCAAGAAGACGTTCTTGTAAGAACAATTTTGCTTGGAATAGAAAGCAGAGTGTTTTTCCTTTCTAGAAACAATCTTATCTTTGAATGAACACAAGCAAAAGGTCCTTCAGCTATCAGTTCTTATGACAATAATAAACTGAGGAAGAGAAATTATACTCAATCTACTTGCTTTGTGGTAGCTTGAAAGAGAATACAGTTATGCTTTCCTCCTTTATTCCTTAGTATTGATAAGTGATGGAGAAACACAGTGGGATTGGAGTCTTTACACAGGAAAATTCCTACATTGTGGGGTTTAGAGCAACCAGCACAGCTGTGGATTGCTCAGGTCCCACACCTGCTGCTGCTCTTCACCCCAGGAGTTCTGAGCTCAACCTCCAATGCTGTAATACCACAGAAAGGGATTTCCCTGTACAGACACCAAAGGTGCCCATCTCAGTTGCTTCCATCATCACCAAGTGGGTCTCAGTTTATCTTTTTATCAGTATCAGCAGGGATATCTTGTTTCAGCATGAGAGAAAGAGCTTACTGAAGCCAAAGTCTTTCCAGCAACATCTGTTTCATCTTCTGCCTTAAAACAAAGGCCATCACTATCAAATTTAAATTTGTCACTGCTCAGCAGCTTGGCATGGTCTTCAGAGAGCCATTCCCTGACATCCACTGATCCATCAGCTATATGTCCACTAATTTCATTTAGTGTTTTCACTTCTGTTAAGCAAAAAGATGTGTTAATTTTCCATCTCTCAGTATTCCATTTCTCCACAGGTTTTTTTTTCCCTATCTTTTCTCTCCTTATGGAGGTGTTTGAGTATTTACAGGATTGGCTTGGTGACTTGCAGGAGCCATCTGTCATCCCCGTGGTGTGCCAAAGCTCACGCTATACAGTGCTAGTCTGTCAGCACTCAGCTGTCAAAAGGACCAGACCTGTGTCAGTTCCTCAGCTTCAAGTGAGTGCTGGGAAATGCACAGCAGGGGGGTAAAATGTACTCTGAGAAATTAAAACAGTTGAATCACAAAGCACTTGAATGACCAAACACAGCTAGAGCTTTCAGAAAACTTGAATGAAGAGCAGAGGTTTGATGATAATGTTGAGGCCACCATCACCACACTTTTCTGAATGAACAAAGAAATCCCTTTAGCAAGATCCCTGTAAAATCCCCGTAAAGGTGAGCAGTGCAAGAAAATAGTGCTTACTTCTGCTGACTGAACCAAGAACTTGAGGCCCATTCCTGCAGAGATTGGGATGGACATGGGATACAAAGCTTGATACAGAACTTAGGAAATGGAAAGAGACCATTTAGACGCTATTCTTCCAAGACATGCCGACAGCAAAAGAGAAGCAAATTGCATGTAGGTGTCTCCAGGATGGTTGTTTGCACAGCTGCCAGGTGAGGGTGTACCCAGAAATGGAAACCAGGGTTTGTGCTGCAGCTGCACTAAAGAAAACTGAGTCTTCTCTGTTGAGCAAGGCAGGGAAGGTTTGACACAGGGAAAGATCTGACACTGATGCATCTTGAAGTGCACGACTGAGCTCGGAATTCCCTTCACAGAGACGCAGAGTATGCTTGCATTTACCCCCAGCTACAGGTATTCCCAACAATAAGGACTACTGAAGAAATGTCTCATCAAACCTGGATCAGTTTTTCAGAGATGTGCTTGCCAGCTTTTCAACTCAGTACCAGGAAAAAACACAGTCATTTCCCATTAAACACTGCAGAGTAAATCTGCCACACAGGGGGCATGGTATGAAATTTAACAGTATTTCAGAGTGTGTCAACTCTCCTTAAGTCACAGTCATTAACTGCCCTTTTTTCTTCTTCTTGTTTCAATACCAGACTCAACAGGAGATTTTCAACATTTTGAAGGAACAACAGAAAATCAAAGACCTGGAGAAGAGCTATATGCAAAGTTCATCTTTTGCAAAGGTGTCACAGGGATACAGTCAAAGTGCATTGCTCTCAAAAGCAAGAAATAATTTATTTTAAGGGAATCTGTGCATCTTTAAAGGAATAAGATAACTTCTACCGTAACTTTTATACACTCTATGATGATTTTAATAAAATCTTTTCATAACATGGTTCTCAAGCACATTTAAGCTTAGTATTATTCACAATTGAAAAGTTCAGTTTGCATTTACAGTCACAACACAAGTGTCTGCCAAGAGACTAATCTTGGCCATGCAAATATTTCAGAAGGGATACAATGCTCCGTCAATGTGTGAAGAGAGGATGGGACACAATAGAACAAAAGATTACTCTCTATTTTTTAATTTCCTTCTTTGAATATAGAACTGGAAGCCCCAGTCTCAGTCTTTATCAGTTAATTAGAGATATTTAAATGTATTTAAATGTAATTCTATTTTATTCTTCCTTTATTTTTCTAATAAGGCTACATATAATGCCTAATACATCTGACAAATTACCTGCAACTCTGATAAAAGATGAAAGAAATCCAGAGTTCATAGGAATATTTCTAGAAATATGCCATAAATGGAGGAAGAGTGATGTATTCAATGAAATAAAGCCTTTTACCAGCACTGCTTTGATCTGTCTGTATCTGAGCCCACTGAGAACAACTTTTCTTGAAAATTTTAAGTTAATCTTACATCAAAGAATGCAATGTTCTTGAAAATTATATAAAAGTGTAATTTAGGTTAAAATAAATTATCCAGAACAGGCACAAATAAAAGATTAATAAAGAGGATTCTGCTGATTTTTCATAGAACTTTATTTTACTTGAAGAAATTTAAAAGACAAACTGAAAAGAACAGAAGATAACATCATTTATTCTTTTTTAAATCCTTTCATTTTAAAAAAAATACTTGGAACAAGCTGACTTTTTTCAAGCTGTGCAATTGTTACATTATTTTTTGCTTGTTTGGGATTTTTTTTTGTAAACTGCATCATTTTATTGTTGTTTCAGATGAAATCAGAAATTTCTCAGGTCAGTCTGCAAGCTGTTGCAGCACCCAGCAATGGCACAGCAGGTTGTCAGTGTTGCTCTTGGTCTGAGGTGTAGAGGTAATGTTATAGGAGCACAAATAGTGTATAATAGGCATTATGCAATGGGTCTGGCAAGACCATGAACAAGAGATGTGGGTACAATTCTGCTGCAGTAAGTCTCAGGGACATGAGAGAAGCTGTATCTGAAGGAAGCTGTACTCAATAAAAGCACAAAAGTACATAGGTTCCTATAATAATTACTTGGAGGTTTTGGTGGAGGAAAAGCAAGTTTTACTCAGATGAGACCCCACACCACTTACATACTAGGAGAAACCTCTACCATCATCTGTGACTGCTGCTTGTGTTAGATATTAGGAAGAAGGGATGGATTAATGGACTAGCCAATGACCTTCCTGCCTCCATCAGCAATTCAACTTTGGAATCCTGCCTTTCACTCATTGCATAAAAGAAATTGATACTGCACTATGACAGGAATAAATCATCAAGGTTCATCGGGATGCAATCTGTAGGTGATAAAAACATCATTCATCCTGGACCCTTTTTTATTCCCTTCAGGACTGGCACTCTATAAATCCTTCCAAAGGGAAAGTGCATCTCAGTGCCCATAAATGACAGCATTTCTGTTCTTTTCCATCAGATTGAATGAAGATCAAATATGTAAGCAGCCAATCTTAAGGAATGAATCATTATTCCAATATAGGAAGCCACCTTGGGATATGGTTTTCTCATTCCTAGACTGACTCAACATCTGTTTTAATTAAATATTCTGCACGTGTTTTGATTTGTGCTCGGTTACATATTCATTCCAAGAGGAAGAGGCACCTGGGTTTATACACATACATAAAGAATCATCTTCATATGAACATTTAGAGCATGGGAAGAGCTGAGCTTTCATATTAAAAAAATTGTATTAAAACTTAATAATCTGAGTAAGTTATTGAGAGGAAAGTAACCATCATGCACTGAAGGCATCTTTCCTATTGACTATTATAAAGCTGTCTACTGCAATTCCAGCACTTTTTCTCCCGTGCCTTTCTCTTACTGGGCTACACATGGCCAAGTACTGATGACCCCTTATCTTATGATTATCTATGCTCTAAAATGACAACAGAGAAAACCAGCAGCGAATTTAGCAATTTGTGTATTTTCATCACCTTAGGGAGGATGAAAATGACAATGTGAGCAGTAGAAGCCAAACTCCAGCATGCTGGCAAAGGAGTGGAAAAGAGGAACCTCTCCCTTCCTCATTCACTCCTGCAGCCAGAGGAGACCCAGGATGCTTCCATCCCTGGGCATCCTGAGCTATTCCTGGGACTGCACAGCTGTCTTTGCCTCCCTAGGTGCTAAGGAAAGCTGCCCATGAGATGAAAACAAAAAATAACACTGAAGGCTGAATCTCTACCCGGAGTTAATCTTTACAATAATGTCTGTGATGACATTTCTGTTCTTTGAACTATATGGAAATGATACAGAGATAATCTTTGATGAAGGGACATAGTGACTTCATTGAAACATAATTCATGCAGCAGTTAGTGGAGAAAAATCTGATGTTCATGAAATCATTACTTGGAAGCATTGATTTAAGCCCTACACTTTAATCTCTAGGAGAAAAATTATACCAAGAGCTCTCCAGGCAGTTTCACCTCTGTGAACTGGCTGGATGACAAAAATTACATTTTTTACAGTTGGTTACAGTTGATTTAGCCAGAAAAAGAGTCAAATGAACAAATAAAAATTTCTGGCAACTGGATGAAAAATACCTCTTTGGATCACTATAGATAAACTACCTTTAATTGAAGCTAAACCATATCTGACCTTAAACTGATGGAAAAAAATTTAAAATTATATTTTAGATCATTTCTTACCGTTTTCCTTTGCAACTAATAATTGTACTCTCTGCAAGGAGGTACATGACTGGGCTTGCAGCTTTGGTATCAATCTTCTTATTCCCATCTATCAACCCTTACTAGTGATGGCAAAATTCTACAGAATTTAGGAAATTTTCCATGCTAAATATGCCACATGGCTGAGTGGTAGATCCCAGAGGGCTGTGATCAGTGGCACAGGGGCTTGTTGAAGATCTGTCACCAGTGGAATCTCCCAGGGTTCTATACTGAGCCTAGTATTGTTTAACTTATTCATCAATAACTTACTCATTCAATATCTTGGATATTCATCAAGTTCACTGATAATGGGTTGAAGGATGGAGTAGAAGTGTGTCAGTCCAGAGCAAACATTGGGAATAAGCCAGAGAGGTTGTCAGGTTGTGGCCAGAACAAAGATTTAATTGGCAGGATATGGCAGAATAATACACATGACTAATAAATCACTATAAATGGATACAAATTAATGCAAATGGCCTCTTCTGGAAAAACAGGCAAGACAATTGAGAGGAAATGTTAGATAAATTAAAGAGAGAGTATCCAGGCTGCTTTGGTAGGTGTTGGTTACAAACCAGAGCACCAGGTAGGGCAGAATACTCCAGAGCACAAACTGTGTTGTCCCCAGAGGATTTCAGCTGATCAAATGCCAGATGCAAAAGGGACACAGTAGGACACAGTCTTTCGGGGTCATGACTTGCATCATATGCACACTTTCTGCATGGAACCCAGCTGAAAATCCAGCCAGGTCTGAATGTAGGTGATTTGCAGAAAATTCAGCAGTTATAGAAATGGGACCACCTGTTCATGTCATGACTGAAAATCAAATATTTTAAATTATTTTAATTTTTTCATAGAAATATCAGATAATTCTTCCAACTTTCATCCTGACATTCAGTATTTTCCATGAAGATCTATAATTTTGTAAAATGAGTATGTGTGAGTGTAAAAAGGCAATGAGAACAAAAAGTGGAGTTTTGCTTAACAGAACGCAAACCTAATAATTATTGCTAATATTCATTTGTGATGCGTATCACACTGAGCTGCCAAAGAAAACTCTTGCTGCCCTGCAATGCTGAAATGCCTTCCACCAAGATCTGAGTAATTTTGCCTGTCAAGAAAACAATCAGCGTGCTTTATTCCATAGCCTGGTTCCATCACCATCTCTCATTCTTCTTCAAGGGGCAGAATCCTCTCTCTGCTTAACTTTCCCATAAATACCTGCTTAGCATTTCTTTTAAATACCACACACTGTCACCGTGTGCAATTAGCGATCTTTGGCTGAGTGAGGAACCTCATGCATGTTTCAGACTGGCTGACAGGTGACAGATTTACTTCCCACATCCACACGTTGTTATGAAGCACAACTCCCCCACCGAAGACTGACAGCTGCCTGCATTTACAAAGCCAAAGCCCTGCTCAGACTGATTAGTACCAACACACCAGGCAAGACTGGGAAAATGTTCCTCTTGCTTCATACACCCACACTGAAGGTAATAAAGCTGGTCAGGTGATCAGGTTTCTCACACTGCCACAAGCAATTTTCTGATTTAATATCCAGAGTTCCTAGACCAATTCACTGTGAATTCTGTAGGCTGCTTTGGGCTTTTTCCCCTGCAAAAGCTTAACAAGATCCCATTCGCTACACATTTCATGGCTTCTTACGTCTTCCTACCATTTGTGACGTGGAAAGGTTTATCTCCATTTACAGCACTAAAAATAGGCTTTTGTAGCTCAATGGCTCTTTCAGCAGAGGTCAGTTCACCTCAAAGATTTTCTGAT
The DNA here is from genome assembly GCF_047830755.1 of Zonotrichia albicollis. Lineage (NCBI taxonomy): Eukaryota > Metazoa > Chordata > Aves > Passeriformes > Passerellidae > Zonotrichia > Zonotrichia albicollis. The sequence continues at coordinate 116,388,377 of NC_133819.1, read as the reverse complement.
GAACTCTGTGCTAGCCCTGGTATAGAAAGAGTCCCCACATGACTGAGCTAACTGAGCCACAAGAGTAGATGGAGTAACATGTAGAAGGAGCAATTTCATTCAACATTGCCAACTCCACAAGATAAAGGACTGCCAGAAAAAGAACTTTATCAAGGATTTTCAATTACTGCCTTGGTTCTGATTATGTGTCTTCTTGCACTGTATAGGATAAGACCATTAGGAGCTTCAAAACACATGAGAGGAGCTTGCCTGGGGTAAAATCAGGATGTAATCAATCATCTGAAGTTGATAGTTAAAGAAATATTTTGGATTTAAATTAAGGTGATATTTAAAACATTGAACAAATCTTCTTGTTCAGGATATAGTTCTTTTCCTTTTTTTTCTTGGCCACTAATCACATTGAGTTAAATGTCACCTGGAAACAAGTGGAAATATCCAGCAAGGTGTTGGCACTGGCAGGAAGAGCACCAGATTTTGAAGATACTACTGACTTGTTGTCAACAAGAAAATTGGCAGTACTTTTTCCAGGATTAATGGACAGTCAGTCATCCGAAGGGGAGCACAATCCAGCCTCATATGGGGTTTTATCTGTGCTGCAGCAGAAAGGGGAGGGAGTTAGAGCTGCTGAAATTGCTTCTCCCAACTGTGGAGGGAGGGATGTACCTTGAGACCTGCCAATGGGAGTCGAGTCATTATCATGGGCTTGTCTTAATCCACAGAACATGTAGATAACTTCTGCTACCCTACTCCACATATGCTGTGTTGTAACAAGGGAAGATGATAGCTTTACCCAGTCTTTGTGAAGATTTTTGTGCACTGATTGAGGAAGATCCAAGGAGCACTGGAAATTTAAAGGATCTGTAATGAACAGACTGTGACTATGTTGCTCGACATATAAAAGAGATTGAGCAAAATGGGGAAAGACTAAGACATAGAAGTATATTTCTGTAAGCAGTTTACAAAAAACGGTATGGGGCTAGTTGCTATTTGAATGCACATCAAATAGCTTCAGATTTCATTTCAGATCAAGAAATGAATTAGTGAAGTGGCACATAGTCTGCCTGTCTGTGCTCATATATATATAGAATAATTTTGAGGGAAAACCCCAATACTTTCCAGTGGGATTTGCAATTTCTTGAGAAAACAGGAGAACTGTTTAGGAAACAGGCCTACTCAGATCAGCTAATCTGTGCCCAGAATCCATTAGGCAACATCATTTCTTGTTTTGACAGAATTTGATTTCATTTAAATCGTTAAATTAATGCAAAGCCCTGTGTTCCATTATCATTGAACAAATCCACAGCAAATATTTTTAATTAAATTATAGGGAGATTAAAATACCTTAGAGATGATATAATTATGCCTCAGCATTTGGCATGTGCACATGGGGATTTAAGAAAGTGCTGAAAAAAGCAAGCAGGAAATCTTTTAGCTCTTTGATGAATAAGACAATGTACTGCAAAGTGGATGAAGTTCTCAAAACTATTAGATAACTCAGATTGTGAAAATTAAAATCCATAAGGATTCTGCATTAGAGCTGAAAACAGGCAATCTGAACAAAGTGCTTCCTTTCTAGCAAGTTTCCATTTTTATCATTTAAATTATGTCATTACACCAAGGTTCTCCTAATTCCAAGGAAAACTTTCAAAAACACCTAAGTTTCTGATTTCCCAACTATTTATGCAGATCTATACTGGTAATATACAGTCCTGTCACATATAATACCTTTGTCAAATGGGTCTGGCCCAGCTCCTATTGGTGTGGGAGGTGAGGCCACTGAAAGCTGATCTGGCTTAAGATGGACTTTGGTGTCCTGCAAGAGCAGCTGTAGCAAACCTCCTCATGCACAGACAGCCAGAAATTTGAAACTTTACATTTTCTATTGACTCAAGAGGGAAGACCAAGGACAGACCCTAGGCAGAGTCTGTCTATAGCTGAGTTTTATTTAAGAGCTTTCTCTTTGGGAAAAGTTTGTGGCTGTGATGTCTAAGCTGGCTGCCCAAAGAAGGCACAGGTCCCTTTCCCTGGCTCCTGGGGTTCCTTCTGGAACCTGTGGATCAGCACAAACCCTGCACTTTAAGGTGACGTTTGCAAGGTTGAGGTCAGTGAGGAGGGTACAGATGCCATCCATTAATTGGCACTGAGTGTGTGGCACTGAGTTTGTGTAGGAAAACAATGTTTTTATTGCCTCCACAAGCAAACGGAAGCCCAGGAAGCTGATCCACTTTTGCCAGTCCCAAGGCAGAGGTTGTGCTCTTGCCAGCTAGTGGATCTGTCAGTGCTGGGAGCATGAGCCACAGGGACAAGAAAGGCCATCATTACATACTTTAGCTCTGAAACCTTCATGGGAAGGGCATCCTGAGCCATCACTGAGCTGCTAGGATCTGGTGGGGAAAAGCAGTGCTGTGCAGGCTGGGAAAGCTGCCTCTGGTGTGTCATGCACAGCTGATAACACACAGGACCTTCCCTCACTTGACCCCAGTGTCCTCCAAGCATCTGCTGGCAGATGGTGAGGAAGAACAACGGATTCTCTTAATAAAGGGTGTTGCAGCAGAGTTCTGGGCTGAGCAAACTGCAGGCTGTGGGGACAAGAGTTACCCTGGGGGTGTCTCACACACAGACAAGTGGAGGCTGGCAGCCTGCACTGCAATCTTCCAGGTTTCTTCCTTTTCTAATAAAGAATCACCAGGCAGGAATTAATGCCCTGGGACTTACCCTGAGGACCATAAGCTGCAAAGCTAGTGCAATATGTGTGCTGTAAGACAATAGGAGAGTGCAGCTCAGAAGTACCAAAAATTATGATTGCATTTCAGAGCTCACCCAAGTGTACAACCACAGGAAAAATGGGAAAGAAATGCACTCTAGATTTTAAGATTATAAATGTTCCATTAAACAATGAGAAATTACTTCAGCAGGATAATATCACTGGCTAACTGGAAAGACATTCTTTTATTATGTAACAAAATCACTATTCATAACCAGCAGGAGTTGTTAAGGGTCTCTGCATGCAGCCCACTGCTTTGGTCTCACTAATACCATATTTCAAATGTTCATTTCACTGGTGTTTCCTCTGAAGGTAAAGAAAAATATAATACTCATCAAAGGTTCCTTTATCATTGCCATGGCACAAAGACATCTTCAGCACTGTTCTTGTTAAACTGAAATTTAACATAGAATTATCATCTACAATGATACTCAGTGATTAATTGCCTTAGTACATCCCTAGCCAGAACCCCTGTGGTCAAAATTCTTATGAAATGAGTACCAAGAGCTGCTTTGAAATTATAATCAGTGACTGATGGCTTGAAAGATAACATAAACTCTCCGTGTAGAACTTCAGAATATATTTTTGTAGAAGGGAAGATCATCATTTTCAAGTGACATTGAAACATGAAAACTACTAAGAAAATGTGCCACATTCATTCTCTTCACTCTGGGAACTTATTTCAGTGTCCTCTTTCCATATAAAACAGGACAAAAATGTAAAAACCTACAATTTGAATCTGTTCATGAAGAGCAACATCATAGCTCTTTCTGGAAAAAATCAGGACACATATTTCATCCCAGCAAAGGTACATATACACTTGCTTACGTGAAAGTTTATTGAAAATGTCTACAGTATCTACAAATGAAGGGATCTCAGTTGAGATGCTCTGGGAAACAACCTCAAATAAGCAGTGGTCCATGTGGCCCAGGTTTTTTTTTGGTCAAAAGAAAACACCAGAGCTGTAACAGCAGCTGTAGGACAGTTGAGAAGATAAAACAATTCACCACAGACACAGGTGTGCCCTTTATTAACATTCACATCACATTTGTGCCCCCACTACAAAAATTAATAAATATGAGAAAACCTACTGCATTTTTCTTATTTGGTAACTGCAAACAGATTGATCAGTAGGGCACAACCAGGAGGGTTTACATTTTGTTCCTGATGAGTCCAACACAGAGCTTTCTGAAAGCAATATAAATTTTCTATCATCTTTGATGGATTTGATTTCAGACTTCCTCAGGGCTATGCAACGTGCCAGTCACTGAATGCAGCCAAAAAAGAGAAAATTAAAGTCCATTACCAGAAAACTTGAATCAAAACATCAATCAATTCTTTGATTATTGATCAACAATGGATTTCTTCATAGTAGAAAATATTAGTTCCAGTTACACAGAATTGCTAGCCACTCCATTTTTAATTGAAATTTATTAATATAGGAATGTTATGAGATCCACAATAGTTTACAGCTTCATTAAGAATAATGATTCAAATTTTGAAGTTTCTGGTGTAAGGAGATTAAAAATGCAAAGTTTTTTGCGTTACAGGTAAAGAAATTAAATATCAAAGAATGATTTTCCTCTTGAATTAAACAAAAAGTTAAAGTGTACAAAAATATTTAAAAATATTTTAAAACCCTATAAAAATTTGCTTCCCAATTTGAAAAAAATATACATTTGAATTAATTTTAAAATATTTTATTTTGAATGTGTCCTTTAAATATTTATCTTAGCATTGACTGAACCACAAAGTCAAAAATGCAATTTCAGCAAAATGAAAAAATTTTTAAAACACCTGAGGAGAAAAATCTGGTTATTTTGAAAAAATTCACAAGTGTGAAATGCGTAAAAACTGCTATTTTCTTGTGAAGTGTTATGAATGAAAACAAATTACATTTCACAATACATGAAACACTGGTTCAGAAAAGTCAGGACTTTCCAGGGCAGATGGAAATGTAGTGACCCAATGTGAGGAGAGGAAGTCAGGAGGCAAGAAAATTCTCATTTCCCAAAAGTTTTATTACGAATCTGTGTTAAAGTTTCCTTAGGGCTATTCAACTGTGAGTTTACCATACTTTTTGATCTGTGTCCATGATAGAATTGGCTCTATATTGCCATTTACTCAGATGAGAAGTGCACTATTAATATAGTATTAATATAGCACTATTTAACTCTGAACCACAGGTCTGTCGTCACAGGTAAGGCAGTAACTGGTGCCCAGGCTTCCTCAGTGCTGAAGTTAAAGGTATCTGCAAGTGGTCAGAAGACAATGACATATGTCCAGATTGACTTCAAGGGCCTCCAGAGCCTGCTGACTCTGAGCTGGAGGCAATTCCATCCTCCACAGGGAGGCTGAATGGGAGAAATCAGCTCTGCAATCAGAGCAGCACAGTTGCAGCTCGAGTGATGGCACTGAGCCACCCATGGCTGGAAGATCAGGTGGCAGCAAGTTCATGAGCCCAAAATCCCCTCTGCTCTCACTGAAAGATCAAGTCTCACCTTATTGTGAGTGAAGGCAGAGCACAAGTTCCCCTGTCCTTTGCACCCTCCACGGAGCCTCCACTGGCCCCAGGGAGGGGAAAGGGAGCTCATTTCCCCCTGTTTTCCCTTGCCCTCTGCCACAATCTCTGCCATCTTGGAGAAAATTCACACAGGAAGAGGCAAGAGCAGCTCCAAGAAGACCTCTGCCCAAAAACAGGGTGCCAGAACCAACAAAAATTGCTGATTAATGGCAGTGACAAAGGTTGTTTTCTCGCTTACAACTGGACCAGGGCACTCTTTGGGCTGAGTCCTAACACACAGGCAGGCCCAACCACGGATCTGTATTCACACATCTCTCATTGCCCAGTCCAGAAAAAAAGACACAAAGTCTTGCCTGTGTGTGGTAATAGCCCAGACAAGCAAACATAAACTCCAGATTTCCAAGCCATGAAAGCTAAGAAGGAACTTCTTATCAATGTTTTCCAAATGCAGCAAAAGAGCTGCTCCAACAGGACTAGCACTGGTCTAACAAGAAAACTCCAGAAAACTTTCCTTCAGCTTTTCTTTCCCTGTTAATTTGATATTTTGCCTTTTTATTTCAACATCTGCAGAGCCATCATCCCACCAAACAGCACCAAGATCACAGCCATTCCACAGACTGTTTACATTCTACAGTCAAACGCATCTTTTGTTTTTACCCTGTCTGAGAAGAAGCATGATAATCCATGTTAGAGATGGATTTGTGACACTAGCAGAAAGATTTGATAACTGTTTACAATTCCAGCTGAGCAATTAAACAGTGTTAATTTTTGGAATCCCACTTCACTCAATAATATAATAGGCACTTTTCTGATTAATAAGAAATTAGACTATGCATAAACTCTCTGCTGGATGCTAAAAGCTTTGTTGTGACAAAAGTCTTTCACTGTGTGACAATTAAGGCATGTATCTAGCTTCCTAGTTTCCAAATTTTTCCATGAACTGATATGCCCCTTTGTCATCAGATCCTCCACAGAAGATCTGCAATATCTTTTCACAGACACCTGCCCAGTTCCACTCAAACAAAAGGCTATATGAAAAGAGATGTTCCTCAAACACTGTTTTGAAAATGTGAGTGCCTTGAAAACCAGTTTAACCACAATAAAGGGGAGAGTTTATATTAGACTTAGACCCTCTGTCTAATATTAATTTGTCTAAGTTTTAACTGGTTTTGGTCTCCATGGAATAGATGATCTTACTCCTTTTGCAACTTTCTCCTTTATGCAGTCAGTGCTGAACACAGACAGAAGAAAACATGAGGCAATGATGATATTCTCCATACCCAGCCATGGCTGAACTGAATTTTTCCCTGAGTTTAATGAATGGGCTAAAAGGTAGAGCTGATTTTTCATAAAATAGTTACTTAGGCCCACTTGTTAGGAAGGTTCAAATTTCTCAAGTTCTTAATTTGGAAAACAATCTTTTATTTAGCTTAGAGTCCCTTTCTTAGAACAATGAAATCTAAGCAGGTATATCCCTTTTCTTATATCTCAAGAAGAGTGAGAGAAAATATATATGGAAAAACTGTAGGTATTTCAAAACTGTTAGGAAATTAACATTCAGAAAAAAAATCATACAAGTTCCACAAGTTAAAATGTTTTTTCTTTTTTAGTATCGTCTTTACAAAATGTTGACTGTACCATTTCTTCTCAAGCTCCTGAAGAATTGAATTTTAAAATTGCCCCAAGAAAGAGGACAGCATATATTCAATTCTCACCATTACTAGCTTTCAGGTTCCTTCTGGCTTAATTAAAATTCTCCTGAGTTAGTCAGTAAAAATTTTGCTACAAGGCCACAGACCCACATCACGAGCAAAGTTTCAAGTATTCCTAATATAAAGAGCTTGTGATGAAATTCAGTTCTTGAAATAATAATTCTGTGAAACCTTTTTTACATCTCAGATACTTTGTTAATGAAAAAGGTGAAATATGCCCTTTTTATTAGAATTGTTAGTGCTTTCAACTAAACTTGGAAATTCTAAAATTCCTGGGATAAGTTTAAAACAAAAAAATACCCAGGAGCCACATGATCACAGCAGCCAAGAGGTGGGTCAGGTATTGTGTATCAGGTCGTTGACCAGTATTGATCCATCTATTTTATCTTGAGATCCCACCAAGTAACCCAGTATTTTTTATATCTGTGCCAGTTTACAACTCCTGTGCATGTTCCTGTCCCTTTTCCTGTTGGTCTCTCCCATCATGGAATAAGAATCACTGAGGCAAGAGAGGTAATCATATTAACATGTTTTAGGTAAATCCCAGAAGAAAAATATGAGATAAAATTTGCTAATAACTCACGAAAATATTATAATTTGACAGAAATAACATTTCAAAACACTAAGTACTAGGTTTTGACTTTTTTTTCATTGGGAAAAAAACAAACATTATTGATTGACTGATGCTTTCTTAATTATCTGCTTTACAGGCATCCAAGTTTTTCCTACCCCACTGTTGCTGCCAAATTAAAAAGGAAAGTATATATATATATATACTACACAGAGCAGTTTTAATATAATGTTTGTGAGCAAACTGGAAATGAGGAAACAGTGACATGCTTCAATACAAGATTACAAACTTGGTTCTTATCCAGAATCCTCCTTTTTCAGGGAAATAAAAAAAAAAAAAAGGCTACTCAGTGTGTCCCAACACAAGGACTCGTACAGGGCATGGACTTGAAACTCCCTATGATAACTCTGTCAGACAAAGGTGGAAGGTTGGTCTTTTAAAATGTTTGTTTATTTTTTTTGAGACAGCAAAGAAAAATATTTCTTTTTCTCTAATAGTAAGGTCAAAGAATTTGTTTTCTTCCCAGCTAGAGACAAAAACAATAATGGGAAGCTCTTCAAACTAATGTTCAAGAGAGGAAAAGAGAGCCAACAGATTATTAACTTCTTAGCAGGGAAGATGTTATTACAGTCAAAAGACTTCAAAATCCCTTTTCTAACGTGATTCATTAACAGATTTCCAGACCTCTTTGCCCTCAGAAGTGGAGTGTATATGTTTCTCCAGTGGTGTGTCTTTTGGGGAGTTGAGATTATCAGTGTAAATCCTGTTGTCCAATGATTTGTCTCAAATATGGCCCTTCTGGAAATGTCAGTGCTAGATGGGTATTAAAGTCATTCATCTGTGCATTCCTCTGAGTTTTATTAAACAATAAAAGAAAATTATATCACTGCACTCTGGAAAAACAACAAAAAAAAAAAGTAACATCTTTGTTATTTCCTCACTACCCACCACATTAACCAAATATCTCATGCATATTGTACATATAAATGAAACTTCTAACACAGTTAATGACAAATTTGAAAATGAGGGGAAAATCCATCTGGTTTCTACCACAAAAAAACCTCTCTTGGAAAAAAATACTGTAGTTTCTATTGTGGAGCATTATTTTAGGGAGAATGCTTTTAATTTGCAGGTAAAAACACATTTCAAAAACCAAACTTAGATTCTAAATTCCTCATAAGATTATCTGAATTTGTTTATCAGACAATAATAAGCCTATTGGTTTCACTTAATAAAGATATCCCAGTCTCATAATTAATAACTATGTTATACTAGTCTTGAGCATTCTAAAAAAGAGTTTATTAGCTAAAGCATTCATGGAATTTATTTTCTGAGACAACAAATACCTTCCCAATATTTACAAAAAGCTCACAACTATGAGGATTTTTACCAGAAATTTATTGTAAGTTACACTGATTCAAAAGGACAAAAGAAGTGGGTAAAATATGCAATAAATAAAATCCAGATATAAATTTCACATATGAATACACATAAATCACAGGCATGAAGAAACTGTAATTAATATACTCAAAGAAATCATGATGTGAATAAAATCACACAGAAAGGCTAATTCCACTCACACAAATTGATATAGACATTTGCTGTATTTGTGATATGCTTAAAAATAGCAGATTGGTTACCTCAAACACAAAGATGATGAAAAAATGTCCCCTAGAGCTGACTCACTCTTTAAACCATCAATGGCGTCATTGTTTGCCTGACACTGTATAAACTGACTAACAAGACATTTAAAATACGTGGATGCTTTACCACAAAAAGGGAATTCAAGTAGAAAACAAGAGAATTTTGAGTGAGTGCACAGTACAAACAAATTATTCCTCCTGGTATCCAGCATAGCATGCAATGGTAGCACATTCTGTAGTGGTCAGAGACGTCCCCTGGTTTTGTTTTCTACAAATAGATAATTCCTCCCAGAAACAAAGTCTCATGTATAATTTATGATTCTCAAATTTAAAAAAAAAAGTATAAACAGAAATCATAGACAAATACCTTTATCAGTTAAAAAAAATATAATTCCACATTAACAACATAAAAAACTATATCTTAAAAGTCTTAATTTATTAATACTGCAGAACAAGGACCTTGCTTGTCACATAAACCTTTTAAGAATGACACCGCATACAGTATTTGAGTATAACTATGTGGCAGATCATAATAACTGTGACCATAATAAGCCCATTTTTGCTTTGTGTCGGTGCACAAAGCTAACCTTTTTTTATACCAACTCTGGAAATATTTTAAAACTTTTCAGGTTTAAAATACAGAAAAAATTGCAACGCTTTGGAGAAACATCCTTTCATTGACAATTATGTAATTTCTGAGACACAGCTAAATTTGAAGATTTAAATCATCTCACGGGAAAATTTTAGAGGCAAAGGTTAACTTCTGATCAGTGGAAATAGTTTATTTCAAATTCCTTTGTATTTGGCCTCATGAACTTCATATGTAACATATTAGAATTCACGCAATAAATCACTTCAAAGTCAAGAACTTTTCTCATTTACTTCTTGCTTAGAAACTACAATACTCACAGAGCAGCTTCAACTTAATGGTACAACTGGATCCCCTTCTGTAGCAAGGCAAACTGCAAAGCCCCATTCAGTAACCCTTTCAATCCTGTATTTTTGAATACAGCTAAGCTTATTCTCACTTCTGGTTATCCCTGCTCCTCAGTTTCCCCTAGCTCTGTGCTCATCCTGCTTGAAGTTAAACCCATCAGCCAGCCCTGCCCCAAAGTTTAGTTTAGACCCAGGTCTTGCCTGTTTTACAGTTTCTCCCTGCTTTTGCTATCCTGTGTGAGGTGTATTTCCCATCTGACATCAAAGTCATGAAAAAAGAACAGTTCTGCCATTTATTCTCTGAGCCCTGAATTTCAAACCCTGTGTTTCAAAACAGCCATATATTGCCAGCATTTTGTTCCCAAACATGGGATGGCTGCTGAGCGACTGGCATTGGCTGCTGCTGGCCTTTGAGATGGAGGAGTCACAGGGAAATAAGATGGTTTCATGAGGCAGTCTTCTGCCTGTCTGCCCATCCTCTTCTTCATACCATATGATGCCTGTTCTGACTACATAGAAATCCAGAAGCCAAATGGACAATTATTGGTATTTGTTTTGCATTTCACTTGAATAAAAATTAAATCACCTCAATTTTTAGAAACTGGCAGTATAAAGCATTTTCCTAAAACTGCTAATCAATTATTAATCAAGTGTTTGGGAAATCATGAAAAGAGAAGACACTTTCTAAAGAAAAATAAAATTAAGATTCACCTTAGCAACAGCTTTCCTGAGCCCCCGCAATGCCACTCACTGCGTGCTCCCTCTTGACAAACAGGCTGCAGGTTTTGTCACCAAAGTGGGCATTTATGTGGAAAAAGCAAGCTAGAATTTTAAAACACTATAAACTCCATGCTGGTTAGACCTTTCCAGCCCCCATTACTCATCTCTGGCTCCTCTTTGCTGCAGAGAGACAAGAGGCTGAGGAAGGGCACATGGCACGAGGAGCTGCAGAATGAGCAGGGAGTGGGAAACCTCATCCCCTGCACTGCACAGAGTTCAGAGACCTCTTTACATGGAATTGCAAGAGTGCTGTAATCCAAAATCTGTCAAATAATTGATCAAAAAAGTCTCATAATTACTCTCTAAGTATGGGTAGCCCTGTGCAGAGTAGATTCCCTCTGAGATCAGAGCTAAGAGGGCTCATGCTGGCATTTGTCTTGGAGGTAAATGTGCTCCCCTTACGGGATAAGACTATGGCTGTGTGGCATATTCTCTGCCCTGCCATCAGCCTAGGTCACATAACATCACTAAACAGATGCAAAAGAATGTTAGAAAATGGAGGATTAAATTGCAGGAGACACAATAACATGGATTCAGCACCTGTGTTTCATCTTGTTGTAGTTTCAAAGCTTTAACAACAGACTATACTTAAGCCTGAATTCCCAGTCCTATTACTGCATCCATACAAAAAATACATAAATAATTTCTAGTACAGTCTTGAGTTTTCCCATGTTTCTGCTAACAGGACATTATACTGGGCTGTTTCAAAGTAAGACATGTACAGGGCTGAGAAAGTAGCAAACAGCCTCTTGGAAGAAAGAGTACCAGGAACAAAAAAATATTAATCCAGCTGAGCACTGGAGGAATGGAAGATATTTGAGGCTGGAAATAAAACAGTTATAAAAAGTAGACTGCTATAAGAAAAAATTACCTAAATCAATCCCTAAAGCAACTTGTTTCTTTCGATCTCATGGTTGTCTTCTCCTACAATGACAAAACAGCAGTAAAAATTCCCACCTCTGAATAACTACATGTGCTGATGTGCTGCCAATTAAATGAAAAGTTCCTAAATGTCCAGGTAGGTGAGCATGCTGTGCTCGACCCTTGGTAGCAGCTGCCTCTTGCTGCTGCTAACACCAGCCAGGGTGAATCCAGCTGGGCTGAATGTGGAGGGAAGAAGAGAGCTGTGGTATGGATGTCAGACTGCTAGGTTATGGCAGAGCAGAACTGGTTTCCTCCAGCTCCCTCTTCAATTCCTCCCACACCTGACAGTGTGAGCAGTTCCTCTGTATTTGCCCCACAAAACCACTCTGAGCAGCAGTGATGGACACACGTCACTTTCTGCCATTCCAGTGCTACCCTGCTGCAGAAGGCTGAAACAGACACACTGCAACACATTTAGATTAGGATGCAGCAAATTAATTTTGCAAAATTCAGGGGACCTGGCATGGTGGCTCCTGTGAAATTATAAATGAAAATGTGATAGATTACAGGCATGGATGTGATGAGGTACAGGCACTATGCAAGTGAATGCACATTTACATTATGTACATTAATATTCACCAAACAGCACTTATCACTGGATATGCAGACTGTGTCTTCAGTTGTTCACAGAAGCTTACAGGAGGACATAAAAATCTACCAACTACTGATTATCATAAAAATAAACAATAATTTCTAGAAATTCTCAAGGCAAACTGAAGAGTGTGTGTGTCTTTCTCAACTAAGACACTTAGAGAGTGGTGACAACAAAAATGCAAATTTGTGGGCCCATTTAATATTTGAACTCAGGCTAAGTGTAAAGGAGCAAATAGATTTATATATACAAGGTATAAAATGAGGATGAAATTGAAAGCAAGGGCACAGAAAGTATGCCAGAGAAAGATAAAGAAGAATTATTGGGGCATTACATTTTATTCTCCTGTTTTCATCAAAATTGTGCAATAAAGGACAGCATGAAAAATACAGAGTAAAAACAATCTATGAGATAGTATATATAAAGGAATGTTTATAGTTTATCAAGGTATAAAAGGGAAAATAGCCTCCTACCAGCTTTGAAATATTCCCTTTCACTTTCAATATCAATATTCATTATTAAAATCTCTGCTCTCCAAATCCAGGGATTCAAACTGTTCTGATATCCTTGTATTTGTTTGATCTGCCAAGTCTCTCTGCATTAATCCATTTTTATGGGATGACAAAGCATTGAAATTGGTAAGAAAGCTGTTTTCAGGGAGTTTCACAGTGTCAAAACTGACATGAAGAGTGAGGGATGCTACAACATATGGTCACAGCATGCCTGGGGGCTTGAGGTTGTAGCTGGTGCTTCCTCCCCCTGAACAGGTGACAGATAAATAGACTACAATGGATTTTTAACCCAAAGTTCATCAAGTAGCAGTTTTGTACTTGTGGGTTCACCAGCTCCTACCCTTCCACAACAAAGTTTTCCATAATCATGCCTCTCTGAGTCAGGATGTTGAAAATCACTGCTGCACAAGCAGCATATTCATGTAACTGTTGCTCTTTTCTTGTTCTGGCTGGTTGCTCTTTGTCTTCTAAACACCACCACAAAAATCATCTCTGTCCACATAGGCTCCAGCACTTCCCCTCCACAGCAGTGCTCATGCTGGCTGCCCAGTGCCCCAGAGATGACTGCCAGCTGGCTGATAAAAACCAGGGCTTTCACAGCTGCCCCTGCTTTTTTCCCTTTTTTTTTTCCCAGTAATCTCATTCCCTGTTCTATATGCATTCACCAGCCTGCACAGAAATAGTGAACACATGGTTTGCAAACTTACTCAAAACAAATAAATAATCATTTCTCCTTCCTTTATTTAGAAACCCAAGCCAACACTGCTAGAAGTGATTTAATTATTCTGACATTTACTTTTCAGGCTCTCCTCCCTGGCATTAAGACAGCCAAGCAATACACTCCTTTCTGTTGTAGGTAAGTTAGAAAACTCACCTTTACATGTCAGCCACAAGCCAGAGCATTAGCAAAAAGCGCTGTGAGTGGTGTTTCAATGGCACAGGCTGGCAACACTACTGTACTGCAGCTCCTCAGCTCATGTCCTGAAAGATACTTTCATGGAGAATGACTATTTTAGTGATGCTGGGGACTGTGAGGAGTGTAAAACATCAGTGTGTGATGCACGCCATGAGCTAGAGGGAAATTGAATATGCATTTATGTAAGCAGTTGCAAAAGTAACTATTTTATGCAAATAAATGCAAGCTATGCAGCAGGGGCAGGATTTGACAGAAAATGAGAAGGAAAGGAGGAGTGTAAAGATCTGAGACTAGAAAAGCTGGAGAACCGTGCAGCAGAGCACAGAGCTGGAGGACTTCAGTGTGCGTGGCTCAGCCTGGGAGCACAGCTGGTGCTCTGACACAGCAGCCGCCCTTGCAAAGAACCAGGTGCCTGCAGGTGAAGGAGGGAAAGTAAACAGTGTTGGGAACATTGGCACTTCCACTGACGCTCACTCGTGTGACAGGTAGCACTGGCAATGTGTGAAAGGCAGCGGGCTCACAAAGCAAACACTTGAGTATGGGCAACTGGAACACACACTGTGGTACCTGAAAATATGACCATACATTTATCTTTTTCTGCTTGGTAGGACACATCTGCCTTCATACTCAGTGAATAACCTGGGAAAATATATGTAGGGGTGATGCAAATAATTTTTATTTGCCTCTTCTGAAAAAATTGTATATATTGTATAGTCACCCCAGCTCAATCCTTGCTGTCCAACAGACTAGTAATTCAAGTTTTAGGAGACAGTCATAGAATCATGGAATGGCATAGGTTGGAAGGGACCTTCAAGATCATCTACTTCCAATCTCCTTGCCATGGTACACCTAGACCAGGTTGCTCAAAGCCCCATCAAACCTGGCCTTGAACATTTCCAGGGTTGGGACATCAACAACTTCTCTAGGCCACCTATGCCAGTGTCTCACCACTCTGACAGGAAAGAATTTCCTACTAATATCTACTCTAAATCTGTCCTACTTCAGCTCATCATATCACTACATGCCCTTGCATAAAGGGCATCATCATCAGGAAAAAAATCCAATTATTTGCATTGTCAAAAGCAAAAATTGTTCATCAGAGTTGAGATCACCCGTACAACCTGAAACCACCACTGTCACTTCAAGAGACAGACTGTGTTTCAAAACTGCCCTTCTGGCTATAGCCCGTTTCATCTATAGCCTAATATACCTATGGAAAGTAATCTTTGGAACTGAAAAGTTGCAATAAACAGGTAGAAATGGATCAGCCTACAGGCAGTGGGGCTAGGCTCAGATGGCACTTCACACTTACTGTTTTTAATTCCTTTTCTCACTGGTACTGGAATGATCAGTCCTGCTGGTAGGAGGTAGCCAGCATTTGTGTTGCATGTCCTTCTTTTTAGGAGGTTGGGGGTTTTTTTTGTTTGTTTGCTTTCATTGAACATTTCTTTAAGGACTAAGACAAAGAAAGACACAGGAGCACAGGTGAATGTTTTCAAGTGCACCTGGACAGAAACAGTGCTGCTGCCATCTTGTTTTGCTGCTGTGTGTGCAGGAACCCTTTCGTTGTGCAAATCACTTGTCAGTTCTCTTCTTTTGCTTCACGTATTTGCATTATGTTCTGTGAAAGAGATTCCTAGAAGTTTATGCAATTACTGAAAACCTGGGATATAAAAACTAAATCATGCCATTACTGTTAGCAGAGTTTCCTCTCTCTGTACACCTTCAAATAGTATTATAACCAAAGGTGTCATTTCATTCAAGATATGCCTCATAAAGATTAAAACACTGTTACAGAAACAAATATCACAAAACAGGGAGGCTCTAGGGAAATCCTGCATCACTGAATCCTTCCTAGAGGGAGTTAAGATTTGTCTGAGTGTTTACATCAGTTCATTAAAGGTGTTTTGCATTGTGTTAGATAATTATTACTGGAAAGATCCAGAGACAGTTCTACTTATATAAAAGAGGGGATAAGAATAATTGCATAGACATTTGTTTCACTTTTCCACAATGGAATTAACCTTTCTCACAGTTCAAAAGAGTCCCGAGAATGCCTGAAATGATGAGAAGAGAAGGAGTTGTGCTGAACTCAGTGGGAAGAGGAGGGAGCAGCCACTCAGCACAAGAGCACACGATGTACCAGGCAGGGTTTGTGTGAGATGTTAAACATTCTCTACCTTTCCAGTCAGCCTTAGGCCTGGAAGACAGTGCAGCAGCCTTTCACTGCAGCTTTTAAAGCAAAGTATGAGAACTTATGACTTCCTCTTCAGTATAGCTACAGAGACAGCAGAGCTGTGAGGAGCCAGTCCTGCATTTGTGTGTTCCCAGCACTACAGTCTGCACCAATTGCCTTCTAAAGTTCATCTGCAAAAGCAGATCCACCACTGTGGACAAGAGCCAAACTGTGAGTGAAGTCCAGCCTGGGGGGAACTGCAGGCAGGACTAGACCAGGACCCCAAACACTGCCTGGTCACAACAGGCACTGATTTCAATCAGGGTACAGAGGGTGTCATGTGAAGAGGACTTGCACACCAGGACATGCCCATGCTCACAGCTGATGTTAGCACCAGCTGGCATCACTCTGACTGTGGAGCATGTGGACAAAGAAATTCACTCATGAGGAAACTCAGGGCAGGCACATGACTGAGACAATGAGGCAGAGTGGGATGCAATGTCCTGAGAACCAGCAGAAAGCAAAGGAGAGCTCACCATCATTGTGACAGAATGCTGGATCAGAAGATATCTTCAGATTTTTCCATCTAATATCTCCTTCTAAATCTATTGCTCTGACCTGAGCAATGGATTGAGTGGAAGGGAAGAGATCCAGAGAGGCATAGAGCTGCTCCCAGTAAGGTAGGTGGGGTTGGAAAGAAAAATCCAACATTGGAAAGTAGCTCCAAGGCCTAACTGCCTCTCTTGTGTGAATTATAGAAGGGATGAAGGATTTGAAACAAACTAAAATACAGATTTTTGCTATGCTTGTGTATTTGCTTAATCCTTTCAAACATCCTGCATAAGATAGGTTATGTCATTCTTCAGCAGAGAAAGTGTGAACTACTGCATTTGGTCAACAGGAGAGAAAAAGGGATTTATATTGAACTTTCCTGGGCATCAAATTGCTGAGGTACTGAAAAGTCTGAATGCGTCTTAAGAAAAGATGATAGCATATCTCTCAATTCATAAATAATTAATATCTCACTGAAGATTTAATACAGATCAAAAGAGTTTAATGCAGATCAAAAGGATTTAATATAGATCCTGGAGGTGTTCAAGGCGAGGTTGGATGTGGCCCTGAGCAACCTGATTTAGTGAGCCATCCCTGCCCATGGCAGGGAGGTTGAAACCAGGTGGTCTTTAAGGTCTCTTCCAACCCAAACGTTTCTATAATTCTGTGATTCTAAACCAAAAATTCACAATGTAGAAATGGGAAAATTCAGTGTAAGTGTGCAATACAAACTGTCTATGACATTTCCAGAGTTATTTTAAAAAATCTGATAAACCTAACATGACGATAGCAATAGTCATATTAAATTTCAAGCAAATACCAGGTCACTGTGTGTGTGGGTGTTGAGTTTTACAGGCCATTCACTCTGAAGATCTTCCCACATTGCACTAGAGTGTACAATCAAGTGATAGATAATGCCATGTAACCACAAAGCCTCAGGGAACCACTGATTATGATTGCCAGTGTCCACATCCCAAAACCAGGAGACTTTTCAATTATACAGCTCTATATTAAACATGCAATTGTCTTCCCACTGCACTCAGAGGAGAATTTGCCCATAGTCTGTGGGGTACTGGCTGACCTTCGTTTTCTCCAGCTGCCAAACTACATTAATGGATTAAAAAACATACACAAGAGACATTCTTAAAAATACTTGTCAGTAAACAACAGCAGCCCTGCCACAGAGACATTATGCAACAGAGAGTGCAAGCCACAATATCGTTTCTGTATAAACAGGAGGCCAATACACTTAAGTGCCCCCAAAGCACCAAACAAAGTGGAAAGCTTAGTTAGCTAGCCTTGGTTATCCACACTTGCTGTCCATTCTTCCTTTTCTTCATACCCTAGTCAAATTACTATGTTTCCTCTCTGCCCACACTGGTACAGACAAACCTTCTTTGCAGCAGCTCAAATATCTGAACTTTTCAGTAATTGCCAACCTGGACTCACACCCTCTGCTCTCACAGGTCATCCAGTTCTTTCTAAGAACAATTTATATCCAGACAAAGATTTATTTTGCACACTGGTTTTCCCTGTTTATTTTATTCTCAGGGGAGTAATCACAGTATTTCCTCCCCTCTGCAGAGCCAGTCCCTGTATTCATCAAACCCCCAGGGTAAGGTTTGCCATCAACATAATTTCTTCCCCAATGTTTTCAGGTTGAACTGAATGAAGTACAAATATACCTCAAATCCTCTTTCCCTACAGTCACCCAGGATACATGACTTTGACTGGAGAATCATCCCACCTCCCTCCAAAACAGACTGCTGCTTTAGACTCCATTGGGATCCATCATCATTAATTGCTCTGCTCTGTCCTGTTTTGGGGGTGCAGATCAAGAGGCTGACAAAAATTTGAGGCTCCATCAAAACTACTCCAAAGTCTCATTTGTGCATTCTCGCGCAAAATGCTCCAGTGTCATCCCATGCATATTTAGCTACCAAAGCTGAAATGCCTGGAAATGATGCTAAAAGAAAGCTCCTTCAGGGTTCTGAGTCACAGAAATGCTCTGGGAATTAGTAGCAGTTTGTGACTGTGGCCAGTCCACCAAGGTAATTTTTCTAGCTGCAAGGTCTAAGCAACAACAGTACCTCAAGAAACACATGATTTTAGCTCTAGAGATCTTTGTTCAAGCTCCCGCACAATCTCCCAGTGCAAAATCACCCACCATAAGCACCGAGACCAGCAAAGAAGAGGAGAATAGGGAATGAATATGAGCATTTATGTAAAAGTTCTTCATGACAAAGCTGACTTCAACTGGAGTAGATGACCTACAAAGGTGGTGGCAATTCCACCCTGAAGAGTTTAAAAGTTTGACTCAACAAGGTCCTGGGGTACCTGATCCTGCTTTGAGCAGGAGTCTGAATCAGACAACATCCAGAGATCCATTCCAGCCTTCATTTTGCTGTGATTCATTATTCTCATGTGCACTATTGTGCCTGGAACGGAGCCTACCTGCACAGCAGCAGATGTGCCACAGTAAGATCCAACAGGACTCTCTTGTCAGCCACCAGAAAACCACTTCCAGTTTTATACAAGGAGAGGCCACCATGAACAGCCTGGAAAGACACTGGAATTCCTAAAAGGCTTCTGATTCCAGTCCCAAATACAATGTAGCATTGAAGCTGAAGAGTACACCAACTTCTGCAATTTTTTGTAAGTCTAGAGAGAAGCTTTGAAATCAAATATTTCTAACTTCTCTCTCAACAAAGAAGCAGTAATGACCAACTTGTTTTCTGTGATGTTCAGGAGGGATACAGAAGGTGTTAATGGTCTGTTAAACTCAAGTGAGAGACATCTATTTCATATCTATGGAGGGGTTTTTTTACACTCAGTCATAGGACAGTGCTAAGTCTACAGCCATGACATGACACCATGTCAGGTGTGATGCTCTCTTGCAAGCACTTTTAACTAAATAAGTATTTTAAGTACTTTTGGTGTTTCATTTCATTAGGTTCATGTATGTGTTCTCCTGGAGGCTTCCTTTCCTCCCTCTTTTATATAATAATCCAATAAGCTATGAAACAATGTTGAATAACAATATGCAATGCTGAATTCACACAAATCAGCAGAGGAATGTATAATTTATGCGGGTCACTATAATTTAGTCATTTTGCAGAAGCCTTTTTTTGTGCTGAAAGTAAGCATCGTAACAACTTTAAAGGATTAAGAATCTTTGAAGTGACAGCACTGCAAAAGTTTCTAAAGACAATCAATTTGATAAAGGGCAGAGCTAATAAAACTTAAATTTGGAGTTTCTCTGACTTTCCTTTGTGGATTCGGATGTCTCGTAAAGTGTGAACCTCTCAGCACTTCTATCTACAAGGAGACGTGTTCTCCTAAGTCTTGTAGGAATTCAAGAGCTAAGAGGTTTCCTAAATTTTGTTAAGGGTGTTGAAATTGAGCAAGTTCAAAGCTTGCTATGGGTAGTTTGATACAAGCCCATGCACACACAACAGGACTACACAGATACAATTTCCTTCAGAAATCTAGGTATAAAAAAACAGGATATGAGAGTAAAACACACCCTTGGAAGAAAGGTGGAAAATTATGAGGAGAAACTCAACATTTTGATTCTGGGAAAAGAAAACATAACTTAGAAAGGGAATAAAGGAAAACAAAACAAAAATAAAAATGAAACAGAAGCAACCATTCTTGTCCCCAGAGTAACTTCAGCCATATCATGACAGTGTGGTAAAAGAGATTTACCTACATATGTTGAAAGTTGATGTGTTTTAAACTACACTTTGTCTAGGAGTCTGATAAGCAAACTGGGAAGAGGGGAATGGGGAATTTACAGCACCCCTTGGGGTTTCCATTACCTGGAATGACTTTGTTGCATCCCATTTGTTTTTGCTTTGTTTTGAAACAATGAAAGCTCTTGAAGGCCTGCTAAGAAATGCAGTTATCAGAGTATTTATTGTATGCCGTGAATGCTATTGAGTATGTTTCAAGATGACAATAACAAAAAGTATCTCCCACCATGACAGACATTCATGAAATGCAGAAATAAATAAGACAGCACACTATCAGCAATTACAAATACACAAATGTGCCAAGTCTCACTGTGACACAAAGGGTCAGGGATCAGTAGAAGTCATAAAAATTCTTGTTGATTTTGTCAATTTAATGGTAGATCATAAAGCAAATAGAAAAAACATTTTGGGATGGGGTAATAGATACATTTATATTACTGAATATCTAGCATGTCACACCAAAATTTAACATTACATCTCTCTTTTACTCTCCACAATAAATTAAAATTTCACCTTCTGAAGAAAAGTTGTGGTTTTTACAGAAATAAAAGTGTGAGTGGCACACACACACAAAAAAAGAAAAAAATAGGTTTATGTGATGAAATATAGTTTTAAGGAATGTGAATCAGGGCAATAGCTCATTTTCCTTGCCATTACTTTTACACATTAGTCACTGCCACAAGATTTTCAATCCCAGGAATTACATCCCCCCAAATCAGTACACTGAATCACAGATCTTTCTGATTAGTTGCTCTTATTTAGCTTCCCCATAATCGTTTGATTTTCTCCATTCAAGTAAAAAACAGGTCTGTGACCCATCTGTTAAGTTATAGACCATAAGTTCCCATCTGTCATCCATGGGCCAGTGGTAGTCCCCAGACACTCTCCGTCTGTCTGTAGAGAGCTGGCTGCTCCTCTGGTGCTGCCATCTCCTCATCTCCAGCTGTTAAATCACATTAAAAGATGGGTTAAAAAATGCAGAATTAAAGAATTTGAGTAACATGACTTTTCCCTGTAAACAATTGTTTTAGCTGCCAAAGGGATGTTATACAATTGTGAGTAACACAGGGGAAAACCTCAGAGAGAGCCTCTTCCTTTCTCAGGGAGAGCTTTGTGCACCCAGACCCCTGCCAGAACCTGCAGCAAGGGCTGTGAGGGGCTCTTCCAGAAACTCAGGGCCCACATTCAAGGGCCACACCACTAACTTGTTCACTGCTGATTGCTTCCACAGGAATACCTAGCACTTAGGGAAGAAAGAGCTGGCTACCGTTGAAAGGCTGGATCAGTGGCTTCCCCCCCAGCTGCTCATCTGGTCCTGCACCCGAAGCACCAGCCCAGACCACAGCTGAGCAGCCTGGTGACAACTCTGCCATTTGTAGTTTACAGCCTGGGGTACCAAACATCATTTTTGTTTACTTCAATCTGTTAAACTGACGTCGTTCAGTAATTGCTGCAGATTACACTCCTGGAAATGAGGAACTAGTGGTGCATCTCAGTCATTCCAGTTCACTCTGACCTCACACACAAGGTGACTTTGCCAAGTACCTACTCCTCATTCTGTCTGACAGGCCATGGTGTGGCCACAGCAGCTGTGGTTTCTGTCCCCTCATCCCTCACCTCACTGCCCAAGGCCCCCAATCCCACCCACAGCACAGCTGAACGTGCTCTCCAGCCCCCTCACTCCCAGCCCAGCATGTGAGTCACTGTGCCATCAGTTCTGCTTTGCTTTAAAATCACTCAGGCCTTTGCGTGCCCAATCCCCAGCAGATGATCTGACAGAGTAACTTCTTCAGCCACCACACTGAAATCTGACTGAGATCCTGAAAGCAATCATACAATCCCATTCTGTCTCACAGATCCTTGAGCCCATCCTGTCCCTCAGCCAGCACTCTCCAGGCTCTGCACACAATATTGCCATTACAGCTCAGGCTGGGAACTGAGAATGCAACATCTTAACCAATCAATTTTTAATTTCACCTAAGAGTATCTGAAGGGAAGATGAGTGTGGCAGTGGATCTGTTGTCAGATTTTAGTCACTTTTGACTCAGTGACATTTCCCATTTCAATGTGTGCCAAAATACCTTAAAGAGTTCCTGTGCACCTTGCCAAAGAGATACAGGCAAGAGCCACTGGAAAAGGCAAGATTTAGGTGTTTGTTGAGCTGGTACATGATGTTTGTTCTCCTCTGCACAAGAGAGACTGACACACAAGGGGAACCACCTGCAGTCTGCTGCCTGCCTGAATTCCATTTGGTGCAGCAAACGTATTTCTGCGGCCACCAGCACAGCACAGAGCAGTGCTGCTGACATCCATCATGACCTCCATCCAACAGCCCAGCACCAATTTACTGCTGGGTCTGCTGGGAGCATCCTTACACAAACAGCTGGGACAGGCTTCAGCTCATGCATGTGGGGTAACACAGAGCTCTGCTGCCAGTCCTCACAGCAGCAACGTGTCTAGAAACAGGCTGTGGGAATACTCTGAGACAAAGTAAAATATCCCTTACTTGACTACTCTCAAAAGTGCTACTTCAAACCTGACCTTCTCATCCTTTGAGCACACAAGCATCCACTTACTGCCTAGTAAAACCAGACCTACTGACTATATGTGAATTACAGCAGGAGTGAGGATTAATATGGTTGCAGGCATACACAGCAGCATGTTCCTGGGGTGCACTGTGCCAGGCTGAAGGTTCTTTGGACGCTTCAAATTCAGCACGTGCTTTAGCACTTTATACAGATTAATTCTGGATTTATAGGAGCCCAGAATATTCCACACACTAAATACGTTGAGCAATTGACAGCCAGTGCCCTCAGTGTCTCTCAGTTATTCACTTGGAACAAAGGGCTGTGCTTTTCCTGGGCTTTATGCTTTGCTAGCCTGGAATTAGCTTTTTGCCAGCCCCTAAAGCCCAAATCTGATCTCATCCAAACTTTGGGAAAGATGGATCTGGCTCCCAGCCCTGTATTTCAAGGCCATCTTTAATCTAGCGCTAGCAAAGAGTTAGGGAGTTTTATGTTAATTCCCTGCTTTCTCATCAACTAATGGAACAAAAAGAAGGAAAAACTATCTGGATCCCAGGAATATCATCTTCACTTTCTTTTGGAAATAGATGAACCAATCAGGCTGCGAATGACAAACAACTGTTTTAAATAGATAAGAAGCAAATAGGCAAAGAGAAAATAAGGTTATAAAGGGAATAATAATAATAATAATAATACTGGGAAACTGAGTGACAGATTATTATCTGAACTTCATTTAATTTCAAATTTAGCATTTCTTTTATGCTCATTCCTATAATTTTTCTTTTTCACTTTGTTCACATGCGTGTTCTAGGGGGAAAAAAAAGGATAGAGTCAAAATACAGAATTTGTCATCATCTAAAGCAAAACTTTTATGACTCACAAAAAAATTAGCACTTTGCCACAGGTCTCTAGGATTACATGTAGGGGCTGTCATGGAGAAGCCAGCAGCGGCTGATACAGGCACAGTTCAGTGGAGTTGGTAATTCCTGCTCTGTCTGCCTAATTTTCTACTTTTGAGAGTTGCTGTGGCTCTGTTCTCTGTTGCCCTGGAGCATGGGCAGAGCTAACATGTGGCTTTCTATCCCAATAATGCAGGCATCACTTCAGAAACTTTTGCTTGAACACACAAATATAAAGATAAAAAGTCTCACTTTGATTTTTTCTTTAATCAATAAGATGAAACTCACTCGTGAAACACATCAATTAATTTTGCTGTTCATTTCCCCAAGAATAAAGAGGAAATTTTATTGAGATTGTCTTCGATTCATGGGCCTGGTTAGTGAGATCCTCTTTTATCCACGTACAGGGGAAGGGCTAAATGCTCTTCAGGATGGCTTTGTCAGTTTCTGGACACAGGGAGAAGGAGGGGAGGACTGATGGTGCTCCAAAATCCATGGAAGGAGCAACAAAGCGCCTCCCATGTGGAAGCTGTCTATTTTAAAAGTGCTGACCTGCAGCTCCATAACTCTGTCATACACTGCTCCTAAATGAGGTGACACCAAACCTTCTCTCGTCTATATCTGGAGACTCCAAAACCATCAGGTAGCCTCCGTGCAAAAGTACAGAGCACCCCTTGCTCTAAATTTTGTCACCTTGAGAAAAAAGAAATCCTCATTCTCTCATCCTCCGCACTACCCTCATCTTACTCCATGTGTTTGTCTGTTCAGGGATGAGTAGCTCACAACTTCTTTCAATAAAGTATTCAGCAGTTTTCCTATGCATGGTTTCATTCACTTGGCAGTTTTACAGCTGCTAATGCTACTGTGGATACCATCCTTTTAAATACTGCCTGAAACTATTGTCATTTTACCCTCAGAAAGTAGCAAGGTTGTGTAGTTCTATTGGTTTGGGCATGAATATGCCATTCTTTACCAAAAAATGGTCATTAAATAGCTTTAAATCCCAGGAACAAGAAAAGTATAAAAAAACTCCTGCTTTTATACTAAATTAAGGCAAAAGGCTCCTGCAATAGTATCTGTGATTTTATGTGCATAGGGCATACAAAGTGATAAAATAAGTATCACTTCAGTGCTGATACTTTTCATCTAAAGAATAATTCAATATGGAATGACATCAGCATTCCAACTAAGATTTCTTCATTGGTTTTTGGCAAAACATCAAAGAAATGCTGTGAACTGATTTTTCATTCTATTTAGTTGAGGTACCCAAGAAACATCTTATTACTTTTCAGATAAGATTTCCTAGTAGGAAATGTAGGACAGACATAGAGAAACTTAACAATAATTGACCAACGTCATGGAAAACAACTTTTTCTTTGTGTACTAGAAAAGACTAGTAATAATTCTTACAAGGTTTCAGCCAATCAGGTTGTAAAGAATATCAGCAGGGTTTTATTGAAATTAACCTGAAAACTCAGTACTTTTTAGGTTTTTGAGGGGGCTACTGTTTTCTCCTCATTCAGAGGAGATATTTTTCTAAATGTTATTTGATTTTTTTAGCTGCATAACTGTTCTCAAATTTAGCTAAATTCCACATGACTGTAGGCAAATAGTCCCTGCTGTAATGCAGAACACAGATAAAAGCAGGAGAGGAGGGAACACTGCTGCACACTAGGGGAAATACCTGTACCTTGCCATGAGTTAAACTCTGTGAATGTATGTACCAAATGTACTCCAACACAACCACAACTCTGCAGATAAGAATGCAATATGGACCCCTTCTAGTTAAAAATTGCTTCATCCTAGCATCTCTTGGGAGTAAAACTTACAAGCAAGTCCCCTAGAATTATTTCACTGGAAAAGCTTTACTGAGTTAGCTCATGGAAATACAAAGCAGGCTAAATATAATCTCATTTGCCTTCTGGAAATTGTAGCACTTGTGTTCTTTGGGGAACCTTTTACATTTTCACCAAATTCTTTGGAAGTTAGAGCAAGAGAGAGAGAGATCCCGTGTCCTCAGAGTAGAACTATAGAATAGAACTGAACCTGGATTTGAGCTTACATCTTTCTACAGTGGGAAAAATAAATGGGCCACCACCATGTTTTTCAGAACTCATCAAGTGGAAAGGAGCACCAATGCAAAGCAGAACAGCTGCTGCTGACAAACAGCAGCAAAGAAATGCTGTTGTGAGGATAAAGTAAATCTAAAAAAAAAAAAAAAAGGCAAGCTGATGTGAACAGCAGACTGCTGCTCATTATCCTCTTGAGAAATATGTTCAGAGCATCATACTGCCAGAGATATTGAAGAATCAGTAATGCTTTGACATGTCTCTACATTATCCTGCTTACAAAACAAGCGCTGTTCTTACTGCCAGTGAAGCTTGGAATTTCATTTCCAATTATTCACTTTGCCTATCACAGAAAAATAAGGTAAAAGCTTATTACTATAAAGCTTGTGCAGAACTAGTGTCTAGTGTAAAACTAAATCATGTAACTACACTATCAGTTGTGCTATGATGCTACTTGTCTGTCAAGTACAGGTACAGTAATGCAAAAAAAAAATCAATCCATCTACTTTCTTTATTTAACACAGCAAAAAGTCTATTCTGCACATTTTAGTATGCATTTTACTTTTGCCATAGAATATCTTTGTTAAACAAGCGTACATCTGAGCTGACATGAAAGACAAGTTTGGATTCATTTGCAAACTTGTTAACAATATTAATTTGTGCCAATGTATGGAGCAGGAGCACGGCTCACACACCTCCCCACGCGGCTGGAAGCAATGGAAGTGATGGTGACAGTAGCACAGAGCAGAGGGAACATTACTGAGCCTGAGTGATGCTTTCTTGTACACATAAAACGTGCTCAGCAGTCTTTAAAAGTATCTCAGCCTAAAAGAAGGAAAAGATGTCTTCATCTTCTTTCTAAGCATTTAACCAAGTACTTCAGAAAGTGGATAAGCAGTTGCATGAGTAAATGCTGTTAGATACATGCACAATTTCCCCCTGGACTCCTGAAACAGCAATTGTATATCCTCCCAATGTTCACAGCCATGATTTCTTAAGGCAAATAGTAAAGCCAAAACTAATAAAGACATCTCTATAAATGTTGTAGGAGGAAAACTTTACTATATAAATCTATGGTCCATCCACATCATGCACAAAACACAGATCTGATCTCCTCATCTTTAAGAAATATACAGAACTAGAAAACTTTCAGAGCAAGGCAGGAAGGGGAATCAGGTTCAAGACTAGCTTCTCCGTGAGGAACTGCTTTGTAAACCAATGTCTTTCCATTTGGGTAGGGAAATATTGATGGAGATACAAAAGAAAGCTGCAAAATCATCAGTGATCTGGATTGGATTCAACTGTACAGTGCCTCTTCTCATATCAGAACTGAAAATGAAGTTGCTAGAAATCATCTTTAAAAAGGATTTGGGTTAGGGGAAGCTGGTGGAAGCTATTCCTCATGTATGGAATAGCAGATCTGCAGACCTCCTGAGAGATGACCCTGTGAACAGTAAAACCTGAAGAAGTTGCCAGGAAAGCTGCTCATGTGAGAGGAGTCATTGCTATGGGACACACAGCCACCAATCCAGCTCAGGAGGTGCCCATGCTGAAATAACTAAAAGCTAAGAAAATATAAGGGGGAAGTACTAAATGCTTGGCCTGCTTTTGCACTTTCCTATACAGTGATGCAACTGAGTACTTATGGACACAGTGGGATATTGTATTTTGAATGAAATGGGTTGTTGGTCTAAGCCAGGACAGTTCATTTTATTAGGATGAGAAAAGGAAAATGGATTTTTTCAACAGGAAAAAAATATCCAAACAATTAGCTTGATTCATGATCATGAATTCTTGTGCTTTGCTTTAATGAAGAGAAAATGCATCAGTGTCTATCCAGACTCCTGCTCTTTTTAAAAATATTTTTCCATCAAAATATCACCAGTATTCAGGTTAAACACACTTCTAGTTCAGAAAACCAACATTTCACAACTGCATCTTATCTCTAGCTCCCACTTATTTCAAGGGCTCAGCAGTTTTGAAATTCTGACTACAGGATTGCAGAGGTAGGGAGGTAATCAAGTAATTCTCTACAAATGTGCTAGAAAAATTATGACGATTGTCACAAAATAGGAGTTATTTCATCATGAATCTCTAAAAACTTCAAGTGTTTTCTGGCTACCCTCCTTCAAAGAGTATGTTGTGATCTTGCACTTTGAGAGCTGCTCTCAAACCATACTCCAGGATTGTTTCCTTTTTGTCAGAGGGGTGGCTAGGGAGCACACAGGACTCTGCATGTCCCAAGCTATGAGACAGATACAGTGCTCAGATCAGTGAAGTTCATTTCCTGAGAGGGTTTTGTTCAATATAAAGAAGCATTGATAAGCTTTCTGCCTTTTTCAGCTCTCTATAAATGCTATAAAGATATTTTTTTTTGTAGTATTTAAGTAGCAAAAACTGTGCTTAGTATCTTTCAGTCTGCCAATTGTGTAACATGATTGTGTAGAATATAAACTACTTGGAATAAAACCATTAATTGTCTTGTTAACAAGATAGCCATCAGCTACCTGGACATGGTGCCAGTGGATTGGCATAAAAGAGAGCTTTCAATAGGCTGGGGAGAAAGAAACAAGAGAAATAGTCAGGCTCTGTTCTAATTGCTTCAGTATTAAAATAACTGCAAAGGGAGATGAGCATGAGTCATTTTCTTTGGGGCCAAATTTTTCTAATTTTGAGTCACGTTGAGCAATACCATTCTGCATGTGTAGTTCTGCAGAAATCAATGCAATTCTCATCAAATATTATTCAGTGTTAATCAGAATACCTGTAGCTGGCTTGTAGAGTTTGAGAGTGAATTTTGAAATGAGCTTAGGATGAAGGAATAGGTCATGGGATGGATAGAAAGATCTCCTTTCAGTGGCATCTCCTGGCATCATAGAGGCCTCGTGCTTCATTCATATCTTTGTGCTTTCTTTCTAAACTTGCAGATTATCTCCCAAGTTTTCACATTATTTAAATTATCTTTCACAATGAGCAATCCCTGCTCCTGCCCTAAGAAAGAGGCTTTGACACACTTGATTTTAAGACATTTTGGGAGAGGTGAACTGTTGAAGGGGGAAGCTAACCACTTTTTAAGGGAAGCTTGGAATCTGTAAGATGGCAAGCATTTGCAATTCCAAGGATGTTAGAGGGGGAAAAAAAACCATTGGTTATTTGATTTATCATAAATATTTGTTGGCATTCCTGTTTGTGCTAGAGACAGGGAGACTATTTCTTCAAGTATGAGCTGAAATAATTGCAGATTCAATGGAAAACTAAGGAGCATTTACCAATAGAAAAGCTGTTAACATTTGTCAATATGACAAAAAAATTATGTCAAAAAGGTCTAATTTTCTTTTTTAAGATAACCACATTGATAAAGATCAGTGCTGGAATGATGTGTCCACTTCTGGGATCAATGTTCTCTAAAGGCATTAGGAAAACAGAGAGACTGCAAAACTATTTGAGAGTTGGACAAAATCCTTTACTGTGACAGACCAGACAAGACAGACTTTAATAACTCATTTGAAAAAGTACATTTAGAAAAGATCTGATTGTAGTCTATAAACACTGTCCTGGAAAGAAAACATCAGACAGGAAAGGCTGTGTAATATGGAGAAGGAAGATTACAAGGATCAAAAGCTGAACCCTAAGCAAAATTAATCTAAATTAAAAAGTAGGCATCACTACATAATTATGGGGGAAATAGTTAATTACTGGAAAAAAAAATTTTAAATAATCTGAGCACTCTACCCCACTGGATACCATTACAGCAATATGCTTCTTCTAAAGCCAAGGTGTTGCCTTGTAACAGGGTACCTGGATGGAGTTGACTGACTAGGACAACAAGAAGGTAGGATTAGCCTTACTTGTCAACTTTGGTCTTAAAATCAGCAGTAAATAGCAAGAATAAAAATTTAGAAAGCTGAAAAATGTGCTTAATAATTACTCTGCAGACTTCATGGAATCCCCATTCACCTGCTACTGAAATACCACAGCACTTAGGTGCAAAGTCGTAGCCAAAGGGAATCTGCTGTAGTAATGCAAGACAGAAAAACAACAAAAATGTTTTGGTTGTCTTTATGCTTGAAAAAAAAAAAAGTAAACAAGCTCCCAGATATTTTGCAGTGCTCACCTTCAGGATAAGAGAATAACAAATTAAAAAAATAAATAACTTGCATCTTCAAGTCCTTTTAATGAATTGATGGTTCAGCATTCAACTGATGGTTCTTGATGGATGTACACAGGAATGGAAAGTACTTCAAAGAGAATCTGAGTCTTTCTAAAACTCAGGGGATTGAAGAAGGAAATTTAAATAGACAGTTGTGCCCTCATGTGACAAGATGCAAAAGGAAATGGTATGGAAAGTTATTTCTCAAATCCCAGATTTAGCACTTGAGGTTTTTAATGATGTTGTGTCCAATTTCATTTTAGCAAGACAACTGATATGCACTATCTTCATGGAATGTATTGGAGGGAAGTGATTCAAGAAGATACTTACAAGAACTTACCATTGATTTATATGATTACCTGAAAATAATAATTTTTATGCTTGTGATAGCTTTAAATGTCAGAAATTAGACCTTTTTTCTTATTGGTAAAATTAATCCTTCCTGATATCTATGATAAGAGGACATTAGGTGTTTTTCTTCTTTTATTGCTATCATACTTCATTTAAAAAAAAATCACTCTTCGTCATCTGGCAGCAAAAAATAGGATGCCTTTGCTTTTCAAGGCAGAAGAATGAGGGCTGGACTTAAAAGAGAAGCTAACATTTGTATTTGGTATTTCACAATGGAAAGGACTTATTGAGAATGGCTTTAGCCCCATTTATTTAGCAGCTGCAAAGGCTTTGTCTCTTTAAAAGCCAGCTAGTATGAACTCATTCTTGGGGATTCAAATAAAAATGTAAGAACTAAGTCCTTGGTTTAATACCTCTTTCATGAAAAAGTAATGTTAAATATCTTTATGTATATTGAACAAAGATAATGAAGGCAAAAAGCATTAGCAGAACACAGGGACAGGTGCACTGCATCCTCAGGGAGCAGTACAGGACAGACAGACACAAGCTGTTCACACACAAAAGCACCACTTCACCCATGGGCTGCCCTTCAGAGGGAGGAAGTAATTGCAATGTCTGCAACACTACACAGCACAGACTTGGACTGGAATTTCTGGCATGTTTGTCATAAACTACTAAAATCTATGAAAACTGAACAAAAGTTGGATGAAACCTAAATCCTTCATGAATTAGAGATGATAAAGATGTTCCTCAGCCACAGAACTCCTCAAAAGCTTAATAATGACCATTCAAATTGCTTTAATGTCTGGCTATTTCTGCACTTCTTTCGTGCCTGCAAGCTGCTGTGCATAGATCAACACTGTTTGGCTACAATTTCCTTCTGAGCTTCCTACTAAGTCATGGAGAGAATCCTTGGCCATTTCAGCCCTCCAACTTACAAGAAGGTTCTCTGCTTAATAGTGGCTTTTTTCACTAAACAGCCTGAGCAAGTTGGGGCTCTTGTAACTTTGTCAGTGGCCCATTTATTCCAGCACTTTTCCATGCCAACAGGACTGAAGAGCTGCTCTTTCCTACATCTTTAGATGAAACAGGCAATGCTATGTTGCAGACTTCCAGGACTGCATTTCATTTGAAGTCCCACACAGGATGAATAAACATAGATTTTTTACCTGAAAGTCAACTTTAAAATAAGAATAATCAACATATTTCTGTGACCAAGATTTTTATGGTTCGGTAAGACTTAGCAAAATAATGTGCTGCCTAGATCTAGCTTACTTCCCAAAGTTTGTTTCCATATTGACCAATTTACTATACAAAATTTGCTTTTCAGTTTAAGGAATCCATACAACAGGCTGTGATGTGCAGTTTGAAATGGAGGAAAGCCATCCTTTGTGCAAGTAATAACCCTACTTTATCAAATCTGTCTTGCAATAAACCAAGATGCAGAGAGTGATGGATGAGAAATAATTTACTACCCAGATAACCTTAGCCCGACTGAGCCTTGCAAACTGCAGCTTCAAATTATTTATCAGACTTGACAGAGTTTGTCTTGGATTTGACAAATGTAGACACATTAGGCAAAGTTCTAAATACTATAACTGAAACCTGTAATCACATATATTTATTTTTTGCTCCATTTGTTTTGCATCCTGCTGCCTCTCTGCTGCTTCTGCTAAAATGGAAAAGTTTAAAAATCGTGTTATGAAAAGTTTATATTTTCTGTCTCCTGTGCCTGAGTAGTAAAAGACATCATTGTCTAATCAATGGAAATAAAATTTTATATCCATGATGCTACCAACATTTTCTTAAACATAGCTCTCTTTTCTTCATAAACAATTCCAGTGACAGATAGTTAACATTCTCTGATCATTATCTGCCATTACCTACATTTTTGAAACTTGTTTACAGAATTGCTTTTGAAACTTCAAGAAATTGAAATAAGTTTTTTCCCTATCAACACGAAGCATGAGGAGTCATCTGTACAACAAGCAGTAAAGCTGGAGCGTGACAGAGTGAAACTCAAGCAGCCGAGGGCTATAGATGGCTTTAAAATAAATGTAAGCACCTATTTGAATATAAAGGATTGCTTTGCTTGTTTATATATATTTATAATAAATATGCAACTGCAATTAAGCTGAATTAAAATTCAGCAGAATCTGTAGCACATGTATTTTGTGTACAAGACAATACAAGTCCTTGAAATCTATGCACACCAACAACATCAACACTTAGAAATGTGGCCACATAAACTGAGTTCTGTCAGCAAAGGAAATCGTTGTCTATTCCATTATGCTGTCTGAGATGCAGCAATGTGAATGTTAAATGAGAAATGTCATCCAAGAGGATACAGAAATAGGAATCACAAAGTTCTGATCTTCTCACTTCTCATGAAGACACAAACCTGAGATAACAAAGAAATGTCAGATTTTTGCAAATGTCACCCTTGAAAGGTTTAGTAATCTGTAGTCACTCTTCAGCTAAAGGCTTCACCTCCCCCATATTTTTAAGGACATTAGAGAAAATTGACAAAGTGACATCAGAAAAGTTCAAAGCATATAGGAGCATACGGAATAATTAATGCTATATAAAGACAATTCTAAATAGTTGATTCAGAAGGAAGCAATTCAGGTTCATAGCATCAGTAGGAATTACATTCATCCCTAAATCACATAAAGAGTAATGTCACTGCAAGAATGAGACTGACTAAATCAAAGGCTTTAAGATTCTTGGGTGGGAAGAGCACAGACTTTTAAAAAGTTATCAGAATTGCACTGAATTTTATAAGAAATGTTTTTTTTTATTCTGTTAGGTTTGCCTTTACCAATAGTAACAGAATTAAGAAGTTTTTCAAGGCCTCTCTTCAATGTATAGGTATTTATGGGTTTATAGGTACATTCTCATTGAAATAAACTGTGCATCAAAGCATCAAAATAAGAATCAAAGTGACCTTTCCTAAACATCCATATTGCACTGATATACTGTCCCCCACTGCATAATTAAATCAACTGGATGAAACTAAATTAAGCCATAGGTGTGCCTCCACTTACCTCATTTGCAGTTTAATTTGGAAGAACAATCATTATCTTAAAAGGTTTTCCTGGAAAGTACATCAGATGTTAGCTCAGTTTAATGTCAGTGCTCACCATCCCACATCTCTCTTCTTCTTTTCTGGTGTTTTTTTCTTTATAATAAAGCAGTTATAAATCATTGTCGGCAATGGAATTAAATCAAATGATGCATAACAAGTAAAAAGATCAGTGCCATAAAAACTGGCAGACTGGAAAAATATTAACATGAGTACATGACACATAGACAAGAAAAAGTAGTTTTGAACTTCATCAAGAATACAAAATATGGCATCACTGTAGCTACATGAATTTGGACCAGCCAAGATATTGGCAGTAATTTCTAAAGGGTGACACCTTCTACTCCTCAGCCATGAAAGATTCCTCATGGGACTGAGACAACAGATCTTAATTGTTAGGTAGTGATTAAGTAAGATTAGCCAAGGAGATTAGTATGAACAGTCAGGGAAGGGTGGAGTACTGAAAATCTCTCATTGTTTCATGGATTGTGGATTGTTTTATTAAAGAGTGAATTAAATGCTGATATTTGGGGTCCACTCAAGATAGTGAGTAGATTACCTGTAACCCTTCCCTTCCACTCAAAAAAAACAAAAAAAAAAAAAAAAAACAAAAAAAAAAAAAACCCAAAAAAAAACCCCAGAACAAAAAGGAGAAGTAATATTTACCTGGAGAGTAAATATAGCAGGACTACTATTTCCATGAGTTTCTTTTCTGTACTGTAATTTCTATCTATTGAATTATGATGTTTGAGAAGCAATGATCCATAAAAGTAGCAGTTATTTAATACTTAGATCACCATGCTTCAGACACTATTCCCCCACAGCTTCCTCACGTTCTGATTTTTAACTCAGGTAACTGCACAAAAGCCATTAATCACAACTCCAACAAAGTGAAGTTTCTTTGCATGAAATCAAGGAAGGAGTACATGATTAAAACCAAACCTGTGTTTTTAACCAGCCTCCTGGAACCAAATATCATACAGCCCCATAGAAAATAACCATAAACCTCTGCAAAAATTAAATGAAGAGTTTTAAAGAATGACATTAATTGTCTAAAGCATTTGCAAAATGCTTTAGAAAATACTAGATTCAGTTTGATTACAGTTCTCCTTCAGATGAAAATGTTTACAGGAATATTATCATCCTGTAAAAATATACGTGTATATACACTTCTGTGTATGCATCATGGACATTATTGGATTCTGCACATTCATAGTGGTAACCTTGTAAGAAATTTCAATTTATAATTTAATTAAACGCTTTACTGAAAGCATTACAGAGAAGAAAAGTCACCACCTTTCTTTGAACTTCATATCACTCCATATTACTTAAATTTAATTTAGCATTTTATTGTCATAACAAAAGTTAATGAATCCATATCTGATTAATTTAAAATGTACTTACCCTTTAAAAAACTAAAACTTACTTCCCTCTTCAGTATTCTCAACCCATTTTGTACAGTATTTGCAATGCCTCAGATTACAGTTTCCTTCTTTGAAGATATGCAATAAGATTACTGCATTGTGCTATGAAATATTCTCATAAATCATAACTAAGACACAGATGCCAAATAAATTAACACTTAATTGTCCTGCCTTTTGCTTTCATTTTTTTCCTTATTAACTTAATGACCATAATAGCCTATAGAGGGTCCCTAAATCATAAGTTTTCAATTAGAATTCTGTTGCCTAAATTTTTGATGAAAAGCTTTGCAGGTGTAAAAAGGAAAATTCACACTCCTGTAATTCCTAGCAGAGCAGGCAGCATGTGGGAGGAAGGAAGGTGTGATTTGAACTCAAAACACTGAGACCCAGAAATAAGTGTAGTTCATCACAGTTAAACAGCCAAGCCAGGCTCAAAGCACCAACCTTGGATTTCAAACTTTTGTTATCTCCACACAGAACACATTTTTATTAAAAGGGATTGGTAATTATTTTCTTGGCCTCAAGTGCACATTTAGACTGTGGAATCACTTCTTTCCTCCAAAGTACCTTTCAACAGCCCACGAAAAGGATAACACAAATATGGATATCAGACTAAACCTCACAATGTATGGAAGATTTCCACCATAAAATTAAATAATTGGCAAAATTTGAAAATATTATGAGCCTTAGAGTTTCTCCCATCTCTTTTTTCTATTGCAACAGCTATATGTTTAATGAGAAGTGTTTGGAGATTTTCGTTTGGTCATGGCACACCACACCACACTCCCTGGAGACAGGGAGCTCCACCTGGGACACAGAGAACCTGGAGGTCATCAGACATCCAAAAGACTAAAGGAAACAGCAGACAAGATAAAGCAGAAATCACTGGAACTGTATGTGTCTAGCAGACCTACACAAAAACTACATTTTGAAAGACTTGGAAATTGAACCATAATGAAGACATAAATGAAGCATTTTCTCCGACATTCTTCCTCGTGAGCTCTAACTTTGTTATATTTCACTGATTCATGATTCTGGTTTGCTGATTTATAGTTATTTTACTTCACAAGGCCTTTCACTAGGCTTACATGCATGCAAGTCATGTTGGGCATCCCACTTGCAACTCTGCTCTGAGTTAATTTATGGTCTTAACAGAAAACCCTGAAGCTCAGCTCCTGACTGCTGTCAGAAGCTCTATCATTCTTCTAACAAAAACACAAAAGTGCCATCTAGAAAAAAAATTGACATCTCACATATGTTTAGAAGGCAACTGGCCTGCATTTTCTGTCAGTGATAAAATCTGTTCCCCTGTCAGGAATCCCTCCACTTTCAGGTCATTCTATATGCTTCTGCACTGCCTAAATAAGTAAAATCAATGGGCTAAGGCTGAAAACAACAGTTAGCTCTTCCATGTACAGTATACATCCCATCTCCAAAGGGAAGCAAAGCCCCTGTGAGATGATACACAGCTCTATGCCCAAGGAGCTGCACAACCAGACGGTGACAGAGGTCAGCCTTGCCTAGAAGCTCCCTGACAATTATATTTTTGACTGGCTGACCAGCAGTACACTGCTGGGATTTTAGAGAGTAGTCCTCATTGCAGTAAATGCTTTATGTCTAGCTACAGTGCGCCATGATAAAACCCCACCTCATCCTGAAGATATGGCTGAGGTGCAAATGCAGTTTCCAGGATGCTCTCAGAACCAGGCACAGTGTCTGCCTCAGGACTGATCAGCACTGCTGCCTGCAGAGAAGTGGCAAATGCACAGCAGGAGACAGCAGAAAAGACAGAGAAGTATTATGAGCTTGGAGAGTACTTAATGACATAAACTAGCCTAATCCCAAAAAAAAACTTCAAAACTGTGACTTGCAGTAGTCATTATCTATATTTAAGGTGCTGATGCACTTGAGCAAGATGAAGTACAATTTATTACTCCTTAAAATATATCAGTATTTTAATACTGTGAGAGATGCATTATTTTATATTCTATCTGGTTTGGTTGTTTTTTCTGAGATCTGAGCACACACCAGTCTCTTTACCTTATATGTGTCTGAACACAACAGCTGATTAAAACCTAGGGTACCACTGTAGACAAGGGATGATCCAAAGAAAGTTCAAATCCTTAAGCTAGAAGTCTGAAACACTTGATTTTTTTAGTCCTGTCTTAGATGTATAAATACTATACCTCATATTTGAATTAACACAATCAGAGGCTATAAAATGGCATCAATTGCTTTGTCTAGCAAAATGCTGCCCAGCTAGTCATTATCAGGTCCTAATTGGTAGCAGTTACTTTACATTAGAAGGAAGAGGTGAATTCACCACTTTGAGGTGGCACAGAAAGCTTTTGCCAAGATAGGCAGTGCTGGTTAGCTGTGTGGAAATGTCATAGTGAGCATTTTTATATTAAAAATATCCTTGTATTGTACCTCCACTTTAGCTGTGGTTGCCATCCTAATTTTTCAGGCTTTCAAACTGACAAAGGAAAAACTAGATATCATAATAACAAGGACATGTAACAATCAAAATGCAAGACACCCCTTTGCAACTTTGGAAAGGAGTCAACCACAAGGCAATCTTCTCCAATGCATTTATGTTATCTCAAAATAATCAAAACATCACGCCTGTCGTTTCCCTTTCTTGTGCACTGTCGCTGCACCTCCATTTTCACTCAACATGGTAACTCTTCTGCTTCCAAAGCCATTCTTCCCAACTTCTCCTGAAATTCTTCAATCTTCAGATCAAACCTAGACCCCAGTCAAAATCAGTGCTTCAACCTTCATGAAATACTTTCACCAGTTTGCCACAGCAAAAGCAATAAGGACTCAGCTGGCTGAGATCACTTTTTACTTTTTGAAGTGTTCAATTATGCAACAGGAGAAATGAAATGACTTTCAAGTATAAAGTAAGCAGCTTGTAAGGAAAGGAAAATAATCTGAGAAGGAAAAGGTCAGAGTTCAATCTCCAGGTTTTTTAATAGAAATGCAAAGCATAAAGAGGTACAAACAATGGCCAGCAGAACAGGTCAAATATATGTAAAATGAGGGAATGTGATGATAATGTTTCTCATTTCATTTTTAAATGCTCTTATGATTCTTTTTTTTGTCAACATCTTCTTCCACTTCCTAGCTAGGTTACTTTATAAATCGAACCTTTCCTTCCCTACAGTTTCTGGAACATAACTGGGGACTCAGTTTGAGTAAAACAGCTGAAGATCATTTGTCCTGAAAGAAAAATTATGGACCTTTGATATGGTACTTGTGAGAACCCTGTGCTTGTGTATCTTTCCCACTCCATTTTTTTTGCATGAACATCCTCCACTTAATTTGCATTTCCACAGGGATTACAACTGTGACAGTAGCTAATCTGGAGTGGACTCCACCTTCAATGAGCAAAACATTGCTTTTGCAGCTGAGGAATTTAGCCCAGTGTTAGACCAAGGTATGTTGTAAGAGCACGAGAGGCTCAATGCTGCTTGCACAGCCACAGCAAGCTGTGAGGCAGACAGACCCCAGCATGAGCAAGGGAATTCCCAGCAGAGGTGTGACAAAATGAAGTGTGTGTCCTTTATTGCTATCCCCTTCACCTCTGGGGGATGCCTCCAGCAGAAGAGGAGGAGCACCCACAGCCCTTTGCTGCTCCCTTCATGGCCCAGGGACAGCAGGAGAGAGTTGGTGCTCAGGCCCTGGTGGGGGTGGGAAGGGGGGAGCTCAGTGATCACCTGGAAAGCACTCGGTGTTGTGCTGCTGGAAATCACAGCAACCGTTTTAAGCTTCATTTCTGAAGCACCCAAAATCTGGGATTTCCAGGTCACCTCTGCCTGCCCTGCAGCACCACGCTGTGCCCCACGAGGAGGAGCCCAGCCAGCCCTTGCCCTGCCTGCACGTACCACACCAGGCTCTCCTCACAGCTCCAGCCTGCAAAAACAACTTGTTTTGCATACTGTGCTAAAGTGTGAGCACAGCACTCCCCAGCTGGGCAATAAAATACTAGCAGCAAAAATGTAAGGCTGGAACTGGAGAAAAAAACTCCAAAATTCTGCTGCTTCAATGTGAATAATGAGAAAATAATTGAAACTCACACTCCAAATACATTATTTAGATTCTGATTGTTTGCTTTTCTTAGTATGAGTGAAGTGATCAAAATCTCTCATTTACAATTTTCAGCTAATCCTTCCACATATGCATTAGACACTGAAATCCTTTTCATAGATGGAGTTTAATACTTCCTTTGTAATTCATGGATGAATTTTCTTAATTGAAAAAATTAGGATAAATCGCTCCACTTACGTGGAGCAGTTATTGTCTTAAATAATAATCACTGTGTCTGGATTCCATCACAATTTATTCTGCTACCCAGCACCCAGTTTTCTTCTTATTTTATTGGAAATACCTTTCCCATTGCCTCTGTGGAAATGAGAAAAACGATGCTTTTATAATAAATATGTTTAGGGGAGTTTTTTTACAGTTTATTCTATTCACTCTGCAGCACATTCTATTTACTGCAGTTCAGGACTGATCTCAGAAATCTTCATCAGTCTCTGAGAAACAGAAGAATGTAATAAAGTGAATCTCTGTGTATTTTTAGAGAACAGTATAAAATCTTTGCTTCATTGTTACTTTGTCTGATACGATTCCAGGTAAATAAATGCACTAATAACTGCATTTGCTGCATGCTTGGTCTGAATGCATGTCACACTCCTTATTTCACTCAGATAGAGTAGCATGAAGCCTCCTCCCCCCTCACAAAGGTACATGGCATCAACCACTAGGCAGGGACAATAGCTGTCAGTGCTCTTCCCGTGAAAATATCACCTTACTGCCACCAGATCTGTTCACAGCTTTGCCTTCTAAAAGAGGTGTAAATTGTTCAAAGGCAAAAATATTATTAATAAGAGCCAGCTTCATCTGAGACCCAAAGTTTAACATTCCAGTTCTTCATACAAGATTGTCTTCAGCAGCTCTGAGCAGGAATGTCTGCATCATTGAGATCTTTCTTGTTTTTTTATATCTTAAATGATACCTCTAGACATTTATTAAGGAATATACAGATATCTGGGAAGCACTGGAACATCTCTGTCCTGTAAAGGTGCATTTAAGGCAACACATACCAGCTGTAATTGACTACCTCTCTTCATTACAGCTCCTCTCTGCTTACATTAGACATAATTTAATAAAGATATTTCAAAAATAACAATGCATGTCTTGTATATACAGATTAATAACTCGTGGTTTTTAATTACTTCGATTATATTTGGTATAAGAGAGTTGACCTGCAATGTCTTTCTTGGCTCTGATACCAGTTATGTATTTTCCCATTAAAAATTAAACCCATTTAGGCTGAGCTAAATGGAACCCGACTGTTTGATCTTAAGAAATACTGTAACCTTTTACACTGAGCTGAAGAGAATAATCAACGTGCTGTTCCTACATTCCCTACTTTCCAATTCTACCAAAAAGGCTCTGTCTGGTGAGGAGGATTGCTTGAGGTGCTAAAAGCCTATGTTTATTTCATATTTATATTAATTCATCTTCACTTAATGACGTTGTAGCATCTTGATTAGCAGGATGAGTAGAGTTTGGAAAGGAAAGCTGGTCCTGCAGAAAAGATACCAATGTGAATTCTAATAGAGATACCACTTCTAACTCAGCTGCTCATTTTTTGCTACAGTTCAGAAATTCACTCAGATTGTGTTCTTGATCAGTAAAATGAAGACAATTTCATCTTGGCTTCACCTCGTTTTGCCTTAAGTTTGGGAGTTAGAAGAACCATAGGGCAATGGGGCCCTTGGCACTGCAAGCACTACTGTTGTAAAAACAGTTTTCTTTTGGCTGGTATATTTGATGGCAGATAAAAAGCAGTTGGTGTCTGTGGTAATTGTCAGTTGGTAATTCTGGATTATACAAATGCTACAGTTTTTATCAATACCAGGACATTTTTATTATAACATTAGTAGCAAACAACAAGCTGTTTTCTTTACTGCTGTGAAAAGTGCTCTCTTTCTCTTTCTGCCTCCCTATTTCTTTGTTTCTCAGTTCACCATTGCAGAGGAAATATTACCCTCCATGCCTACAGTGAGTAATTTTCCTTATGTAGTTTTTGCTCTGTAGTATTTTGGCAAAATTTGCTAAATTCTCTTTTTGTTTCATCCTCTCTGTGCAAAGAATACTTACCTTGTACAAAACTAAACTCAGACAGGGAATTACAGAGCTTTCATCTGCTGACACTGGGAAAAGTGAGCTCTTCAAGAAATATCATCTACATCACTCCTTTCTCATATCACATCCTCAGTGAATAATATTAGCATCTTTTAAGAGGAAGGAAAGGACTCTGTGTAGCAGGCACTGCAGGAAAGGGTAAAACAAGAGTCCAGCTGGGGCCTTCTTCCCACTCTCAACTCTGCCAGGCCTTGGGGACCCCTCTACAACCTCCATAAGGATGTGGGATGAGGACCAGTGACAGAGAGGAACCAGGTAAAGATGCAAATGACAGATAGGAAGAAGACAAACCAAAGAGTCAGGGATATCTGTAGTACTTGCAACAGCCACAGCTGGATTTCTTCTGCCCAGTGCTGGCTGTACACACACACCTCTGCTCTCTCTCTCTCACTTGCTGAAAATGCCCTTGCAGATATGTATTTCACACTAGATCTCTTCCCACCTTTTCCCTGTTTCCCACCATCAGACAAAAGACTTATGCACAGTAAAATAACTCTCTTCACTAGTTCACTTCTACACAGAATTTACAAGAAGCCTTTTATTTGGTCCTTTTATATGCTTTACTCTTCCTTCATCCTTTACCGTTTCCTGTTATAATCTATATTTTACCCACAGGGATTATCTGCA
Source organism: Zonotrichia albicollis (assembly GCF_047830755.1). Lineage (NCBI taxonomy): Eukaryota > Metazoa > Chordata > Aves > Passeriformes > Passerellidae > Zonotrichia > Zonotrichia albicollis. Next base: position 116,346,671 of record NC_133819.1, on the reverse strand, counting down.
CCTCTGTACACAGCGAGATTCTAACCCTGGCTGGTTTTCATTGTGAACAGATTAAGCACAATGAGTGACATCAAACAGAGTAGTGCAGGCTGTGGCAGGCTGAGGGGTTGAGTGAGCTGGCTGAGCACAGATGCTCTTGTGCAGAATGATGAAAGCAGCAGCCTCTCAGCCCAGGGACACGGCGTGTGCGCTGCTGGAGGCACAGTCAGGCACTGCTGGGCTGCCTGTCCTGTCACACTGTGCTGACTATCAGAGAGCAAGCCAATAAATGATGGCAGAGCTGAGAGTCAGTAAGTGACCCTGAGGACTACTTTGATGATGTCCATCACAAAAAGCTTTGCCTGTACTGAGCAACTTTACAGCAAAGGAGACATCAAATGTGTCACTTCTGGAGTTAGTCAGTGTTTCCCTAACCAACTCAGGAACAAACTTGAAAGCAATCCTGCTGATTCAGTGGCATAGCAATTTGCTCATTGTTCCAAATGTAGATCCCTCACATGCTAACATAAATATACCCACTGGGACGATTTTTAAAATGTCTACCTCTTCTCTTGAGGGTTCACTTACAAAGTTGGCTGATACTACTGCATAAACAGAGAGCCTGATTCTCTTCTCACATACACTGATTATAGGCAATAGCAATGCCTTTGACTTGAATGAATGAACTTCTGAAAATCTATACATTCATTTTAGCATCCTTAACCTGAGTCTGATAGTTGATGTAAACACAAGGCGGCAAAAAGTCACGGTTTCCATACAGTAATAGTACTGGGTTTGCTCTTACTTCTAAAGGATAATAAAGATCTGGCTGTCTCTCAGTGAGTGTGTGACATCAATGTACTGCAGCATCAGGAAAGGCAAATGAGACCTGGGGAGGTATAAATTGAGGTGTCTTCTTCCTCCAGGGAACATAATTACGCATTATTGTCCTAATGAAATTTCAACTGACATACTGTGTTCTGTTCCCATCACTCATGCACAGAAATTATGAACTCCAACCAAAGCAAATGCAGAGCAGAACATTCACATGACATCTTAGGACAGACTGATGAAGAGCACAGCTTGTTCACTTCAGCAAAATGAGGTCTATAGAGAGTAATCCCACTCTAGAAACACACTAGCATGGGGGGAACTTCTCTTTTAACTGAAGAACCATGCTGGAAGAAAATCAAGTTAATATAGACCAGCTAGAAATAATTTGGGGCTGGAAGTAGAAGTTGGCATCTGACAGTCAAAGAAATGCAGCTGAGCATGGCTGGGGCAGAGCCCTCTACAAGCAAGAGGCGTCAGGGATCAGCGTTATTGCTTTATGCCTGTTCCCCAAGATGTCAGTCAGAGCACAGCAGTGAGCAGCCCTAGCTGCTGTGCTTGAGAGCCTTGTAGAAGGGCTTGGAGGTTTGCTTCTCTCTGGTTCATTCCTATTTGTGTTTTCCTGAGCACCAAAATTGTGACAACAATGCAAATCTACCCATACTAGTGAATTCCAATAGTTTCAAATTACAGCCCTTGTCTTCTTCCTTGGTCTAATAAATTCTGCTTCCCCCAAACGGTTTTACACCTGGGGCTCAGGGAGAGAGGCAGAAGATGTGCAGCAAGAACTCTCAGCACAGCAGCTTGGGGGTTTGGCGGAGTATCAGAGAGGGAGGAAACAGAGAAGGAAAAAAGAATTAAAAACAAACAAAAAACAAAAAACCCAACCCAAAAAAAACCAAACACAAAAAAACCCCGAAATTCCCAAACGCAGTCCCACTCTCCGCCTTGTGCGAGGCTCTTTGGGGAGCCTGCTCCGCCGCCCCAGGGAATGGGGTTCGCTCCGAGGGGCTGCCGCAGCCCCGGGGTGCCTTTCCCGGTCCCTCACGCCCACCCCCGCATGACTCACGGGCTGTCTCATTCCCCGCCCGCCCCCGGCTAAACTTCCCCCGGTAACTTTGGCGGGGCCGGTTCGGCGCTGCCCCTCCCCGGTGGCAGGGGCACACACGCCCCCTCATCCCGGGCCCCGCTGGAGTCACGGATGGCGGGGCGGTGGTGCCGGGGGGGATGTCGTAGCGGCCGCGTCAGCGGGAGCCCGACGGCGATTGGGGGAGGCCGCCTTCTCCCCGCGGTCCCCAATTATAAAGTGCCGCCGCCGCCGCCCGCACACGCTCCGCAGCGGCGCGCCCGGCCCCGGCAGTGGGCTCGGCTCGGAGCCGCCCTCGCTGGAGCTGCCAGCAGGCCCGGACCGGCTCTGCCCTGCCTGCCTCCCCCGGGGCTTCTCTGTAGGCTCGGTCTCGCTATAAAGATCAGTGGCTCCGACGCCGAGGCTTCAGCAAGGCGCAGCTCCTTTCTCTCAGCAACTCCCGGGAGCCCCGAGGGCAGCGTGTGAGAGTGAGGAGCTGCTCTGCCCGCGGTCGGGACCGGGGGAGGGCCGGGGCGGCTCTGCCGGGGCTGGTGCCGGTGTCGGGGAGGCTGCTCGGGGCGTCCCGGTGGGAAACCCATCCCGGGAGGGGCCGGGATCCCGTCCGTTCCGCTCGGCGGTCCCTTCTCCCCCTGCGGTGCCGGCTTTGGCAGGCAGGGAGGGATAAAGTGTTTGGGGACGAGCACTGTCACCAAACGGGGTCTTCTGGGCGCTTCATCCTCCGGGTGCGCTCCCGATCCGGACACAGATCAGTTGCCTTGCAGCTGCCAAGCGCCCGCTTGGTTAAAGCTCCCGCTTACCTCGCAAGCGCCATCAGGCCCGCTCTAAAAAGCGTGAGTTTAGCGGAGTTGGTTTCACGCCGCCTTCTCCGAGGCTGGGGGAGGCCCTGCCGGGGTGGGAGCGGGAGGAGGCGGCTGCCGGCTGACCTCTCCTTCCCGCAGCCCCATGGCGTTGCTCCTGAGACTCGGCTGCTCGCTGCTGGCCCTCAGTACCTGCCTGCTCCCGAGGGCCCGCGCCGACTGCGGCCGCGACTGCGCCGCCTGCGCCTACCACCTGGGACCCCGCGCCGGCATCCACCCCCTGGTAAGCGGCGCCGTGGCCGGGAGCGCCCCGGAGCCCCGCGGCCGGGCCGCTTCCCCACTAACTTTGGAGGGAGGAAAGGGGGAGCGGGGAAAAACAGCGAAATAAGAAAAATAAATAGTGGGGGATGTGACCGGGGTCGCTTGGAAGACCCTTTTTTCCGAAGAGGGGAGAGCGGGAGAAGTGGGTTTAGGGGCGCTGGGCAGAGGGCGGTGAGCGAGCGGAGAGCGCTGATACAAACCCAGAGCGCCCCGAGGAGCCCCGGTCCCTCCGATCTCTCCCGTCCCTCCCGCTGCCCGACGGTGAGAGGCGGCCTGCGGGGACGGGGACAAGCGACACCGCCGAGCAGCCCCGCGGGGAGCCAGGAAAAGGCCGAATGAAAACGTAAGGAGGAAGGGAAATCCCACCGGAGGGGGCATCTCTGCAAGGGACGGAGGGGACGCTGCCCCTCCAGGGCATTCCAGCACCGACGAGACGAGGGGAAGGCGAGCAGAACGGGAGGGAGGGTCCCGACCTTTGTCCACTGGCCCCATGGTAAGATGAGCTCTCGCCGGACAGGACGTCTGTCGAGCAGAAAAGATCTGCCTGAAATCTCACTTTAAAAAAGTGTGTTTAACGCCTATTTGAGTAGCAGTACCTTCGCTGTTCCTTCTCTCCGCACGGTGCTGCACAGCATTAGGAATATGCCTGTGGAAGATGCTGGCTTCTTAGACAAACTGTGCTAAGTCCAGAATGAGGGAGACTGGGGATGGGGGTTATCTGTAATTTTTATGATGTTGAAATAATTTTAAAGAATAGTCATAGAGGCAATTCAACTTGAAATTTAAAGATTGGGCTTCAGTGCAAGTCTGGGGTCACTCAAGAAGGTGGGAACTCTGGCTGTCAAGTACTTTGCCAGTGGCATCGATTGTTCCTGACTTCAAACACACACACATTGAGGCATCGTGCTCTCGGGACATCTAAATGGTCTTAAAAATTTGTTCCTCTCATGTCACTGTTTACTTGGGATCATGCAAAAGGAAGGGCTTGGCTCACTAGCCTTACACAGAATTAGGAACCACTGAGTACTTCTACTTACTCCAAAAGCTCAAGAGCTCTTTACCATAGCAGGCTCAAAAGGGCAATATTATTTGGACAGCTGGCCAAACAGTACCCTCTACTTTTTTCTTTTTTTTTTTCTCTCTGCTTACATTAGCTTTCAATCAAACTTTAGTTTTAATGTCAACTAGGGTAAAAAAAGTGGTAGTTTGCCCTTATGGAGGGAGGGCTTTTCAGAGTATATATTCTGCATGTCTATTTTGACATTCTGTCTTGCACATCTTCAGTAGTCAATAAAGAAAGAATCAATGTTCTGTTCTGTAAGAATGTTTATTAACTAAACAGGTAAAGAAGCAATGTAGCACATCTTGCATTTGTCAAACATGTATGAACAATTCTTGGAAATTATTGTTTCTAGGTATTAGTATCTAGTAACATAATAACTGTATTTATTATCCTGGATTTGTTAGATGCCAGACATTTCATGCTGTTCCTGGTCACTTACATTTATGAAGTATGTTCATCTGACAATAGGAGGTTATTAAAACTAATTGAGAAAGAGAGAGAGACCTATTCTTTCTTTGATTTAGAGCAATTTAGACTGAAGCTGAAATCCTACTCTCTCTACAGCATGACTATAATATATAGTAATAAGCATGTAGTGGCAGTTAAATTATTGTATTACAAAATATATAAACCCCTTTAATTTTCTTGTGATCCATACCAAAAAAGTAATATTTAAATTTCTTGGAGTAAAGTGAGGCTGAGTAGACAGACTTTGCAGTGGACAATAAGCTATCAGACGGTGCTGTGCTGGAGTTTAATTTCACATTTTAAAGTATGTTAGGATCCTTAGAACATATCATCTATAGTCAGAATGAGTGTTTATCTTATTGAAAATATTGATGATTTTTCTTTACCCGTTGTGGTATGAAAACCACAGGCAAGAAGAAAGAACACTGGAATCACCTTATTTTACAACTTAAGGGTATGGCTGCACAAGAAGTAAATTCCCCTGACACAAGAGAGATAATAGTAGCTAATATCCATGTTATTATCATCACAAGACAGGTTATGAGATATGCATAAGGTGCTGAAAGCTTTTTTCATGTTGTAGCCTGAAAATTTTTCAATACAGTCAGAAACAACACAGCTTAGGATTTTTTTTCTGTCTCTTTGATGATCACTGCTTTCCACCTAGCAAAACTAGAACTTTCATCCTACCCTAATAGAGCCTGTGTTTCTACATTTCTATTGGTACATGTTGGAATGATCTATTCCAACATGTACAACGAGAAACGAATGGCAACACAGCCTTTAAAGGTATGCAGTGTATTGAAGATCCTGAACAGTGCTGCACAGCTGGCTTCTCTGCAAGGACCATGCTGTGCAGCTTTTCTAAAGTTTCTGAATGATACTTTTAATTATGAAGATTGAATATGTTTCTATACTTGCATTATGAAGCAAACCACAATTGGTTTTTAGCTTCCCAGTAGTAAATTTTAAAAAATAAATCATAACTCTCACAAGTGTAAGGCAGATACAGGAACTGTACTTTTGGCTTCCTTTGAAACAGAAGCAAAATGGCAACCTTAACATAGAGGATCCACAATTCATATTATCTTGTAGTGGAGACTACCTGGTCCTTCAGAGAGGGATATGAAGAACTTCAAACCAGACAGGTACCAAACCAGCTGTTCCCAAAGAGCATTTCTTCCAAGCCACTCACAGAGAGGCTTGCTCATGCTCTTTTATAAACAAGTAAATCTAAGATAAGGTCGTAGCAAGATGATAGTTACTATCAAATAATTCTCAGCACACCACATCCATTTTTCAGGCATGTACGCTAGAATGTGAAGGAAAACTGCCTTCTGCCAAAGCCTGGGAGACCTGCAAGGAGCTCTTGCAACTGGCAAAGCTGGATCTTTCTGAGGATGGCAGCATTGCTCCAGGAGACAAGAAAGAGCTGGACGAGAGCCATTTGCTTGCGAAGAAGTACGGAGGCTTCATGAAAAGATACGGAGGTTTCATGAAGAAAATGGATGAGCTCTATCGGGCAGAGCCAGAGGATGAAGCTAATGGAGGAGAAATCCTGGCTAAGAGGTATGGAGGGTTTATGAAGAAAGACTCGGATGACGATGCCCTTGCCAACTCCTCTGACCTGCTGAAGGAGCTTCTGGGAACAGGGGATAACCCCGAAGCAGCGCACTACCGAGAGGTAAATGAAAACGACGGCGATGTCAGCAAAAGATACGGAGGCTTCATGAGAAGCACAAAGCGCAGCCCTGAGTTGGAAGATGAGGCCAAAGAGCTGCAAAAGAGATACGGTGGCTTCATGAGAAGAGTGGGCAGGCCAGAGTGGTGGCTGGATTACCAGAAACGATATGGTGGGTTCCTTAAGCGCTTTGCCGACTCCATTCTCCCTTCAGAAGAAGATGGGGAAACTTATTCCAAAGAAGTCCCAGAAATGGAAAAGAGATATGGTGGTTTTATGAGATTTTAATACATTTCCCTTTATCCCTTTTGTCCTAAATGAGAAAGACTGCCTTATTTGTCATAACTTATTGTAACGTGTTGCTTGTACTGTACAGTTTTTTACTGTCCTTGGTTAATGATGCAAACTGCGATTTGTTGTTTCAAGTTCTGTGTTCTTTCAAGTCAAATAACTACTTTCTGGTTTAGTCAAGTTTCAGTCTGTATTGTAATTTCCATGCAAGAACTATTTTGATTACTGTATTCGTTTTCTTTAAAGAGGAACTACATCTACAGTAGAGTTGCTTAACTGTACATACAATAAATTCTTCATCCTAACTGCAAAAATTCTGAAGTGCTATTTTTTCTCTGTCATTTAATCAAATATCATCTCAATTTTTCTTTAAGCCATCAGAGCAATGCCAACCTTTTTTCCGCAATTACAGAATTTGTAGTGCACACACAACAGTTTAAATATACTTTTGTCTTTAGTTTTCTGTTTCTTAGAACACTAAGATAATAAATAATTTTAATCAGTTAACAGAATAAATATTTAAAGCCTAAATTTATAATTCACAGTGTTAAACAATTGACATTAAAAAAAGAAAAAAATCATAAGTGTGTTAGACTTTAAGCCCTAAAATAATTTCTCCAGTGTACAACACAGTTATATGCTTGATTAGTTACATCTTTGATATACATCCACTGTAGGGTTGTATACTTGGCCTTTAAAATAACAAACACTAATTTAAAAAGTGGTAAAATATTTGTGCAAAATAAACATGACTTAAAATTGCATAGAAATACTTGATTTTGCAGGCCACCTGCCAAATGTTTTTCCATGGAATAGTTTTGTGGTTGATTCCTCAGCTGCTATAAATCACTTTGGCACAACTGAAATATAGGAAAGTGCTAGCAAGCAAAGGCAGTATAAGTAAATCTGAGAACAAACAGAAAAGCCAACACTAACACTGTGGATCCTTTCTAATTTAGACAGATGGCACTTACATCAAAGGCCAGATCCCATCCCAGTGTACAACTCCTTCCTTAATTCTGACTGTCCCCCTCTATTCCTAGTCTGTGAGTAGTTTTCCCCCACCTACTACTACTAGTTACTGGTCACTTGCCACCTATTCTAACACGATGAAAATTGCCTTCACCGTGGCACTGCCTAAAACCCTCTGCAACTCTGCTTTCAATATCTGTATCTCAGTTTTGCACAGTACTAGCTACTTACAAAAAGGCCAAATTAATAGTATGACTTTTCTTTAATTTCAAAGCAGTGGGATTGTCTAGGTGCTCATGGCTTGTAAAAATTAAGATGTGTTTCAAAATGCACTTGAAGGCCTCACCACATACAATTAGTTATGATGATTTTAGGCTTTGCCCTTAGAGGATGGTATAGGTAGTCTGAAGTGGTCAAAATCCTGCTGAAGGCTGGCTGAAGTGTAAGGCATTCCTTTTCCTTTAATTAAAATCATGGCACCTATTTTCCTCTTTCTGCTGTACAGAACTGATAATACAACAATTTTAAATCCAGAAAATGCAGGTGCCTGGAGAAGCTCCACGGCCTCTTCAGGATTCAGTTGTGTTCCCTATCATCTTACTATAGAGTTCTTCAAGATGCCACCAGCCACAGGAAGAGTCTTCCCATTCTTTTCTCCACTGCACCTGCCCATAGTGGCTGGAGAACAATACATCACCTGAGTGGTTTCATCCACAAGAACCTTGGGCTGTGTGCACTAGGGCTGCTCTGGAGCACAAACCCACACATGGGATGCAGCCATCAGCAACAGGTTTGATTTAAATGTAAACTCCAGGAAGAAATAAATGACATCCTTATTATTTCACTTCAACATTTAGTCACTTCTTTTCCCTAAAAAGTTACTCACCTGTAATTTAGCCAAAGGACCCTTGCTGGCCTTCAAACTAACACAAGCATTGCTGTACCTGTTGATGCAAACAGTTGACCAGCTGTTTTCACCCATCCTTCACAGTTAACAAAAACTTGGTAATTTAAAAAGGAATAAAACTCCCAGACCTCAAGAGATCTAGTATGTATATTGAAAAATGAAGTGGTTTGATCAATTAAACCTTTAAATTTATATAAATATGACACCTTTCCCACTATCTTTGTCACCTTTTGAGCCCTAAAATCAAGACAGACAAGGTTAGGTAATAAAATGTTATACTTTTAATGAAGATCCCTCCAGGTGCACAACATGCTGAAATGCACACCAAAAATGTGCCAAAGATGCACATGTGATATAGGGCATGTAGAGTTTTATAAGTTTAGCAAATCAGCATAATTGACAAGAGTCCTCAATTAGAAACATAGGTTATGAATTCCCCCTATTGGTTCAACCCCTTTTAAAGCCACCTTCCTTGGTAGCTGTTAATGGGAAAGTGTCTTGGCAAGGTTTCTTGGTCTTCAGTCCCATAAGAAGAGAGATTAGAACAGGCCCTCAGGATGTTTTTGTCTAACAGGAAAAGTACTGAAGTTAAGTAACTGTATAACTAACTATATAATAACAGTCTACAGAGCTATGAATATAGATGAACAATATGTATAAAAGGAACAATCATTTTGGCATCATCTTCCATGGCATACTCCTGCAAAAGCTGGCAGCCCACATCTTGGACAGGTGCACCCTTCACTGGGTTAAGAACTGTCTGGTTGGCCAGGCCCAGAGAGTGGTGGTGCTGCATCCAGTTGGCATCTGGTCATTTGTGGTGTCCCCCAGGGATCAGTGCTGGGGCCAGTCCTGTTTAATATCTTCACTGATGATCTGGATGAGGGGATTGAATCAGCAAATTCATGGACAACACTGAGTTGGGTGCAAGTGTCAATCTGCTGGAGGGTAGGAGGGGTCTGCAGAGGGACCTGGACAGGCTGGATAGATGGGCAGAATCCAACAATATGAGGTTTAACAAGTCCAGGTGCCGGGTCCTGCACTTTAGCCACAACACCCTGCAGTGCCACAGGCTGGGGCAGAGTGGCTGGACAGGGACCTGGCGGAAAAGGACCTGGAAGCTCTGGTTGTCAGCTTCTGAACATGAGCCAGCAGTGTGCCCACGTGGCCAAGAAGGTCAATGGCATCCTGGTCTGTGTCAGGAATAGTGTGGCCAGCAGGACCAGGGCAGTGATTGTCCCTCTGTACTTGGCATGAGACAGGCCACACCTTGAATCCTGTGTTCAGTTCTGAGCCTTTCAGTTCAGGAATGACTCTGAGGTGATGGGCTGTATCCAGAGAAGTGCAACAAAGCTGGTGAAGGGTCCAGAGTACAAGTCTGATGAGCATCTGAGGGGAGCTGGGGGTGTTTAGCCTGGAGAAAAGGAGTCTCAGGGGAAACTTTATTGCTTTTTATAACTCCCTAAAATGAGAGTTGTGGGGTTCAGCCTCTTCTCCAAGGCAGCCAGCAACAGGACACAAGAACATAGTCTTAAGGTACACCAGGGGAGGTTTAGGTTGGATGTTAGGAAGAATTTCTTTACAGAAATAGCATTTAGATATTAGAATTGGCTGCCCAGGAAGGTGGGGGAGTCACCCTCCCCAGAGGTGTTTAAGGAAAGACTGGATGTGGCACGCTGTGCCATGCTCTATCTGACATGGTGGTGCTGGGTCACAGGTTGGACTCCATGATCTCAGAGATCTTGTCCAACCGAATTGATTCTGTGAATTTATATAGAAAAACTAAAGCACTTGGTACAAATATCTAACTGGGATATCTGCATGCAACCCAAAACTGGGGTAAGGCCATCCAAAGTGGAGTAAGCCTCTTCCGAGGCTGAACAATGGACCTGGAAGGCAGATGTGACTTTGATTCTCAGAATGAAATAGTAAAACTGAATAGTCCCCATTCCTTCCAGTATAACTGAAAATATCTCCAGTATTTTTTCTTGCTTCAATAATTACAATTTTAAAGATGTGAAATTAGAATAAGCTTCAATTTCTTCTGTTGGCATGGAATTTCTTATGTTATCACTTTTAGTTATACCACCATTCAGGCCCTTTTTAACTCTAAAGTGTTCTAACATTTCCAGTAATTAACATTTCAAGCTAGATCAGCTCAAAATGTGCCAGTGAATCAATCAAGGTTTCCTGAATCACAAATCAAAATAAGGTTGAAGATAGGACCTCCTGAGCTGGGAGATGAAAACAGGCATCTCCCTCTCATTTCAAGTTCTGAAAGGCTCCATTAATTTTCATCTTACAATACATTCCTATTCCTAGAACTATCACTTCATCAGAAGATCATTGAAATAGCTGCATTCCTTTATATAAATAAAAGCAGAAAGGAGGAAAGCCTGATGTCTAGAAAGAAAATTAATTGCAAGAGTATTTTGAAGAAAGAAATGTCATTCTGAGACCAAAAACAGGATTATATATTTCCTTTTTCTGGCTTTTATCATTGTTCCAGAATAGAATCATTGGTCTGAATACTAAGTATATATAATTAAAAAAAAATTAATATGAACAATATATGCTGGAATGGTCCAGACCAGTCAAAGAGATGAATGCCTCTGCATAAGGAACAAAAGGGAAAAAAAGATAGTCTAATCGAGGTTAGACTAGAATGAGTTGGGCTTTTTAATAGGAACTAATTACAGGAAGGAACAACAACAAAAAAAGTATTTCCTGAAGCAAATGGAGTTCACATACAGGAGAGAGACAGAAGCTGATGAATACAGTGATTTCTGAATACCAAACTGCTTGCAGCTGAAGCTGTGCCTGAAAACCTAATCTTAAATCTTGGGATAATGAGCAAAGGCTATAAATCTATTTCCACATTTCAGCTGAACTTGGCTTATTCTGAAATATGAGCTGAAATATGCACAGCATAACTTTGAATTTCCTGTTTGATTATTTCTGGTAAATTGAAATATAGTGTGATATATAATAAATATAAATAACTACAAGGTTATTATTACAAACATTATTTTGTAATTATTTCTAAATAGTTACAATAATTTACTTTATAATTGTTTATAACTACATCATAAATACTAGTAATTATAACATCTAATGTTGTTAGCTCTTTCAGATAATGGTTCCCAAGATAGAATCTTTAGAACAGAAACATGTTCTAATGTAATATACTGAAATAAGTATTATTATACTGTGTTCAACAGAGACTCTAAATATGCACTGACTCATTTTAATTCTGAAGGGAACTTAATTAAGAAGAACCAAAATTTTCAGTTTAGGGTATATAAGGGTCCCTCTGACATTAAGAGTGGTTTTGGAGGCCTACATGTAAGGCAAAATGACAAATTCATTTGTCTCTGTAATTTATGTATACATCACAGTGCTCTGTAATTTATGTACACATGACAGTGCCCCAGAAATTTTTCCTTATAGGTTTCTTCCTCAAGCACTACAGTGATCATCTGGACACAAAAAACAAAATTCCTTTTTATACCAACAAGACCATGCTAGAATTCTCAGCTTAAAAGGGAAACAAATGGTAAAGTCTTCTGACTCTGAGTTGCTGTGAGAATTAAGAAGTTCCTGGAACAGGTTAGCTGGTCCTGAAAGCTGTGACACCCCAAGGAGCGCACTGTATTTCTGGTCTTTTAAAGCAGCAAAGAGGGATCTTAAAAATCACACAGAGAACAGTGTAACCACTTCCCTAAATGCTTCCATCCTTCTCTTCAGTTCCCAACAAGCTGAGAGATTCAAGCATCCCCAATGAGACTCCTCTACATGACTACACTTTGCAGTCAGGTCTTTCTCCAACAGCAGACGCTTTGGCAGTGCACAGACTTCATCTCTTCCACCCCCTTTGAAATCCTACTACCTCTTGCAGAAATCCCTTTGTTGGCCTCCACTCACAGCCTTGGATTTAATTTCACCACACTGAGGTTTGCTTTCTGACTCAAACATGAAAGACTACTTTAATTGGAGAGTGACTGAGACCTTCAGTTCCAACTGCTAGCTGTGGAAGTTAGGCAGCTGCTCTTAGAGCTCTTGCTTTTAGCATTTTGATCATAATTCTTTGCTCCACGCAGTATCAAAAATCATTCTCTGTGTCAACAGGAATACACTGGCTACGTCAAACCTGTATCATACCTGGATTTCATTCTACACAATTATATTGCAGTTACACTATTAAACTATTCCATCCATCTGAGAAGGATAAGGAGTTATCACAAGCATAGCTGTAAGCAAGGAACAGGGCAGCAAAACCAGCTGTAAATCATTAATCCCAGCATTCAATTACTAATCCCATCAGCCTCATTTAAAGCATTTAAACTGACAGTTGCATATCCAATTAACTGTTGCTATAGAAAATGAAAATGCTTAGAGGTATTTGACAGACAAATCTTTACTGGCCCAGCAGGGATTTAGACTGAATTTGTTTAATTAGATTGTGACTTTACCTAAATTGATCTTTTACTGTAATGCTTGCTGAAACCATGGAATGAAATCTCTCAAGGTTAAATAGTTGTCACAAAAGCACATCACTGCTAAAAGATTTGTTAAAAGCTCTGTGCTGTGCTGTACTGCTTCCTCAAGGGAAAAGATGGCATTTCCTTATGCACAGATCATGAGTGCTAAACCTTTTCATAGTTGTCCATGTCTGCTAGGACATAAACGACCTTTGCCTCTTGCCCCGCAACATACTCTGTTTCTCAACACAGTCTTCCCCAGCCCATGTAGCTGCTTACAAGAGACTGACTTGCACTCCAATTGCAGTGAGATCTGAGTGTGTGTCTGGTCTGAGCTCATCACAATTCCGATCCATATAAAACTACAAGATACCAGATTAGGAAAACCACTCCTACGGTCCTATGAGAATCTGCAACTTTTAGACTTAATGCCCTGCAAAATACTCTAAAGCCCTTCTTCAGGCAATGCTTTTTTCTTCAGCAGGAGAAAATGGCAGCAACAGCACAAATGGTAGGCAATTTTCTCTCACAAGAGCAGTTGAAGCAGATAAGCCACATAAGCCTCTCTTAGTACATATAAACCGGTGTTTTTCAATCATGACCTGCAGTGTAAATGGGTTTTACAGTGGGAGTTTCACATTTCTCTACATTTTCATCTCTGCAAATAACTAGATGAAGAGGGCTGAAGTTTCAACTGCACCACATTTCTCTGTCTAGAAAAATATTATGTGGAATTATACCTTTTTTAATTTTCATTTTTGTTAGTACAGCATAGCTGTCATGCTATGACAGCAGTTGACACAGTTAATGTGACAAAGTCATTCTCAGAACATGATTAACTGATTCTTTGCCCATCAACCAGAAGAAAAGCTGTCAGCTTCCATCTGAACAGACTCAGTGGAAATTAATCAAAGCACAGAATTTCTGTGGGAGCCACTGCATGCTTAAACTTTGCTAACCAAGTTGTTGACCAGCAGACTGAAGACAGGGGATATGTTTCACTCCCTGGTATCCATCATACTGAATTTCTCTGTAGTAAATAAGACAAAAAGTCTGAAGCAGGGTTCTCAGTCTAGATGAGGTTTAGAAGTAATGTCTTCTCCCTGTGGATTCTTCAGAGATCTTTTAGACTCCAGGAGTTTCACCATCAGTGCGTAAAATAAATCTGTTCCTAGCAACAGGACCATTCAGAACATGTGGTGCCTGCTAATGCCTTTTGAACTCACCAACCTCGCTGTCCCAGCACCAAACCTTGCGGGCCCTCGAAAGGCTGAGGTCACTGGGGAGGCATGACCAAAATGGTGACAGCGTGACAACAAATCTGCTCTACATTCTTTGTGTAAATGTGAATACCATCCTCATTCAGTTTCTCAGTATCTTAATGAGAAGAGCAATTAAATTAGTAAATTACCTTAACCTGAGGCAAAATAAATAGGCATAGCAGTGATAAATTCTTAGAGTAAATCTTTTCCGAATAATACCTTTCACTACTGAAGACATCTCCTCCAGTTCTTGCACTGCTTTGAGGTCTTTTGTGGTTTGCTGGCACTGTTAGTATACTCCAGCTCTTCTGGTCTCCTTGTTGCACTTCTTCCTGGAATAATCATTCTTTAGTTAGTGATTTTCAGACTATTTGATAATTCCAGTTCAGCAGCTGCATTGAGTCACACCTTGAGGAAGCTTTGGCTTTTACAAAACAGCAAGTTGTCAGCCTAAGTGCCCAGACATCCATCAGCATATCCTCTTTGTCTTCTGGTCTGTATTGCTGGAGTTCAAAGTCCCTAAGCCAACCCAGTCCCTGATATCAGAAAGTGGTCTCGGAATAAGGGATACTTCCTGAACAGGAATATCATCTTCCCTTTCATCATTGTCCCCATAACTACTATTACTGTCCCATCACTATTAGGCTCTACAGCTGCACAGTGATAGTGAATATTTTTAGTCAGGGCAAAAGACATCAGGTTGCGTATTTTTGTAGTCCTCAGTACTACCATCACATAAATAAGAACTCATTTTTTTCAGTACACAAGAAAATGTGTACATTATTTATGACTACATTCAAGTGCCATTTACCTACATGTAAATAAACAACCCATCCTAGTAAAATAGTCTAAATACTTGTCATTCAAGTTGAAAAGAGCTAAAGAGGTTTATTTCAGCCTTTCAATTAATTGGGAGGAAAGGAATACCATTTGACTGGAAGAACTGGTCAGACTACACACAAAATGACTTTGTGTCTGACTAACTTAAAGAAGATATCAAACTTAAAGAAGACATCATTCTCCTCCCCGGCTTTTTAGGGGAAATATGTTATTTCTGTGAAGCAAAGCCAGTTTTCTAACTGTGACAGAAAGCTTTATCATTTTGTCCTCTTCTCATTTGCCTAAAATTGTCCCCAAGATACCTGTATTTACCCTTGTGAAGAACACAGTCAACAGCAACTTTTCCCCAAATGTTTCACATTCCCAGGGATGTGAGGCTCTGCAGCTTAAATTCTCAAGTGTCTTTACACACAACAATGACAGCCTCTGTGCCCTCTTCCCAGGGAATGCAGCATCAGCTGTGTGTGTTCACAGGAATGAGGCAGCAGACAAGCACTGGTGGCCTGCAGCTGGTGCCCTTACACCAGCCATGACTGCAGCCTCACAGACACCACACCGGGGTGCTGCCAGCTCACAGACTGCAGCTGCTGAGCCACATACTCCAAGCACCTTCTCAGCCACGGGGTGGAGCTGCCCTTTGACTGACATGGTAGTCACCAACTGGCAGCGCACGGAGCAGCTGCTCCAGATAAGCAGCATCTTAGAAGATGGACGAGGCATGTACAGGCCTGCAGAGGTGTCCCTGCCCATCTCCACAGCTCTAGAGCTGCAGTGTCTCTGTAGGCTCACTGTAGGATGGCTTAAATTCATTAGCTAAGGATTTTCTTTAGAGTATTGAAAGTTTTTCTCACATGCCTGTAAGTACAAACCCTCCCATAGCTGCAGTAGCCTATAGTTATCCCCTGGATCATGCCTCAGCAGTATTACTACATCTACCTCATACAGCAGCTACTAATTTTTAGTTCAGTAGAGATTAAATCTGTTTGGCTGACAGTGTGATGGAGTATATTGAACCAACTAAAGGAAAAAAAAAACATAGGAAAGGAGGTCTTCTGTGCTCCATACTATTCCTTGGAAAGCAAGCAATACATGCTTTGATTCAGAATATAAGATCCATTTTCTGTGTGCTGGAACTCCTTTTCTTCTCCATTTATAGGGTGTACAGCCACTTCCCGCATACCTCTGATCAACTTCATCTTTAGGTAGGATGGCAGGTTCACTGAAGAGGGCTTTGCCTAGTGGGGCTCCCCTGTAGTCCTGAGTTTTGGCCAAAGCTGTTAGAAGGAATACACACAGATCCAAGGGATTCATTGAACTTGTGCTGAGGATTTCCTTCTGATGAATTAATAAAGCTATTACTTAGATTTAAGACATAGCTACCTGGTGAGATTTCAGGCTGGTGCCTTTGACCTCTATGGATCAGAAGCATGTTTTGACCCGGGAAACAATTGGAGCTTTTCCTGCCATTCTGAAAGTTAAAATTATTAAAACTGGAGAGTTAAGGTTGTCACATACACTGTGTACTAAGGGATTCCCACTTGTCATCTTGTGTTTAATATTGGATTACTCTGAAATGTCAATCACATTACTTAAGTCACTATCACAGACAGACACTATGTGCTTCTTTATTTGTTTTCATGATATCAATTCACTAACTTCAACAAATGCTAGTGACCTACAGAGAAGTTCTTTTCCTCACCAGTCTCTACCAGTGCTAAACAATTCACCTTTTGAGGAATTATATGTATTTGGGAGGTTTTCTGTTCCTCCAAACACGTGAATGCAAATTGCCACATGATTTGAACAACTGCATTAATTGTTAGCACTGATATGATATCAAACCATTTTGAATGTCAAATAAAATTCTTCCATAAATTCAGCAGAGACCTAAAGAACTGTTAGACCCTGCAGAAATGAGTTTTGTTAAAATATCTCTTGCCTGTATTTATCAAGGAATTTGTCATATCTGTTTGCAGTATGAGAATGGCTTATATTAAGTTTTAAAAAGACAAACTCAAGTCATTCATCTTCCCAGTAAGGTAATTATTTATCAAGCACTTTAATAAAGTAATCTTATTCCACTAAATCCATATTTTCTTTTTAGTTCAGTGGAGTTTTAAGTTTTATATGCTGATAATATATGAATGATTTATTAACATATTGAAAAATACTTAATAACCATTTATTAAAAGCTGTGGGATATAATAATTACCAGTAATTTATTACATATATTTAAAGCATCTATTACAACTCAGCTATGAAAATACTTTTCAATACCATTCATCTCAGCACGTTGCAAGTAAGCATCTTCACATTTCTGGTAACAAAAAGTACTGATCAATGTCTAATCCACCAGAAATGTTCAAAAGGTCCAGCTGGTTTGAGGATAAGAATAATTATCTAACCCTAATCTTTACTACCAGTCAAAAGGCCAGGCAATAAAATGAATTATACTTACAATTACTATGCATGGTCATTAGCAGCCATGATAATTTCACACATCAAACAAGCATATACATTAATATACTGAAATGTTGTCAGTTTTATCACCTTGACAATTTCAAGTATGCTAGAGGATTTACACAATGAGAAAACCTCAGCTAAATCCCTCACTACATGGGTAGATTTTAGCATATGTGTTTGACTGATTCTTACACATATAAAAAAGGAGAGTGAGTTATTTTAATAGACTTGCTTGGTAGACTTGATAGGCTTTATTTGGCATGCTTCTGTGCTGGTTTTGGCTGGGGTAGTTTTCCTCACAGTGGCTGATTTGGGGCTTGGTTTTGGATTTTTGTGGTGATCACGGGGTTGACAATGTAAAGATGCTTTTGTTGTTGCTGAGCAGGACTTACAGAGCTGAGGCTTTTTCTGCTTCTCCTGCCATGAGTGTATGGGAGTGCATGGGAGGCTGGGAGAAGACACAGCCAGGACAGGTGGCCCCAGCTGACCCAGGAGATACTCCAGACCTTATGACATCATGTCCAGTATCTTTATGTGGGGGCAAGAATGAGGAAGGGGGATGTTTGGAGTGATGGCATTTGTTTTCCCAAGTCATCATCACATGTGATGGGGCCCTGCCCTCCTGGAGGCGGCCAAGCACCTGCTTGCCCATGGGAAACAGTGAATTAATTTGTTCTTTTGCTTTGCTTCTGTGCACAGCTTTTGCTGTCCACATTAAACTATCTCTATCTCACTAGTTTTCTAGTTTTTTCACTCCAAATTCTCTCCCTAATCCCACTGGTAGGGAGTGAGCAAAGGGCTGCATGAGGCTTGGTTGGTGTCTGGGGTTAAACCACAACAGCCTCTCATGATGTCTCTTAGCTTCTCATAACATGGAGTATATACAAAGTGTTCAGAGGTGAATAAACTGTTAATTTACCTTGTTAATATATTGTCATTTTTAGGCATCCTTGGATGTGTGGTTATCCCTGCTCTCAATATCATTAGTGATATACGTTTAACTTTTAGATTGACCTATTTTTGCATTTGCCCTGTTTCCTATGTTTAATAGATTTTTTATGATTAAAACAAATGACAGACATGTGAAGGTTTGTTACTGGAAGGTCAATAATAAAAATATCACTCACCGAATTATTTCCATGGCTTCTCTAGCTGCAGCAGGTCTTTTGCTTCTTTTTTTTTCACTGCAGTCAAATGTGGACAATTTCATTCCTGTGTTCTTACTACCACTTAGGAAATGAAGCTTCTGGTACAAATTCAAAGTTAATTGCAGAGTAAGATAAGTTTGGAGCTGGAGACCAATTACAGTGCACACATCAGTCAGAAGAATAAGTTTCTGTTTGACAAAAAATTCAATGTTTTGGAACACTGGGACAAAACTGAGACAAAAAGCCACACAAATACTTAATTTCAAAATGCTAAACAATTCTCTAAATGAATCATCAAATCTAGCTGGCAGTGAGTGGAATGCAAGTTATCCTAAATCACTCTGTGTTCCCCAAGACTCTTATCACTTACCACATCCACTCTTCACCTCAAGATAGCAACGAGCTGTAACATTCCATTACCACACCAAAGCATCTAATTTAGGTATATAAATTATTAATCATCATTGTCATTTTCATCACTTATAGAATGATAGCTGGCTGTTCCTTCGGTATGTTCATCATAAGAGCACGGAAATCGTGTTTTCATCCTGGCATAAGCACGTGCTTTGGAAACAGGCTCCTCCTGTTAACTCACAGCTTACGAAGTTCTGGTTGCAACACCATTCCTCACCCATGTTGTTCACCTTGAAATGTCATCATAATAAACAAGCATCTTCCCTGAATTGTTTCATAACCAGGAATTCATTGCTGAATCATCTCAGCTTCTCCTCACCGTAATCTGCTGCTTTTGCCATGTAATTACTGATTACAGCATGGGACACCTGGAGTCAGGTTACCCACCTATTTTGAATGTCTTGGCACTTTGTTTGGAACCACAGCACACTGAGGCTTTGAGATCTGCCACTCTCCTCAGTGGGAGTATTTCAGCTTCCCTTTTGCTGGCACCTAAATAGAATATTCAACAGTTAACTGTGCATGGAAACACATCCTTTCCATACAACTGTTTATACTGACAGCATACAGTTTAACACCATATTTCTTGGTGTAAATGACATCACATTTTGTGAGCTATCATTTTATCTCAGCTCAACAGAAAAATACCTTATGAATTCCCATATACTGTAATGTGAATGGTGTATACGACACAGATGTGTACATCAGAGCACAGTGTGAGTTTATTACATTTTTTCCTTTTATGACTTGCCAATAAACAAGTCCTCTAATGTAACTCATTTGAAATGCAAAGAACACCAACTCAGTAGTGTTTTCTTCATCGCCTTTTTACATAAACAATATGTGGAGGACATCATGGTGATTGATACAAGCTGATGCCACAGGAGAAGCACATTCATATGGACCTAAGTATGTGTGTGTGGCTTTCTATCCAAAAATATTGATGACACAGTAGTGCGGGGCTGTACTTTTTGAGTTTGAAAACTCATGAATGGGAAACTGAGGACCCACAAAAATAATTTCAAAGGTGTGTGAAATTATAATCAGGGGATTCAGTGTTTTGGAGGCCACACTTACAATCATCATCGGATCATCATCTGCCTTTTTGCTCCCAGCTCGACAAGCTGGAGAACAGTAATTTATTATATAAATTAAGAAGTGTTTAACTTGGTATCTCCAGTGAAGCAGCAGCAGAGGGAGGAGAGAGCACTCGGTCTCCGAGCGGGATGGAGCGGCCTGGCGGGATGGAGCCAGTGATACCTCCCCGCAGGCCGGGCTCGGGAGGGCCACCGACGTGGCAGCAGCAGCAGCAGCAGCAGCAGCAGCAGCGGGATATCCCGACGTTGGGATGCCGCCCAACAGGTGCCCTCGGGAAGGCACCCCGGTACCCTGAGCCGGGGGGCCCCGCCGGCATCCCGCACCCGCCCAGCCGGGAAGCGCGGCCCGCCCGGGCCCGCAGCCCGCACGTCCCCGGGCCGCCCCCTCACGGGGCCAAGCCCTCGGCGCGGGCTGGGCAGGGCCAGGCCAGCCCCGGTCAGGCGGGCAGGCGACTGCGGGACAGTCGGGAGCCGGCGGTGAGTGCGGGGAGACCGGGGGGACCGGGCTCAGGGAGGGGGCGAAGATGTGACTGACTGCTGGGGCAGGGCCGGGAAAGGCCAAGGGACCGGGACGGGACGGGACGGGGAGGGACCGATCAGCCGGGATAGTGCGGACGCTTTTCCTCCTGAGCCTCTCCCGTCCCGTGTCAAACACCGAAAAGAGAGTGTTGCTCCCTAAAGCAGGATGAAAACCAAGGCTCGTAAGTGCCAGGGCCAGGCTTTCCCCCGCGGCTGGCCCATTGCCAATGGGAATGCGTGGTGTGATTTCGGCCGCACGGCGCTGGAAAAGACTCAGGGTGTGGGAACACTCCTGGCTTCCGAAAGAGGTCAGGTTTCTGCTAAGGAGGACACCTTCCTTCCGAAGGCTGATGTTGCACCAGTGTGTTCAGCACTTTTTGTTCAGCTAGCATCAGCTCGCTGCGAAAACAAAGTGCTATTGCCGTAACACACCTGCCTAAAATGTATGTTACTAAACGTTTTTAAAAGCAGAGTCGGAAGGTGAGGAGCCTGGGATGAAATAGGTCTGTAGCGTCTAGAGGAAGACAGTTGCTTTACTCCTACTAGTAAGGTAGCTTTCACAAAACAAGTCTTTATAATATATTTTGTGTCTGAACAGAAGAACACTGCAAAAGAACTTGCTGTTTGAAGGTCAACCTCTTCTTCTTTTCAGTCAATATCCCACTGTTGTAATGTATTGTGTTTCTGTGTTTGCACAACAGAAGAGTGGCGCTTGTACCTGAGAAATCATGTTCAACTTCAGATGCATCCAGAAGTTACTACAGTACATAAAATTTTTTATTTTTTTAATTATCGAGAACGCCTTCTGCTTATTTTCTCTCCACAAAAAAAAATATTTTGCTGGTGAAATAGTACTTATTACTGGCTCTGCAAATGGGATTGGAAGGCTGGTTGCCTTAAAATTGGCTCCTTTGGGAGTAACCTTGGTGCTTTGGGACATCGATGATGAAGGTAACAAAGAAACAAGCAGATTGGCCCAACAAAATGGAGCCAACCGGGTGTTTGTCTACCACTGTGACTGCAGCAGGAGGGAGGAGGTGTATGAACAGGCAGACAAGGTAAGATCTGCATTTTTGCTTCTTTCTAATAGAATATCCTATTGAATTTATTGTATTTTAGAAATCATACCTAGAGGGAAGTAATCATGTAGGGTAATGTCTTTCTAGTTTTGAATAGTTCCTAGATGGAACTTAAAAAATGGTTGCAACAAAGTAACTGGGTTTAATCAGTTCTGTTGAGATTTATCTATTTCTGTTCTTCATTGTGAGATGGTAATGTTTAGATTAAGAGTGTGGTAAAGCCTGCAGCAGAGGTTATCTCCATACATTAACCTATGTAGGTTTTATAGTTTCTTTAAGATATCAATAAATATTTTTTAAAGAAAAGAATAATCAGTGGATGTTGTAAAAGGGAGATTATTTCCTTTGCCTATTTGTTTAGGAAGGAAACTGTAGTTCTTTAAGGGTGATGTGGGATGTAATGTTTTCAGAGATGTCGTTGAGATGTGGTTAGTCTCCAGTCAAATTGATGATTCAGCTTCAGTTCTTTTTTTGATCGGTACAGGTGGAAAATAAGGTAAAGAGCTCCATTTTCAATGAAACTCTTCTGCTGTGCTGACCTATGCTTTGTAAACTATTACCTTGTTAATCTAATTGTCAGAGTTCAGAAATTGGACATTGAATTAACATGATTAATTTTTACTTTTCCTTAACTGCCTGAAAATGCTTCTCAGTGTAACTTCACTTATAATCCAGTTACTCACTCTGAAAACTTCATCCAGGTGAAAACTTCTGTTAAATTCTCAATGTATGTGCTTATATACATGACTCTCAAGTCACATCTTTGACATTCTGAAGGCATACATCAGAGAAATTAGCTAAATTATTTTATTATGTGAATGTTGATAGATTGTTTCAGAATTACTTGAAATGTAACATTAACTTTCTATAAATTGTGGGAAGAAAGGTGGGGACATGGGGAGGCTCAGCTCTTTGTTTTGTGGTTGTTGTTTTTACCAAATCAGATAAAGTCTTTCTGAGCAAGGTAATGAAAGTTTGAAACACCTTTTTTCCTCAAGGAATGTTCTTGAGGAAAAGTAGTTTTAAAAGGTAAGTTGGATTCAGGATCTGCAAGTATCTGGAACTGCAATTCTCATGGTTTCAAATCAGCAAGGGTTTCTTTTACCCATATTAGCAATTAGCACGTGGGCCACAGCTCGCTCACACTGTAGACAAAAAAAAAATGAACATTTTGAAATTATTTGTTTGCTCTTACCTTAGCAGAGTCTTGAAAGGTTTGTTTTGTGCCCCCCAGTAATTTTCAATCTCCTAACACACTATCCAAATCAGCCACAGGACTCTAGCCTGTGGAATTTTCTGTGCCCAAATCAGCAAACACTTTTCTGAAGTGCACAGATTGACCTGCAAACAGAAACTTAAAGAGCAGTTCAACATTTAAAAATTGCTCTTAAGGTGTCAAATTATTGTTAACAACACCAACATATTCACAGATATTTACATGTATTGTTCAGTCCTGGTGGAGATAGAAATTTTCTTAGATGAAGAGCTTTTCAAATATGGGCTTCCTCTTCTCTTGGAAATACCTGCAAATTTTTGATTGGTAATATGAAAAGACTTGGACTTGGACACAGAAGAGAAAGCAATAGCAAGGAAGTTAAATTAATTGGTTTTATTTGGTATACTCACTGCTGCAAAGCATAAGTATTTTCCCATAATGTAAGTTTTGCTTCTAGGAAACAAAAGAGACCATTGAAGTCTCTGAAGAAGAGCTTTTAGCACAAACTGGTCATGTGAACAGCAACTGATTTTCAGGAACAAGAGGCGTCCACCTGGGAATTCTGAAGGAAATCAGACATGGATCTGGTGGCTAGAAATGCAGAATGTGTATTTTGCTACAACAGATGAGCAAGGAACAAAGCATAGTTAAACAAGTAAAGCACAGTAAATTTGCCAGTCTTAAAAGGCACTTGAGAGCCTTTTAAAGTTCTCTTGAGGGCCAAGCACACTATGACCCTGTCTTACAGAAAACCAGTAGAAATTATGCTATCAGAAGAATAAACAGACACTTAAAATTATACATAATGTAGAATAATCATCTTGACTTTTTCTTAGTGGAAGCCAAGCTTCACACATATTTTGTAGTAGTGAGTAAACAGGACAACCGATGCCATGGTAAATAAAATGCTGCCATTGGTGAAGATATGGTGTCATGTTAAGAAAAAGATCATCATATGGACTGACACAGCAGTTAAAAGAGTGGAAAGAAAGTACAGACACTTTGTGTTCCTCAAAGGAAGAATTGAGTAATCCTGCCATAGTGAACAGTGTCTAAATTTACATTCATTTATGCAGGTGGAAAGGTGCAAGTATCTGAGCCCTACTTGCCAAGGAGAAGGCCTAAGCCTGACCCAGCTGGAGAAATGTCAAACAAATCTTCACTGACTGCTAAGGTTCCCTGAGAGAGAAAAAGGAAGGTCAAATGTTGGTGCACCAGATTCAATCACCTGTTCCCAAATTGCCAGAAAACAACACATGTAGGATTTTAACGTTTTTGTAGTCATAATTTTTGAGACCACAGATAATCATCCACCTTTAGCAGAGAAATCTGTGAGACTTATTCTTCATACTATAAGTAAATCTTGGCCAACTGCTTTGATACAAATCCAAATCATGGCACAAAATCTATTGAAAACAAACTCAAATGGAGCTAATGATAATTTTATCTGTCTATTGCATGGTAGATGCTATTGTGCTCAGAGGATGGTATCCCCCAGTTATCTGAGATGAATTCTTTCCAGTTCAGTAGAAATTATATGGAAAAGGGGAAGCAGGCTTAGCAGAGGAATGCAGGTTCTCACAATACCAAAACAGGGGACCGAAGTGTTCTGATTGCAGTTAAAGCATGCTCACAGTGCATACTAAAGCTGCATAACATTTTACCTTTGGTTTCTGTGAAAGGCAAAATTATTCCAGAGTTCAGGGAGCAATTAGACAAATTTGGAGAGGAGGGCAAGGTGGAGAATCACTGGGATATATTAAAGACAATGATATAAATATCTTATACCTCTCAAAAGATCCTAAATTGCAGCATGTGAAAAGTTGAGCACACAGGAGAACTTAGAGCCTGGGTCCTTTTTTCATTGCTTTCCACCATGAATTTGATCTGATGCAATACAACAGTTCTTGCACACTTATGTTTTCATACATATCAATTATTGCCAATATAACTAAAATTTTTCATCAATGAAGCACAAGAGGCAATGATACCTTCTAAAGCTTTCTGTTTATCCTTTTTTTTTTGAATTCAGGTTAGAAAAGAAGTTGGGGATGTTACTATTCTAATCAATAATGCTGGCATACTGATTGGGAAAAAGTTCTGTGATCTTACAGATGAAGACTTTGAAAAGACCTTCAGAATCAACTTCTTTGCTCAAGTCTGGGTAAAGTTTTTGTGGGTTTTTTACTCCTGAGTGACCAAAAGGTACAGACAAGTATTTTGGTGTGAAAACCACAATGGTGACCTCTGCCTTAAAAACTCAGCTGGGAAAATGGATGTGAAGGACCTTGATTGGGGAATATATGTTTTCATGGTCATCCTGTAGTTTGAGACAGTCTCCCCAGTATGTCTCAGCAATGTTAGCACAAACCTGCCTGGGCACTCTGGTAAATCAAGGTTTGTGGAGCTGTATCATGAAACACACCCTACCTTTAACAGCTGTGGCTGAAAGGAGAGTGCTGGCATGATGGCATGTGACTTCCCTGCTCCTGGATGCTTCCTGGCATCTGAAGGCTTTGCCTAAGAGACTTGCAGCATTGAGGGAGACACAACCATGGTTACCTGGCAGACTTAGCAGTGGTACACTTAGAGTTGGTCTCAGTGAATTTAAAGGTCTCTTCCAGCCTAAATGATTCCATGATTTTATGCTGCACATGTTGCCCTTCAGGCTGTGCTTCCATTCCTAGTCACCATCTGATTGAAATACATAGAAAACTAATCCAGCTAGTAAAAATTTATTTGGGTTTTTTTACCTCTGGAGAAATTTGCAGCCATTTGGGGTGTCAGTAGATTTAGGAGAGTTTTTTGTGAGAGAGCGTTACTATTACTTTCTCTTGCCTTTTTTGTTTATATGCCTGAGTGAACAGCCTGCACCAGGGAACAATATAGCATTGCAACTCCTTTGTTTAAAGGCATTCCTCAATGGATAATCATTGCAGATAGAAATTCTCTAAGTATTCCCCAGTCACACTGCATCATTCTTCCAAACACTTGAGGAGAATGGACTGGGAGAGGTGTTCCCCCTGAAAGGTTATGAAGAAATCCAGGGCAGGAGGACAGGGATGTACTTAGCCCTCACATCTGGAGTCTAATAGGATTCCTCAGCTATTGAAAAAAATAAATTGTTACTGCTCTTGTCTCTTTTTCTTATCTCCCCCTTTGTAAAACACTGACATTCTTCGCAGTTAGTATCACCCACAGTGGTGTCCTGGAGCTCTGGAATTCTCAGGCAGTTCGGCTTGTAATAAAAAGGACCCACAGACAGCTGAACTCTCCTTAATGTGTTGACTTCTAGCTCCCTCTTGTGTACCAAACCTTTAGCAATAGACAAATTGTGAGGAGCCAGGAAAGCAGAGAAAACACAAACTTTGCTGAATTTAATAAAATGCTTTTAATGCTGTTAGATCTTCAGACAGAGGCAGTCATTCAAGGAAATGTTGTCTTTCATTTAAAAATTGTTACAGAAATAAAATACCATTTAGGCTCCTTATATATTGAAGACCCAGAAAGGAAGTCAGGTTGTACCACCTAATTTTGGAAAGAAACATTTTTGTTATGCCTATTTTAAAGAGGATTTTAAAATAAATGTATTTCTATTCTTTCAGACTTGCAAGGCCTTTCTTCCTGCCATGGTGGCCTGTAACCGTGGGCACTTGATTAACACAGCCAGTGGAGGTGGAATAATGGGACTCTACAGGCAGTCAGGTAATTATTGTCAAATGCCATTACAGAATAGATCTACATACTAATCACTTTTCCTGTGTGCCTTATAAATGCTTGGCTTTAGCAGCCTGTACTGACAAGAGCCTGTGGGTGCCAGAGGTGATGGTGTCACATGCCTGAGCAACACAGGGAGCTCGCTGCAGGTGTTACTGTCTGGTTACAGACTATGTTTTTTCCACAAAAGAAAGGACAATTCAGCTTGTACATGTGCAGTGGGAGGGAGCCCTGCATATAGGTTGTGTAGTGCTTTCTCATGACAGCTTTTCTGCAGGTGAATGCTCAGAGACCTGAGACACAAGGGTTGTAACCTGGAACTACACATTTAGTTGGTTTATCAAGTGCAGAAGGCATTCTGGCAGAATTTTCAACAAAATTCATTTGAATGAAGTATGGTTTAAGCTATTTAAAGCTCAGTATTCTCAGATGTTTCCCTCAAGAGAGCAGCCTGCCAGCCTAGCCTATTTCATCAGTCTGGGTCTGCTTCCCAGTCTCTTCTCAAACGCCTCTTACATGTTGATTGTATCTCTGAGGTCACCCTATGAGAACTTGAACTTCAGTGTAATAAGGATCTCTTGTTTCTTCTGCTGATTGATGGTGTTACTGTAGTGTTCACTTGCTACCTATTACCTAGAGGTTACCTTGATATATTATCAGTATTTGGTATTGATAACACAAGTCACATTCAGCTTTCACCATATAACTGTAAGGCTCATGGGAGTGGGCCTTCCCATCCATGCATTATAACCTTTTACACCTTAGATTTATATTTTTAGGCTGTGTGGTCCCATCGTTCACTGTGAGTGAACTCCTGAAGAATAGCAAACTACTTCTGATGCCAGTCTTTGGAGTCAGTCTTTTAGCAAAATTGGATTTCATTGTATCTAGCAACTATTTTCACATACATTTGAAAAGGTTTTAGGAAATTACATGTAAGGCACTGTATTAAATTCATTTCTAACAACTGGAAAACTGTAGAATAATTTGTGTGGGAAGAAATCTGTAAAGGTCACTTGGTCCATATCCCCAGATAAAAACAGGCTCAGCTTAGGTTAGGTTGCACATGGCTGTGTGAGGGCAGGTTTTGATTGTCTCCGAGGATGGGGTTCCATACATTCATCAAACAATAAAAATCAGATTAGTCTTCCTGGGCAAACAAAATAATATTGTAGTTGCAAAGCAAATCAGAAGTAATAGGCTAGGCTGAAGCAGCATTTAAGTAAGGTATTTTTATTTTACTACTAGAAATAGTTCTCTCTGAAATGTAGCCTATGATATTAAAAGTTGAAGACATTCTGAACTGAAAGAATGCCTGGTTGGTATATGAGTATCTGGAAATTTACAGAAAATGCTGAATAAGCTCATTTGCCTATATCTTTCTATAGTGCACCAAAAAAAAAAAAAAAAAAAAAGAAAAAACCTCCTCTAAAAAGGACTCATTTTATCCTTAGGCAACTGTGCATCATTCATGGGAAGAGCAATTAATCTCCAGAGCTGGATCACCAATATGCTTTAAATGCTAATTATAAGACTGCCAATAATAGAAGTAAATAATATCGTGGCTTAAATGGTATTACAAAGAATTCAGTTCTATATATAGCTTTTATTGTGGTGCTTTTAAAATTTTGGATATTTCTCTTTTCTTCCCTTTCTAGATTATGGAGCAAGTAAGGCTGCAATCATTGCAATGATGGAAGCCATAAATTCAGAACTGCATCATGGAGGAAAACATGGCATTAAAACCACAATCATTTGCCCTTATTTCATTAGTACCAGGTTAAGCAAAGGCTTCAAAAGCGCGTAAGTAAAGCTTCGATTTGTACTATTTCATCTATAAAAAATAATTGCCACTCACTGGGTATATCATATTCAGTTTTTGGTTGGTTGATTTGATTTTCAATTCAGTATTTTTGCCCTATTGGCACAGACATAAAGAAATGCAGGTCTTGCATACAGTGAATAACAAGAATTGTGCAATAACCTCACAGTCAAGGAACAGCTGGGGATACACAGCAGTATTTAAGGGTTAAAGGAACCTTATTTGTCAGGAGAGTGCTGATGTTCTGTGCACCAAGTAATTTTGGCAGTATAATTACTGTTATGGCTGTCAGCATATCCATGACCTGTCCTTATTAACTGTCTGCAGTGGCAGGAACTGTCCTTGGAGTGAGAACAGCTGTGGTGATGGTATCTGCTGGGTGGCTCTGTGGCTGCACTGATGGGAGAGGCTGCAAGCACTGAATGAGCCATTGCAGGAGTGCAGGACCAGTGATCTTGGTTTTTCAGTGCTCTGCTCCTGCTTGCACCATTCATCATCGTGCAGCAGCATATGCATGCAGAGCAGAGCCCTCCTCCTGGCTGGTGACAAGCCTGCTCCTGGTCTATTCAGCTGTCACCTCAGCACTTCCAGTAGAAAAGGACTGCTGGAGAGCAGTGATGCACAGAGCAGCACATAATATGGATAAGCTTGGAAGTTTCCAAAGCTGCAGTCAGTGTGGGCACCAACTTCATTGTGGTCAGCTTACGAAAAGTCATTAAATTCACAACATCATCAAAGTGTTTTCAATTTATTTTGATGATAGTGGGAACAAAAGGATTTGGAGATTCTTTTTCAAGACTGTGTGAGGGGAAGGGGAAAGTGCATAAATTATTCAATTATGCATGTGTGTGTATTTATCACGAAAGTTAAGCTTTATCATTTCATAACCCTTTTTTCTTGTTTTACAGGAGACCATGTTTGTTTCCTGTTTATGATCCTGAGTATGCAGCCAGTAGGATCGTGGATGCAATTAAAAAGGAGAAATTTTATCTGATCATGCCCCCAGCTGTATACTTACTTGGTCTCAAAATGTAAGCATGTGACTTGTCTTGTAGCATTACCTTCTTTCCTTTGCTATTTGCCTATAAAATCAGCAGGAACATTTAGTCAAACAGTCTTTTAGTTAATATTCCTGCAATCAATCCAGTTATATGTACCCAATCTTAAAGAAACAGTGGGTTTGATTTTTTAATAATCTAGGTGAATAATATTCCTCTGGCCTCTTCTGACTCCAAGAAATGTTTTAAGCTGTGGTTGGGTGTAGAAACTTCAAAATTTTTCCTGAGATGATACACTGGGAGCAATGCCTGGTCTAGCACTGTTACTTCCAGTCCCTGCCACCACTGCAGGCTGGGCTTTCACAAAATGGTCTGTCATTCATTTTCCCCATTCATAACATTGGAGTTCCAAATGTGCTACTACCAGACACTGGAAGTATTGAGCACATATAATGTATTTGTCATTTCTTTACTTACAGACTACCTTTATCTAAAAAAAAAAAAAAATAGGCTAATTCAATATTTGTCTCCTCAGTTTCCTTCCTAGAAAAGCAGTGCTATTCCTCGAGTCTTATGTCAAGTTCCCTGAGAGTATGGAAGAAGCCTTTGGTCAGAAGAAAAAGGATTGAAACAAAAAGTATTCTGAAGATCTCAAGTGCTATCTAATTTAATATTTTTAGTAAAAATATAATTTTAAGTCCTATTTATTTCTTGGCAAAAGTTTCACTTCCTTTATGCTATTTTACATTGGCCAGCATGCCATTTAGTTCCTTACAACTGTTTTTTAAGCCTGTATGTTTGTCAATTTTCTGAGAAATTTTTGAAAAATCACTAAAATCTAAAATAAATTAGGTATTATGTTGAATGACCAAGAAACAACTTTGCACAGACTGTACTGTTTTCAGACTGAAGTTTCAATGAGGTATCCTGTTAGTGTGGAACACAATTCTGTTGTAAATCATGGGAAAATGAAGACAGGAGGAATACCTGGAAAGTTATGGGTGAAATCCCTCCTTGTATTTGGAGAGAAGTCACACCCATGTTCTTCAACTGTCTTCGAATGAAATTACAACATAAAGGTCCTAAAGAAAAAATAATCTCCAATAGCAGAAGTTTGGAGATTAGTTACACAAAATATGTGCTACTACTTGATTGATGAACATCAATCCTCATGTAAATTTTCAGAAAATGCTAACATAAAATGTTCATAATTGTCTTAATTCAAAAACAAATAAACTGCATAGCCAAATAATGAATCTACAAATCCTGGTTCATAAAGCCTTAGGGAATTACAGAAAACATTTAACAGTCATCTATTGACCATGTTATCCATCATAATTCAATTGTACTTAACTAAATTTGAACTTACAAGCTCCCAGATACAAATAATTATTAGATTACACACTATTGAAATCCCTGTGTTTCCAAAGCATGTATGCATTCAATAAATTCTTTCATGTACCAGTAGATGTAACAGGGAAACTTTTCTCTGAGAGAAGGGTAAAGCTATCTGAAGTTTGGCTCTTCAGAAAGCAAGGTTTATTGATTTATATTGTTTAAAACTCTCTAAGTGATTAGTAATTAAATATTATTTTCCTCTTATTAATGAGACAGCAAAGTCTAAATTACTTCCTGCAAATACCAATCATTTTCTCAATTGCAGGCAAATATATTGAATATTGGATTCCCTTGTTCTGCATGAATGCTACTATTTGGCTCTAGATCTATAATCATTTTAAAGTATGATTACAGGAGTCAATGCAAATTGACATGACATTATGTTTGGGAATATATTGAGAGCCCAAACATCTTAATGCATAATTTCATTTCTGGTGCTGCAGAGCTTAAGAGCAGGGGTCATGAGATGAGAAAAATGTATTTAAAAATTATTTGTGAAACAAGACTCCCACTTGAGGTAGTGTCACATGCTAGTGACATTAATATATGGTGGACTATCCATCATTTGAATGTTAAAGGTTTCAGGATTAAATATTTGCAGGCAAGGAGCTCATTGTGAGGGCTCACTTTTAAGGATGCCTTTCTTGTTTTCAGTTTTCTTAACTGAAGTATGTCTATCTTACTACCTACATCAGCAGTTGTAAATTCATCAACCACATAGGCAGGACATGAGTAAGTTAAGAATAGTGCAAAGGAAACAATACCCTATTCTCTAAGCTATATTTCAGCTTTTCTGCACAGCCACCCTGCAGAACCTTATTCTGTATTGCTGCAACCTCGGCCAAGGGCACTTTTGGCTCCATATTCTTTTCAGGCTAATCTGCTTGTCTCAAGAAGGAATTTGTAAAGCTTATACTTTCTAAGTCTCACAGTGATCTGTTAGATCTTCTTATCAGTCCTACAAATGAGTAACTCACTCTTTTCCATGAAAATACCAGGAAGAAAATTTGGGGTTTGGGGTGGGTTGATGGTGGTGGTGTTTGGGGGAGAGTAGTTCCTTTTTCATACAGAAAAGAGGTGTGATAGATCCAGTAATACAATTCTAAAGCTATAAGCCAAAACCTTCTTATTAAAGTTCAGAAGATGCATTTAAATGGTGATCATGTTTTTTAATAAGAAATTATCTTCATATTTTGAAATACAGTGTGCCACTTAAGAAGTGGCACACTGTATTTCAGCTTATCAACAACTCCTGAGAATCCTGTCCTTTCTTTGAGGCTTTTATCTTATTTGTAATTCCTCCATGGCAAAAACATTTTTACAGGAAAAACTCTATTACCACAGAAGCTGCCAATGAGACTGCATTAGTTTATGTTAATTTTTTCTCATCGTTTTCTCACTCCTTGTTCTCTGCAAAACTGATGAAGAAAGGCCTGTGTTGCTGCACCAATAGTGAGATAATCTGTGATGTCAGTTTCTTGTACTTTTTTATGCCCATTGGTACAGCATAGCCCTTCAGAGCACATTTTTCATATAAAGGAAGTTGTAGTATTGTGTATCTTATGAAGAACATTAATCATATTCGAATTATAAGCATTGTGAGAAAGAAACATCTGAATTATTCTGGGTCGCTTTGTAATCTAAATCTTTGAATAAACCTTAGAGGCAATGATATGCAACTTTGATTCCTCATTATTTTCATTCTTCTACATTATTTAGTTCCTCTTTTACTTCAGAGTTTAATGTTTCCACCCAAATTCATTATGTGTTCCCTGTAAGCCATTATTACGGTTTTCGTAGATGCTCAAGTTCTTCATTTATATACCTAAGCACGTAACAAATGCCCAGAGACAATGAGATGCAACTTGCAGGAAATCATAGAAACAACTGGACTTTCCCTGAAATTCTGATAGTCTGTTCTATCACCTGAATTGGCATTGCCCCATTAAATTTGAAAACATTCCCATGAAAACCTCTGTCTTTCTAAAGGCCTGATCACCATCTACTATCTTAGAAGGATGGCTTTTATAGAAGACACTCTAAGAATACTCAAAGCTAATTTGAGGCAAGTTTCATATATTAAAAAGGAAAAACATATTTCCAAATCCTGCAATATTTTACTTCTTTTTCATTAGTAACTTGTATTTTCTCAGTCTCTCTCTGGAAAGATGTTTAGTTCACAGTTCCCACAGATTATGGGACAATTGTGGAGGAATAGATTTAGCACTGGAAGCCAGGAAATTCCCTGTTTCCCTGTCACCTTTGACCTTATTTTTACCCTGAGAAACACAAAAAACAGGGACAGCTGCCTGAATGAGTATAGACTGTCCCTGTCTTTCATCCCTATCCTGGGAAAAGGAGGCTTCATGATTATACAATTTTTCATGGTGGCTAGAAAAACAATTTTCATCTCTTTACTTTAACATCTAGAGAAGTGTCACTACTTTCTATATTGCTTGATGATTTTCCATATTTCATATAATTTAATGAGGAAGAAAGCTCTGAATCAATCCAAAGAGCCCAGTTATTACCAGATCAAAATTCTACATTGATTACTATTATGGATTTTTCTAGTCGCTGCAGTCAATGCAATGCCTCTGTTCAATACTTCAGATTCTTCAGGGTGCTACAGCCTGCTAATAAAGAATGACTGTGTAATTTAAAAAAGAATTAATACAGCTCTAATTGCCTTCTACCATTGCACAGGACTGTTGCTGAAGCCAAATAAATGGTCAGGTGGCCTTCCACTTCATTAAATAATCTCAGCATCTCAGCTGGCAGCAGTGCCTGAGGTAGCAGTGATTTAAGAAGTCACGAGGCATTGCTCAGTGCTTCCATAAACTCCACACTTCTGCAGTGCTCAGTGACCAAGTACACTCTGGTGGTGCAAGGGCCGTTCCAGCAGTTGCTCTGTTGCTTCCCCCATATCTTCTTTCTCAGAAATGTAGTTAACCAATTAAATGCTAATAGTTCCAATATCCATTTTGGATGGATATTGGATTTAAAGTCCAATTGGATATTGGACTCAAAGACACTTTCTTTTCTGCAGCTGAATGGGCTGAGTAGAGGTGGCCTCAAGAGTCTGTCGTGTTGCCTGTCTGCCTGGGATGATATGCCAGGAGATAAGGAATTAGATACTCCTACAGAACAGGAAAGGAAGCCAGAGAGTGTGATAGTCCTGAAAAGATAAAAAGCTACTTAAAGTGTGACAGCAAATAAATTAAAAGTAGGATATCAGGCTAGACCTGATGTCTACTTTGTTGTCTAAAGCCCTTCGTTATCTACAGCTTGGATTTCCCTGGAAGCTGAAGGAATATGTGTCTTGACTCCTAAACTGGCAAATCTAAGATTCCCCACACAAATTAAGAAAAGACCCGTGATTCTAACCATGTCTGCAAAAGCAGGAGATGAGAGACCACTCCGTGGGATCATGCAGGAATGGAAATTAGAAGGAAATTGTTCCTCTTCAATATTTAAGCCATGTTACATAGGACTCTGCTTGCTTTACACACATCTGTTTACCACTTGGTAAACTGGCAGTGTTTATTTAATATATATAATTTTTTAATACACCATTTCATGGCAGCTGATTTCCTGCTTTGCAAAGGTTTTACAATGACTTTCTAATTAATTATTTCCTTCCATTTACATTTTTACAATCTGCTTTCCAAGCAAAGATCATACTTCTACATGAAAGACAGAAGTCACTGCAATAACTAAAGTATCAGAAAATTACTAAAGTAATAAAAATAACTAAAGAATCAGAAAATTAAATACCACTTCCTTTATATATGGAAAAAGTTGCAGAGGCAACACACAGAATTCCTACACAAGAACAACCCCCACAATTTGAGAATGCTATTAAAGATGTCACAATGGAAACTGAAATCACTTCAACCACTCATAATGGCAACTTGATACATTGTTGGCATAAATTCTCATCACACATTCTTTGTAAATGAAAGGTGTTTCCATCTTGGAGATGGCATCATGTCTAGTGACATTGATAACAATTAGTTTTAGTGGTTTGTATTCCACCACATGCAAAATGCCTTTAAAATAGCTCCTTCAATACTATTGCAACAGAGACGCATTCAGATACTTCTTAACCTGGTAAAATATCTAAAAGGGCAGTGCAGAAGGCTGCTCTTAGAAGAATTTGATAATACTACACTTGCAGCATTTTGTTGCTCTTGTAATATTAATGGGAAATGTCATCTTTCTGGGGAAATATGAGAAAGAATCATTTAACATTAGGTGGTACTTCGTGCAAGAGAGAGGTTGTACACGTTTAATTCTTAAGTGCACGAGCCTTCTTTTTGCCTTATATTTTTATGCTTCCAGCTTTTTGATTCTGGTTTAATTTTTTCTTATTAGAAAATTAACCTTAGTATTTTTCGTGTGCAACTTTAAAATTTTCTCAGAGACAGTTCAGTCACTGGCAATCTTCTTTGAAGCTCTTGTATCATTCTTATTTCCCAAAAAGAAATAAAATCAGAACTTCAGGTTGTATGAAAGGCAGTTTGCCTTAAACTGAGACCCAGTTGGACCTGCCCTAGTGCTCAAGGTCCCTGATAGAGAATACAAAAAAGAACATTAGGTTATCTGGACAAAATTATGTGTAAGGAATGCTTGCCTACTAACAGGGCTGCAGGAGTAAGGAGGAAGGCCACAGAGGAAGGACAGGATTTCTTGCTTACGTGTTATTCATTAAAGCAGTAAATCTTCCAAAATCATGTTTATTAAATTGTGACATTTAGGAAAGGGGAGTAAATAAACAGGTCTGTGATCTTTTTCTAATTCAACAAGGAAGTTGTAAAAAGACATTTAAACTGTGTCTGTAATAAATATCCTTGGAACATACTTCACTTTTAAGTTTTCTCATAAAACATACTAGCTGCTTTGGTCAAAGATCAGAATTATCTGTAAAAAATGACATTTTTTCCTTTGTCCGGATGAGACTCAGAGTTTCAAAAGGGTACCAAGAAAGAAAAAGGAGCAGAAAACTTCTGGTTTTGCCCTCTATGTTTAGTCAAGTGTGTACAAGCAGCAGTGCCTGGTACACTGTGTTTTCAGGTTTTGTCTAGGATCCAGGACAGTGTAAGCTTCTCACAGAGCCTCAGCCTTGCTGCTGCCTTCTGCCTGGGTGGCACAACAAGAGGAAAGTTCTGCTTGTGGTGTTCACCAGAGCTACAGCACAAAGAGCCACCATGCTCTGCCCTCACTTGGCTCTTCTACCACATCTCTCATCAGCTTTGCTCTCTAGCACCTAATTGTTGCTAAAATCTAACAGCCAAACAGTATTCCTCCGATTGCAAATATGAAAAAAAGTCCACTTTTGAAATCTCATGGCTTGTAAATGATGCCCATTTGCAAGAGGCAAAAACTTCAAAGACTCTTTCTTATCAGAGAAATATAAGAAAACTCTAATACTTATCTCCAGACATACTTATTTCAGACTGTCATAGCCAGAAAGATCGAACCACCTTGCCTACAACTGTAAGTCCCAACAAGACCCATGAAAACCAACAAAATAGAAAGCTAAATGGAAAAATATTTTTAGCACCTTTGCCAAATCAGTGTGTAAACTCTCAGGTATGGAAGAGCATTTTGGTTTGCCTCCCTAGAATATGCTTTTAAGCAAAAGACAGCAAGGAATTACTGATGTCAGTCACAGTTTTGGTAGAAAGAGCCAAAAATTTGGCAGAAAAGGGATTTATCCTGAGTAGATATTGGCAGAACAAATTACATCTGTGATACCAGTGACTTCTTGCTTCCACAAGATGTGGGGGAAAAAGCCAGAAGTTTGCAGTCATTTTGGGAAACATGTATCAGAAAGGTACTGTATAACAATGTGTCTCTCCAAACAATGCAATACCAGAAATATTCTGTAAAATAATGGCTATTTCACTAGTAGTACACATTTCCATTTAAGCAGAAACTGTTCCTACAAGTCTGATAAATGCCTAGCTGACTGCTGGTCCACAGTTTAAATTTTCTCATCCTGAAAAAAGGAACCAAGGAAAGAGTAGGTGAGTGAGAAAAAGGAAAAGTGTGTTTAAAGATGGCTGCCACCCTTCTTAGCACAAACAAGAGAGGCTTGTGCTTGTAAGCAAGGACAATTTCTCTGAATAACACTGCTTCACAATCCTAAGAAAGGCAGAAAAGCTGTCTTCCATGCCAGTAAAATTCTCTGACTGAACTAAAAATATAGAGAGAGTTCATCTGTTTTTTTAACCAATCATAGTGAAACAGATTTGATTGATAAATTTCAAATGTTTTCAAAATTTCAATTTACAGCATTTTTTCTAGATGTCCTATTTTTTTATCACATAAAAACCACAGAATAAACAATACTAATTAAATCTATTTGAATCTTTCCTATTTTCACTTTATAATAACATGATAGTAATTGCTTTGCTTACCCATTAGCATCTTCCTTTTAATCACCAACTATCATGCAAAGTCCTTGCAGAGCCTAAACAGCAGAATGAATATTCCTGATGGTGTTAGTTTGAATTCAAAGTGCATTACATAGAACTGCAGCACATTTTCAGCTGAAGATTGAACTGTGCAGCACTTGCTTATTTAAGCTAAAATGTATTTGTTCACCTGAGTGATCCCGCAGAAGTAAGCAAGTGATCTGCCTCATTTAATTTTAGTTATCTGGAGGTGAGGTGGCAGACCCAAATTACTCATTTCACTGCCTGATTGCTTTCTCAGAGCATCAATTTATTTCCACCAGCAGATGAGGAAGTTTGGATGGATTTCCTGTCCTGAGATGTCCACTTCATTGTTTAAAAATAGGATAAAGTAGTTTCAACCTATACTCTATTGATATCAGCTCAAATATTTGGACATTTAATATGCATCACAAAACAGACAGGGAGGATATAGCTAATTTCTATCTAAGTTTAAACATATTAAAAATAACATATATTATAGCTACCTGCAACGCCAAAACATCACCATGCTGTCAATATGTTGGATTATTCCTTCATTTCTTCACTTCAAAGATTAGCAATTACTTATAATTAATATATTTGTACTGATTGGGCAAGCTGGAAACAATGGATTCTGAGTTGAGTGCAGCAGGAACAGAAACACCAGGTGTCTTCCCCATGGCTGTTGAATTATCAATAGCTGTTCAAATTGGTATTTTAGGTAAAAACCTTTTTCTGGAAAAATCCGGCTCACATCACTCATGGAGATCAATGTGAAGTGAAAGGTTTTTACACTTTGGAGGATATCCTCAAACATGCTGCTGAGGTTAGGAATGAGGTTACTTCCCATTTCTAAAGCAGCTTTGATGAAGGTGGTCTTGGCTAAAAGGTTTGCCTGCCCTTTCTTATTCACAGCTTCAGAAAGGAAACCAGGTCCTGAAATGCACTGATGTAGACATAAAGTTTGAGTTCAAGTTCTGATTTTTTTTATCTCCTTATTATCATGCAAATTTCCAGTGTGCCTTTAAGATTTTATGTTAACTAGAAATGCTGGTTTTCACTTATGAAAACTAAGCTGCTATAAACCAGAAAATTAAGGCCCTTGTATGGGTAAACAGGGTGGGTTTAATATGGAAGAACAACTAGAAAGAGCGAATAGTTAATTTCCAGAGTGGAGTTGGGCTGCTTGGGAAACCCCAGTGCTGTGCTCATTTCGTGTTTTTGTTACTGATCTGGAATAGAGGATGAAATACCAAAATCATCTGAAGATATTAAGGACACTTGAATTACTTATTTCACTTCCTTCTTCACTTGGCACCTTTATGTCCCAAGCATCCTTAGAGCAGATGTAATAGCTAGTTATCAGCTAAACTAAGGCAAACCTCAGTTTCATTTTTTCCCCAAATGAACACTGGTCAACATTTTCAGGTTAATTGATGGAAAGCATGACTCTGTGGGAATGGTGAACTGCACTATGGCCAGAATACAGGAGAAAAGAGGAATCAAATGGCCCATTATAAGTTTGAGGTGTGTGAGCAAGGGGGAAAGGTATCATGGTCCCTGTGAGCCTGTAACACGGCTTTACATACCAACAAGTACACTAAATTCCAGAAAACACCTTGGCACAATGGCATTCCATCACACACACATAGATTCCTTTATGTTGGAAAAGACCTATCAGATCATTGAGTCCAACTGTTAACCCAGCACGGCCAAGTCCACCACAAAACCACGTCCCCAAGAGCCACATGTACACGTATTTCAATACATGGGATGTATACATCCCCACCAGGCATGGGGATTCCACCACTTCTCATACCTGATCCAATGCTTGACTACTTATTCAGAGAAGACTTTTTTCTTAATCTCCAGTCTAAACCTCTGCTGATACAATCTGTGGCCATCTTCCAATTTCCTCTTCTCCCTGGTTTCCCTCCCATACAGTACAGTTCTTGCTGAATTTTCCTGCAGCTCATCATCTGCTCCCGAAATTACGGAGGACAGGAGAGACCAGAGTTCTGCACGAAAATAAACCTGCCCTAAACCTGCTCCCTCCCCCGGTTCCTGGCGGGGACGGGACGCCCCAGAGCGGGTGCCCTCCGGTGCCCCGCGCCCGCCGGCTTTGCGGCGCTCCCGCTGCCGGCAGCGGCCCCGAGGCGGCACTGGGCACTGAGGGGCTCCCGGTACCGCGGGGCTCCCGGTACTGCGGGGCTCCCGGCACTGCGGAGCTCCGGGCACTGCGGAGCTCCGGGCACTGCGGGGCTCCCGGTACCGCGGGGCTCCGGGCACTGCGGAGCTCCTGGTACTGCGGAGCTCCGGGCACTGCGGAGCTCCGGGCACTGCGGAGCTCCTGGTACTGCGGAGCTCCGGGCACTGCGGAGCTCCGGGCGCTGCGGGCTCCCGGTACCGCCGGCACCCCCGCCCGCTCCACGCCTGTTGCTGGGGCGATCTGCCCCGTGCGCCTCCGGGCCGGGCTGCCGTGCCAGCCCTCCCTGCTTCCAGCATCGGGGGTCGCTTTGTGTTACCGACCCACGCACTCACGGATGTACTCATGGCTACTTAATCCTGTTACACTGGAATATTCCACATCAGGAACCTCTCCTATTGATGAAACACCATGTAAGCCCTTCATCTCTCTTTTTTCTTTTTTTTTTCCTTTCTTTTTTTTTTTTTTTTTTTCCCAGAACATATAATTTTTAATACTCATCAACTATTTGGAAAGAAGGAGAAAAACCTTCGAGGGTGGCCAGACCACAAGTGCCCAGCCCTCGGCGGCAGCAGGGATTCCCGGAGGAAGAAGAGGGCTGGTGCCGTGAGAGCAGAGGGCGGCAGGCGGGACACAGGCTCCGCTGCCGGGGGTCGCCGCCCCTTGGGGAACCCGCCGGCGACGGAGCAGCACCGGCGGCTCCGTCCTGCATCGCTAAGAGGCAATTTCACAGACTCTTCACTTGCTCCTCCAATCCCGGCAAAACTCGGAAGGCAGAAGGGTACTTGCGCTTAATTCTTTACCTTTTTCCAGATGGTGGCGATTCATATTTCCCGCTCACACTGGGGTGTGCGATTTACGGCGAAAGCATTCACCACTGGAGAAGACTGAGGGGTCAGTCCCTCTTTTCACTCCTTTTTCCCACCCGCAGCCTTCACAAGCCCCCAGAATGAGAGGATCGCCTTTCAGTGACACGATAGAATTGTACATCAAGAAAGAAACGTGAAAGAAACATTCTCACATGACGCTATTATAAAATCGCAAAATCCTAAACCCAGCCGATCTTGCCTGGCCGCGCTGTGCCGTACAAGCTTTGCGCACACAGGAGTGCCCTCTAGTGAATAACAATATCTGTATATTGAAAGCAATGTTTTGCCGTGAACATTTCAGAGTTAAGAGAAATTATCGCGGTTTTGAACTGCAAGTAATTTTTTGCCTTTTCTTTAGAAAATTGTCCCGTGTATGAGAAGATCCATATACACTTTTTAAAACATCTTGTAGTCATTCATATGCTGGGGCACCTCTTTATGATTTTTGACAAAAGCATTCATAACACCTTAATAATTGAAAGCCTGGCAACTAGAAAAGACAGGGTACAAGAGTGAAAATCATACAGCATATTCTTATGGAAGTAAGCAAGCTATTTTAAAAGAGAGGTGCAGATCCAAAAGGATCTGGATCCAAAAAACTAGACATGAGACAGAGCCAAATTTGGAAGCCCTTGGTAACATGAAATAGCAGAAGCCAATGATGTTGCCCATTGTATATGAGGAAAGAGAAGGATGAACACTGAAAAACGCCAAAGAGTTGGGGATGGAGAACCATAGCTCCCTGCACATGGGGAACTCTAAGAGTAGTGAAGATACAGTTATGAGCATGGAATAGCAATAGTGTCCTCCTGGCCCTGATAAAGAGGCAAATAAATCACTGGTCTTATTTACAATGAAAAGTCATGCATTTGCAGGTTACTGCAGGAGACAGTTGCCCTCATTCACACTCCAATGAAGATTTCCTCTGGCATTTCTCGGCTGAGATGTCCTCAACAGGTTTTTCACTTGCTGTAAACATGAGGACATCCAGGATGAAGAGCAATGCCAAAAAAGAGTGATGTCCCTGTTGTACAGCTCTGGCACTCAGGATGACCTAGTCCTCCTTCTCATGAAGCACATGAAGTTCCCCATGGAGATCAGGTACTCAACAAGTACCCTCAGAAACAAACAAACAAAAATTTGTCCTAGTACAGACAAACTGTGTAAAACTTTGTAAAACCTACAAGCTCTCTCACTTGCTGGCTCTGCAAAGCCTGCACATCATGAGGATATGTTTCACTGGCACATCCAAACCAGAGGGACCATGAAGATAATCTGGAGCTCTCTGAGGCACAGACACCTACTACATAGCTATACATATTTCTGATAAAATCTTTGTATGCTCCCAAAATGCTACAGTTCTGAAAAATAAATACTTTCTCCCCAACAAGTTTAGATTCAGCTTAAACACCCCATCAAATAACATTGCAATTCTTCATGCTTTTTCTTTCAGTTTCCATTGGAAAGCACAGGTATTTTTCTGAAGTGTAACAGGGCAAAAGAAAGAAAAAATTGCTTTCCCAGAAACTCTGGCATCCTTTTTAGTTGCCTAGACAGATGATATCCCAAGAAATGTTGATAAGGTTTGTCCCAGCAGTACAGCTCATCAGCCATGAGCTTCAGCTTTTAATACATCCTATTTAATGAATTTGCTGAGAACTGTAACCAGAATTGCTGGCACGAATTCCCCTTGCAGGCAGTGGGAAGACCAAGAAAAGGAGACTGAAGGCAGGTAAGTAGCCTGAAGTACCTCAGAGATTTTGAGTGCACTTTGTGCATGTGAGTGTGCAAATTAGGTCTGCCTTCCCAGAAAAGTGTCCATGCTGCAGGAAACTGCAGTTGCCTTCAGCTGGCCCCAGTTAGGCATGCATTTACAGGCACAGAACCCTGAATATTTACACATAGCATGAGTTAGTAAACATTTGAACAAGTCTGTTACTGTGGGAAAAAGTCCTATAAATTTCACCAGGCTCTGGAAGAAGTGTTATTTATTCATTGTTAAAATCTCACAATGTCTGCAGCTGTTCTTACAGATTTTATTGAGGTAACTCTGTGAGACTGGAGAATGGATGTTGAAATAATTTGCTTTAAAACAAGAAAAGCTGAAAGTGAAACTTTACACTTTTTTAAATCCCTACTTCTTATTTTATCAGGTGCACATTTTTATTTTCTACTTAGACATAAGGGTACACTGTCAGAAACATCAGCTTGAAGTTCAAGTGCAAAAACTCAAGCACATTCCTACTTAAGCACTTAAAGAT
This sequence comes from Zonotrichia albicollis, assembly GCF_047830755.1. Taxonomy (NCBI): domain Eukaryota; kingdom Metazoa; phylum Chordata; class Aves; order Passeriformes; family Passerellidae; genus Zonotrichia; species Zonotrichia albicollis. Next base: position 116,304,041 of record NC_133819.1, on the reverse strand, counting down.
GTTTTTTTCCTCCTTATGACATCTTTCTTCTCTTTGCCAAATATTGATTAGCAAATACCCATTACTACAAACACGGTAAAACCCTGCAATAAAATAGTCTGTCATGCTCATGGTAATTTTCAATCTGAGTCACAAAGAAAATGTGTTTTCAAATTTTATGCTCTAGATTAATCAGATTCCTATAGAGACACATGCTTCAGATACATTTTTCCAGTCCTATGCATGCATATATTTAGTCCAAGAATTTCCATTAGTCTAAAGCAGAATGCTCTGGCAAAATGCCCTCTGCAGGAGGAATCAACAATTCCCAGTTTCTGAAGCCTCTGTTACTGACAGTTCTCTCAGCTACAGAGAATAATTTAAGTAAAGGTCCTTCTTCATCTGCAGCCTGAGAAGGTCAGCTAGGTCATGAAAAACAGTGTTGGAAATGTAAATGCAAGATGGTATTCCCATAATAGTTAAACAAAGTTTGCAATAACTATATATAAACATAAATGTTGTGAATTTTATGGGAGGCAGGGTTGTAGATATAATGAGGGGTTTTCAGATATCATTAGTGGAGGCAAAATGCAATATTTTCAGGCCTAACTAGAAATGTCTCCTTGGTTTGGCACCTCCAAAACTGATGCTCACATTTTTCATTTACCTTACAATCTTTCACCGAGTGAAATTACTCACTTTGTTGAAGACTCGTGTGATGAAAAAGAAATTATGAAAGAAAATGGCTCTGAAGATCTTAAATGCCAGCAATTTAGCAATTTCTGTTACTGCATTTACCCTGTCTTTTTGGCCATATGGGTTGTTCTAATATGTTGCCTCTTGAGTAAACTTGCAAATACAACATTAATAAAAAACTCCAGAGACTTTAAAAAATACCATGGAGCATGACTTAACCACATTCATTTTAGATTGGTTTATTGAGGATGAGGAAGAAGAAGGTGACTTTCACAGTATCTTGGGCTAAGAGGAAGACTGTATTTGCCGCCCCACTTTTGCACAAAGAAAACAATAATATTTCTTTTTAATTACTTTTGGATTTTCAACTGCCTAAATAAGATCATTGTTCAAAAAAGGAAAAACTGAAATTAGACATATTTAAAATATTGTTACTGGTGAACAAACTTTTTTTTTGTCACTTGCAGAATTAATAAATTACTTATGTTTAATCTTTCTTTAACTCATATTTTCTGTATGACACTGAAGATTTTTCAGGTTGCTATTCTTAATATCTGTTTAAACAAAACGATGTTGTGAAAATTTCTCTTAATTCTTTCACACATACAGTTCTGTTCATTATTTTTAAAAAAGCACATAACACATTGAGTTTCACAATTAATCTAGCTGGACAATCATCGCTTTCTTATAAAGCAGTAAAAGACAAGAAGATATTTTAGTATATATTTATACATTGCAGGCAAAGCAGGAAAGGAAGTACTTTCACACAAGATTATTTTTCATTAATATCTGTTGTAAACTCTATAAACTGTGTTTTATTCATCAGTAAATCGTTGGGAATTTATTGTTTGTAATTTCTAACCTTCGATTTGATGACATATGGGGCTGGAAAGAGTGTTAGATAACTCCCTTCAAACAATAGGCCATGAAAATAATTGAATACAAACAAGATTGTAATTAAATGAGGAATTAATTTATTTTTTAAAAAAGGGGATATGCTATTATGGAGCAGGTCTAATTTCTTTCCTCTCTAAAATCTAGTTTTCTCAATAGATTCAATTGTAAAACAAATTAAAAAAAAAATCATCAGAAATAAATTATTGCCTTGAAGTTTCCTGGCTTTAGCCAAACTTTTTTTATTTTGAATAGACATATTCTAAAAATGTCTTTTTTTCCCATATTACTTGTAGTTTCTTGAATTACAGTGGGGTACAAATAAATCACAAAAAGAATTCCTTGCATTATGGTATTCAACTGCAAATTCTGTATCGTTGTGTGGAGATATGTACAAGTTTAAGCACACAGTCAAATAACACACACACTGAATTCACATTTAAATCCATAGAATGATAATTCCTCTCCCGGAGTATTCTGGATGCTTAAAAGTAACTGAACATAATCCCAATGCAATGCACAGTTCACCCCAGAATAAAGAAACAGTGTCCCATATAACTTCTGAAATACATTTGCAGTTTCTTGGTATTTTGTTGATCTCTGAAAAGAGTAGCAGTGGATGTCTGGAGAAAATGGTCCTTGTAAAATCAAAATCTTGCCTCTGTGAAGGGCAGCAGACACATTTTCACCTGCACCTGCCTTTTGCTAATATGCCTCTCAGCTGCTCCATCCCAAACTTAGTCCCACACCTGAAGAGGCTGGGAAGCCAAGACAAACATGCAAACACAGTGGATTGGGTCAGCATGGGATGGTGGCTCCAAGCACATGAGGCAACTGAAGGCTTCATAATGAGACCTGCTGAGGAAGAAGAAGAACATACAAAGCATAAAATATATCCAGTAGTGGCTCTGGAAGTTACGAGGAGTCTAAATGAAAGTAAGCTTCAATGAATATTGGGTAGACCTAACTATATAATTTTTTAGAGAAAATGTGGTGTCATTTATTACTGGTGTTTGCTCAGTACTGTCTGCAGTGGTCAAAATTACCCATGATCTCTAAAAGGTGTCCCTTTAGAGGTAAAGTTCATATTTATTTACATGTTATAGAAAATGCGACACAGAAATTAGTTTACTCTCATGTCTTCCATGAAATTTTGACACTAACCTCTTCCACAGGTTTCCAAGATGCTGGTTCCACTGCAAGTATTAATGCATTTTAGTGCATGTCATTAAAATGTCTTACAATTGAAGTGTTAGGTATTTTTAGGTTTCTGCTGAATTCTCAAGAGGTAGATGATGAAGAAAGGTGAATTCTCATAAAGGCAAAACAAAAATAGATGGGCACTACCTTCATTTAGATTTTTTTGCTCTATCAGTATTTGGTTTTGCGCTTTCCTATCAGTATGATAATCAGGTTCTTAGCTTGTGTGTTTATGTGTTTGTTAAGCCAGCCTAAGAGCTCTCATCATGGATAGGAAATCTGTAAGCTTAACAAAAAATTTGGCAACTGGCAGAGGGAGTACAAGGTGGAGTTCAGGGGTTAGGAGTCTGAGGCTGAGCACAGAGAACTCAGGGTGTTTTTGCAGGGTCTGGGCCTCAATCACTAAAACTTAAATAAGAGAAAAGTACCAGTTTTGTGTGTCACATACCATGACAGTATTGCAAATGTTCAAGTAGCAGAACCAAATGCATTTGAAGAAAAGAGTGTGGTTACTTCCTCAATGCCATTTACATTTTGTTGCCCAAAACGCAGGTATCAAGGTTGCACCAAAAAAACACCAAAACTTACAGCATGGGAACTAGGCTGTGAGCAACTGTCTGCTCAGTTTTGCAAGAGTTCTTTATACCTCACTAGCATGGCATTGGAAAGTCATTCCAAAATACATTAAGCAGCATGACTTCCTGCTTGCTGCATGCTGTTTGTTCTCTCCTCTTCTTCCCAAGGGAAGATGCTTGGGCAGTGAAGTCTCGTCTATTTGGTACAGTTGGTTTGATTATAAACAATTATGTTGCCTCAGTGTTTTTCCTAGAAGTCAAATAAATATGCCTTGAACTTTAATTGGAAGGTCAGGTTTGTGACTGTCCTTATATCCCAGGATATTAATTTCACTGTCTCAGAGTGGTCTCCAAGAACATTCTGTCTCCTAGACAGACAACTTTTATGACAGCATTTACCCCTACTGAGGTGGAGATAGGGAGCAAAGGGAACAGTCTGCATGGACAGATGAATGCTGTTGTCAACACCAAGCTCTAGACACTTTTTTGGCCATTGTGGAAAAACCCCACTGTGATGAGAAGAACCATCTTCTTGTGGGGAGGGATTGTAGACAGCTGAGGACAGGTCTGATGATACACTCAAAGTAAACAGAATGGCTGAGGGTATTTTATTGTAGGTGAATTGTTCTAAGTGCTGAAAGCCTGGTGACCAAACACATCAGACTCCTGTAGTCCAGCCAGGAAGCAAGTGAAGCATGAATAACTGAGTAACGTGTCATCGTCTGCCAGCATGGGATGGGATCTTCTAGCCAATCAAAGCTTATAGAAAGCATTACTCATGGGCAATGCTATGTCCAAACTTAGCACAATCAAGGAATGCAAAAGGACTTCTAAATTATAGATTCAGCTGATCAATCACAGATGTGCAGCGACTAACTCCAAAGTAGACTGCACTCTTCAGAACGGCTTTCCTCACATCATGATTCTTGCATGGGTTCGGTTTCACACAGATGTTTTTCATCCTTGGGCTAACTTTGTCCAACTACAGAGCCGACAAGGCAGAAACAGCAGCACGGTTGTATGGAGTAAGTAACAGAGCAGTATCTCATCTACCTTTTTCTAGTGCTTGTGTTTATGTCACCTGATGAGCTTCACTTGATGATAAAAAGACCCAAGAGACATCCCTCTTGAAAACCACATGTGAGCAGCCTGACAGTATCTAACAATTATTCATCAGTGCAAGCCTGCAGAAAGGAGTCAAAGCAATTTATTACATTCTCCAGCATCCTTCCCTTTCAGAGGAAACAACTCATTTTCATGGCTGACCATCTTGAGTACTGTGGATATGGAAAGGATATGAGAGGGTGTGAACATGCTAGCTCTCTCTAAGTAGTCCTTTCTCTTCATGTTCATGACATTTAGCCACTCAAGCTCAATGGCTCTGCAGGTCAGTGTCCAGACCTGAGATCATGTAACCTTATTTCTTCTGCAGAATAACCCAATTTCTTCTGTTTGTGGGAACTCACTGGGGGCTGAGATGTCATCCACGCCTTAGCTCTGTAATGCCTGACATTTCATTTTCTTTAGCTAATTGACCACAATGAAGACTGAAGGTTTAGTATTTAAATATGAGTCTGTCAGTATTTCCTTTTCCTAACTCTTTTTCCAGTCATGACAGTCCTTTACTTTCTTATTCACACCACAGAACAAACTAGTGCTTTATGTGTTTCAAATCTTCAATGCAATGGAGTAGGAAAAAAAAGTAATAAATCCCTTTGGGTAGTTGCCTCAGCATAAGGACTCGGGAAATTGCTGATGGTAAAATAAAAGTTCCATCAGCAATATTTCTTGATGGAGAAAATTATGAATGGTAGATGTGCAATGTATACATTGCTGCAACTTTATCAGAAGATCATTAAAGCAGTGCAAACAAACCAAGTCAATTATATATTCCAATATCTTTTTTTTCTGAATGGTTTCAGGTGTCCATTTCCACTCATATCATTCAATGTATCTCTATCTATATTTAGTAGATCTGTTTTCTGCAAATGACTGACATCAGAAATAGAGAATAAATGTAGAATTTAATATACTTTAGGAAAGCCACTGCATTTGCTTCACAGATCTATCTCTCAAGTAACCAAGAAGCCTACAAACAAGGGAGAAAAATATAACAGTGTATATAGATTCAAAAGGACATTTGACAAGATTTTTAAAAATTACCCTGACAAGGGCTAGCAGAAAAACCCCTTGTGCTATTACGGCTGATCAAGAAAAATAGGAGTAAATGCCAAGTGCCACAAAGTGCATGGTGTTCTGATCCAAAGTGTTCATCATATCCGAAATGACCACAAAAAGGTGTGACTCAGAAGGAGACATGGTGTGCTGCTGATGTGGTTATTCAGCATCATGAGACCTGAAAATGAACCACAGAAAAGCCTCAGGAGATTGAGTGACTAAGTACAAAAATACTAGAGGAAATCACTTTTATGTAAACAAATGTAAAATGACACATGAAAACACAATCCTAACTTTGCAAACAAATCTAATTATGGCCCCAACTTGACTATTAGTACTAGAGAGGTTTTATAGATATAATACACGTTTACGTAAAAATATCACAAATAAGATGCCACAGTTTTTTAATAAAGAGTAAAACAATAAAGATTGTTTTAATCTTTATTAAATAATAAAGATTATTAATTAAAAACTCAGGAAAATTACATGAATTATTAGGAAATGAATACTGGAAAAGACAAAAAATGTCATTATGCCACTGGATAAAGCCAATTATATGCATTATGAATACCAAGATCATAACTGAAAGGTCATATCAGAAATTAAAAGGTAGAGACAAACATAGCAAGGGTAATTTTGACCTGCAAAATGGCCTTTGTATAAGGAAGAGATAAAATAGAGGAGGACTAATAAACCTGGTGAGTAGACAGCTGAGAATATAAGAGGTCAAGAAATCAAGGATGGCATGAAAACAGTGACTAGAGAATCTGTACTGAAACATCTGGGAAACATCAAATCATACTAGCAACAAAATCCACTGTAGATACAAATGTGTAAACTGTTACCATTTCTTTTCATCAGAAGAACAGCTGCAAGCTCTTAAATAATCTTAGACACTAGATGAGCAGTTCTTATGGTACTTGAATTTACTAGCCACACTTCGATGATTGAACATCTGACTGAATCTTCTTTATGTCTAGTGAGACACCTGAGAAGCCTCAATCTCTTATTTGACTCCTCGCAGATACATAAAATCTTTGACATTTTTATGTTGCAAAAAATAATAAGTAGGATGTCTACTCACTGAAGTCTACAAACCTAAATTATTTTCTCAAAACTGGGTTGGCCTCAGTGAATGATCCCTGGCCCGTACTGTCCTCAAAACCATGACCATGCACAGTTTAGGGGAGGGCTGACTGATAACGACAAAAGCCACTAATAATGGATGAAGACAAAAACCAAGGATATGATGCATCTTCTCACAATCCCAAGGGAGCTAGGGAAGTCTGTGGTGACTGATCACTTCTTTCTTGTGACTCATGGGCCACTTGCTGCAGAACATTTTTAAAAACTCACAGTACAGAGGTGTTCTCTATTCTTATGGAGCACACATCTGCAAATAACCTGGGATGAGGACTGTAGGTGCATCATAGATATTTCTGTTATAAATTTGTGCCATATAGACATATATCGACAGCCAAAGAATGATAGCAGAGATTCTGTGTAACCATTGTACAATCCAGAGCTGTGTGAATGATGTCACTGTGTTTGGAATAATTCCTAAATCACATGAAAAATACTCATGGGCTGTACTAAGCACAATTGAACTTTGCCAGATTTGATTTCAGGCAGGCAGAATTTTCTTTATCGTAAGACTTACCCCAGAATCATAAGCAAGCACATCAGCTGGAAGGTTTCTCTGGGGGTTTCTAACCCAGCTTTCCACTCAACACTACAGGGTAGTTTCTATTTGAAAATTGGAAAGAGATTTCTCCATCTCCCTGGACTCACTCTAGTGCTACACCACCAGTGTAGTAAAGTTTTCTCTAGTGTCCATCCTGAACATCCCAGGCCAAAGTCTTGTGGTTATTGTACTTTATTATTAGATGAGCAAAATAACTTCCCACAATTTGCTGGCAATGATCCTCCCAGTGTAGCCTACTATGCAACTGGCTTTATTGTGCACCAGAACACAGTGTTTGTCCAAATTTGACTTCTATTTGTCCATTGTAACACCCACATAACTTGCAACAGGATTGCTACTCAACCTTTAAGCATCTCTTTGCTGAGAGAGGGGCATGTCTTTCTGTCCATAAAAAAGGACAGCTTGCTTTTTCCACCATATATTCAAACAATGAATACAATCCAGTAGTGGTCTCCAACAGCATCACTAAAACCAGAACCTCTGAATTTAATTTTCTTGGGAGGATAAGATCAGTCATATGCTGTTTTTGGCCACATATGTGTGTATATATATATATATATATATATATGTGTGTCATGCACATCAAAGTGCATGGCAAGATAGAATTACATCAGACATATTTAACAGTTTTATTTCTATTCTAGTATCCCTGTAAGACTTTTAAGATGGGTAATCCAAAAATACACATTATTATAATGTGTGTCATAAATCAATTAGAATCTACTTATGCATGGCATTCTTCCTTAAATTAAGAAAACAATACTTCAACCTCAACATTCACCTTTTAAATGCATAACCTGTTTTGGAATGAGTTTCTGTGGTTTACGCATGAAAGTTGGCCAAATAAATACTAGTTTTATGAAAAAATAATTATGCCAATGGCATGAGGAAAAAGAGTAATCCTAATTAAATAAAAGCTTATTTTTGCAAAGTACATTTTGGGAAGTTCATATCGGGGAAAAGCTTTTGATTCCATCAGCACTTTATTTTTTTTGTAAAACCGACTGCATAGCAGAGCCAACACATTACAGGTGAGATCAAACACTACTCAACAACAACAAAAAATCTTATTTCATGAAAAGGCTTCATATTCAACATGCAAATGCTATATTTCAGTGCTGAAAATTATGTCACAACTAAAACATGAATAATTTTGAGATACAATGAATCAAATGCAAACACTAAAAGTAGAAGAAAACTGCCATGACTGGAGTTCTTACCTGCAAAAAATAATTTAAGGTATTTTAGATAGTAAACCTTCCTCCACAAGTGTCTGCATTACTTTCATTCAATACTACTTGCAGTTTCAAGATGCAGTTCCCAAGTTTCAGAAGACTTTTTATGCAATATATGAATCCAGCACTACTACTGTCTTTTCAAACAAAGAATGAATTTACCACATAAGCTGTGGGATGTGGGATATTCTCAAACTGTACAAATTGCTGGTCTCCTTATAAGACATCAGACAGTTGTTCCCTGACATGACAATGTGTGCTTCATCTAACTCAGACAGACAAAAGCCACACAGTTGATACTGAGAGTATATTTAATTATACTGTATGAGGCTGTGATGACATTATCACACTGATAATTTTGTTCCAGAAAATACCAAGTAACACATATGATGAAAGCTAGACTCGGTCTTTGCAGACCAGTGAAAGATCAGCATATTGCTTTCAGCAGGGAAGAAAACAGAAGAATTTGAATACACAATCCATTCACTAGAAACTGGAAACTTTTCTGAAGGAAAAATCGTGCACAAAAGATCAGCAACATACTGAAGCCAGGAAAAAAATTGAATACATCCCTGCAATTCAGAAGCCAAGCTTACCAACCATAAATCTGCTGTGAAATGCCTGGAAAACCACACAGCAGACTTTCAGCCTTGACAGTGCTTGTCCCTGATTCTAATGTGTCAGCATCAGCAAGCACAGGACACTGCTCTGATATTCTGGGTGGCAAGCGGAGTCTCTCCATTATCATTTGTCCTGTATGTGTTTTACTCAGACTTCTCTCCTCATTGATATAGTCAGGTCTGTAACATGCCTGTGTTGTTGTATTCAAGTTGTGAAATAAGCTCTTGAGCTCTGTATTCTTCACTTCTATTTAGTTACAAAACAACCAGAAACAGAAATCATAACAACTGGGGCCAAAACTGTCCAGGTTCTTACTGGAAAACCAGGTTGATCTCTTGCCCTGTCCTGCTGGATGGAAAGTCCTCTTGCTTAATGGATTTTTTCACATCTCACTGGCCTGTGCAGACAGGCTGAAAGGAGGGAATGCACTGTGCTCCCTCCAGTGCCATTACCTGCAGCAATCTCACCAGGTAGGCCTCGGCCAACCCTGTCAGGAAGGCTGGAATTTCTCATTTTCCACAAAGTTCAGTTCTATTTCTTTTCTAAATTCCATCACCTTATTTGTCTTGATGTGTTCAGCAATGGGGCAGCCTGGATGTTAACTTCCTTTTCATTCCACTCAAAACCATTTTTCTCAAAACCCACAAAGCATTGCCTGCTTCTGCTTCACCCTCTGACATACCAAAGCTGATCTCTCACACTCCTGATTCCTTTAAAACCTGGTGTTACCATAAGACATTTATAATAATTAGTTGCTATAGATTGTATTGATACAGGTGGTAGCACTGTGAATTTTGCACTGAAATCAGTGGCCAAATTTCTATACATTCTTTAGTCATTCATCTTTTCCATACCAACAAAAGTAAGGGCTGTGGAAGGTAAAAGAAATGAAGATGTGCCTAAAAGATAGGGATTTTTTGGTGATGGCATTCCATCTTCCAAAAACAGTTCACTTTTTAGACAGATTTTTGCCAGTGCAGAAAAGATCAAACATCAAGAATCTTCAGCTTGTACAAATCTTTCAGTCTTACCATCAGGCTACACTTATGTCAAGTTCTGCTGAAGGCTTTGCTGAAAGTGTGCCAGTTATTCATACTGCCTTGACTGCAAGGATATATCTAGGGTGCAAAGACTTTCCTGGACTGATGAACTTGCTCACAGTGTTACCTTAAAGCCAAAGAATAAATACTAAATTTGAGAAAAGAAAATAATTTAACAGAATTAGATTAGAGGAACACCTTTTTACAAAGCCTAAGAAGCACTAGCATGCCAATTTTACCACCACCTTCCTCCCAAAGCAACTTTGCTTCGCATTGCCATCAACAAATCCAGATAGTAAGTTAATTGTAACAAATAAGTTAAAAGGAATAATATGGGTATTTAAGGCTCATAATTTCCAACATCATACTCAAGAGATAAAAATGCACTTTTTTGTTTGTTTGTTTAGTTTTGGTTTTAAGAGCAAGATAGTTTTCCTGCTTTGTTTTGGACTCCTGCCAACAGAATCTGCAGCTTTTCTAGCATTTGTTCTGCTAATTCAACAATACCCAGTAGGTGGCCTCAGTGTATAATCTATTTCTTTTCTCTTCTTCCAGTGATTTTGCCTGCTTTTTTCATTGCAACTATTTTATCTCAGTTAGAATCTCCTGTGTTTATCCCTTATTTTCCTCGAGGCTTAGAGAAACATTTACTTTAGAGAATATGAATATTATCCAGGTCCAGACAGACATATGGCCTGAAAAATACAGCAGTCTTAGAGTCTCAATCTCTGGATCTTTCAAAGAGTGATTGCTGAGTCTCATGGTTCTCCTGCATCTCCACCTTCAGAACATAACTGACTTCTGGGAATCAGTCAGCCCCCGACTATGAACAAGGATATCACCTACATATGTCATCCTATGGGAATGCCCTTTCAGGTAAATAAACGGAAGATCTTCTGATACAAAAAACGTGAAATGAATTCTTAACTGGATTGAACATCTTAATTATCTTACTTATTGCATTTAAGTATTTAAGACATATGAAATTCATTTATCTACCCATTATCACAAAATAGGAAATATTGAGCTCTGACAGTTAGTGGGGTCGCTTCTACAATATTTTACACAAGTTTCTGTATTCAGTCTGCCTTGTTAAACATCCTACAGACAAGACCAGCTGACATTTTCACTGTGACTTCCTACACCGAAAAAAGTGCCATGCCTTTGTGAAAAATATTTATCAATTAAGTATATTTGTCTGTGATGGAGTCCCCAGATTTTTTGACCTGATTTTTGTAGTCAATTGATGTGTAAACTCAGTCTTTGGCAATTGCCAGTAAGCTAGTAAGACAGACAGTCCTATAGTTTCCTTACCATAATGAGGCCTGAAACCAATTTGGCAGAGATCACGGAAATATGAAGCCTCCAAATATTTCCGGAATTCCCTCACTATAAACTTTTCCAAAAAGGCAGATTGAAATGTGCTATAATAGATGTGCCTGTCTGCATCAAGAAGGAGATATTTTTAGATTTGTGTTAACAAGAACTTCCTATGGAGAAGCTGATGGTCCTATCATACCCTAACACCACTTTCAGCTAAGCTTGTGACCTTTGTTGCCCAACAATGTGACTTCAGTACTGTCTTCACTTAAGGCTTCATTCATATGAGGCACTAAGGAAAATGTCTGCTCAAGACAAATAACCAGACAATGGATGTAAGTAAGGCTTTATCCATTTTCATTTAGAAGAAGGGCAGTTTAATTTTTTTAGTAGGCTAAATATGGCGACGTATGTTACAATGACTGAGAACATCCACAGAGGAGTTTAGTGCAACTTAGCATATGTGCAGTAATTTATTTCATTTTAACATTCCAAAGAGTCCAAGTGTAGGCAAGCCCTGAGAAAACAACATTAGCCAAAATGAAAACTTGGGTTTGCATTTGTTCCCTCCATAGCCTGCTCTGCTACCATGGAGACAGACAGCTCTGTCACATCTAGTAATCTCATCTTCAAAGAAACAAAAACATTCTTGGTGCAAGAGCCTGCAAAGCTATATTATTGGTCCTAAATGCGATCTTGCACCCTTCACTGAAATCCCACTTCATCACAAAAGAAAACAGAACTATTCTCTGCCACCCTTGTTTTCCTCTCATCTCTTTCTCTCAATTGTAATCAGAGCTCCCAAATTGTTCCATGGGGAGCACTATTAATTGGCCCCGCACAACACCCTGCATGGCCCCAGCAATACCAACACAGCACTGCTGTCCAATCTCTCATACCCCTTCCTAACCCTTCCAATTCTTCCCCATCAAGGCAGGACCCTGCCACACCTTCAGTCAACCCTTGCATGCCTAACTGAGGCTATCTGGTTCACACCCTTGAATGTCTCCTCCCCATAGCTCCTGCCAGTTTGGCTGGGGACTGAGAGCACCCTGCTCAGACAGCATTGCAGGACTGGCCAAGCGTTGGCTGCCTCTGAGCAGGCAATGACTCAATTCTTCCTATAGTTCTCTCCGTTCAAATCTCTTCTCTCCAACAATTCTTCACAAGAAGTCTGGAAATGAAACTTCTATGCCAGTCTGCCAAATGTTCCTGATGATATACTGGCAGAATGATTAGTAATGTGTCACTGTGGTCAGAAACCACGCTCATGAGACGTGGGTCCTGGGGTCTCAATACATACTAAAAACCAAGTTTCACTGTGCTCCCTACAAAGGAACCCACTCGTCATTTCTTAGTCTGTTAACAGAAACATGAAAGAGCCTATTAAAACTAAAATTCAGACAGGTGTTGGAAGTTTAAGACAATGGTTGTATATTGGCATACTGATGGTTTTTATCACTGAAGAAGGAACTGACTAGGTATCGTAGTTCTCAGGAAAACATTGAAATAAAGAAATTAAACTACATTCAAGTGCTTGGGGATAATTGTAGTTTGGGGGTATATTCTGAATACCAAACATAATTTTGCAGGAACTCCAACTATTTTTAAGGGGAGAAGTGACACATGGAAGTTATTTTCATGTTAGCTGGAGAGACATCGAAGGAAATGCAAATTTAACCCTCAGACTGGGAAGGGCAAAACTGCAGCACATTCCACTTTCATGAGACTTAAATAAGTCTCTTCACTACAGACAAATAAAGCTCTTACAAATTAAGCAAATCACAGATCTCAGCTCTGCTCCTTCCAGAAGCCACTGCCAGAAAATCTTGACCTCTTATTTCTTTTAACCATGTGGTTATACATGATTTGGGTGACTATAGCAATCACAAGCTCTTTGTTAACATACCAGCACTGTGCATAAACTACTGAGGAGTCAATGACCTGGGCTCATCTTCCACCCAAGGCACTGATATATCCAGATCAACAGAGTGATTTAACTGCTGCAATGCAATCACTATTTCAATCAGATCTTGGTATAAATTCACTAGGCTGAATATAAGAATAGTCTCAGCCTTTTCTTTTCAAAGAAAAATAGTGAAGCTAACGACACCATTATAAAGAGGCACCTGCAGGAACATAGGATACCTCAGGTAACCCAGAACTCCTGAACCCCAACTGACATTTATGGTGTGCCCAGCAACATAAAATGTGAGATGGAAAGCACCAGCTTTTCACATGCTTCCATTGCCACCTACAAGACTTCAATAGGAATTAAAGACGGTGAGCTGGGAATGCTGTCTGTCATAAATCTGGTGTCTTTGGGGGAAAAGTGAGCAGGTAAGTGGAAAGAAGAAGGATGTCCCCAATATGCTGCAGGGATTTGGCAGTTAAACCAATTTTTTTGTTTGTTTGTTTCTCTCAATGGCCCTAAGATATTTTAGCTATTTTGAAGCAGGAGCATTAGCACTCTTCTCCTATAGAGTGGTGTACAGGAAGAGGAAGGCTAAGAATAAAGTCATAATACCAACCATGCTCTGTGTTCATTGTCACTCAGATTTTTGAAGATAAGCAATAATGAGTTAAGATGTATGCCAAAATCACCTAAATTCTGCTCTCTTTGAGCATCTGTAGTATAATTAACTTTAATATATTTTGCCTGTGAAGGTACCATTCTAGAATTGAGGCTCTGATACTGATTCCATCCCATTGCTGAATCTAAGCACATGTCTACATGAGACATATTAAACCAAGCATCCCACACAGCTGTGCACTCAAACTTTTAGTCGTGTGTCCAGAATTAACCCTGTTAAATTTGATAAACTGGTATTTTGTTCTCAGCCACACCAACCCTTATACAATCCTTTCACAGGCCTACACCATGGACCCCTACAACACATATGGACCCTGTATATCAGAAGCCCTGACAAGAACACAGGAATTCACCACTGATACATGCTATAAAACTTAGTTCTGGCCATTCTGGATTGCTCAGGGAATCCTGGGAATCTCTCTTGTCTTCTTTTGATCACATAAATGGGGTGGATCATAGAATCATAAAATAGTTCAGGTTGGAAGGGGCTTTTAAAAGTCACCTAGTTCAGCTCCCCTGCAATGAGCAGGGACATCTTTAACTAGATCAGGTTCTCAGAGCCCCATCCTACCTGAATGTTTCCAGGGACTGGGCATTTATCACCTCTCTGGGCAACCTGTATCTGTGTTTCATCATCCTCATCTTAAAAAATTTCTTCCTTATATCTGTTTTTAAGGTGTCCTCCTTCCATTTAAAATGTTTGCACCTCTTTCTATCATAACAGGCCCAGCTAAGAAGTTTGTCCCCATTTATTTTACAAGTGCTACTTAAGTATTCAAAGTCTGCAGTATGGTCTCCCTGGAACCTTCTCTTCTCCAGGCTGAACAACCCCAACTCTCTCAGCCTTTCCTCATAGGAGAGGTGTTCCCTCCTTCTAATCAACTTTGTGATCATCAATTGGACAGGGTCCTCAAGAGAGCCTTCATCCCACATCCTGTACTGAAGGATGAATCATCTCATGTCCAATTACAGCTTTCTCAAACTGTTCCAGCTAATCCCCTAATCCCTCAAATCAGCATCTTCTAAAGATGGGACAGCATCAGGCAACTCCAAGTGATTATCATCTGTTCAGTGAGGAAGAGCTAAGGTTATATTAGCATCTACCTTGATTCCACATTCCGGTTTTCAGGGATCAGAATGTTATTGAACTGCACATACTACAAGAGCATGAGACACTAAAAAACAATTTTGACAATATGGTAACACATTTTTCTGCAGTGAAACCTGTAGGACTATTGAGCTAATGGCCAAGCTTTTTAAATCACAAGGTCAACCACTTCTTCCTCACCCCTCTCTATGCAATCCTCTCTTCTGTCATGAGGTAATCAGGTTCAGAAAAATTAAAGATATCTTATCACTCAAGAGTCTTTGATGCAGTGTTGGCCCTGTTCTTCTGGTTTAACAGCTTATGAATGGTGTTATAGTGAGCTGTAAACTCAGTCATAAGCCTAACAAGCTTGCATTTTTATCTATGCAAACTATCCTGTAGAGTACAAACAATGTATATTTTCCTTCCACAAAAAGAAATATTATTGTGATTATTTAGGATTTAAAAATATGTGAAACTGATGTGGAATAGTGGAAAATGACATCCTGCAAAGATTGTGTTCATCTTAGTTTTGACCTGCAAGTGTGTTTTTAAGTGTTGCAAAATAGACAAAGCAAAACGTGGACATAGACAAACTTGAAAAGTTCATGAGGTAAATAAATCTATCTACTGATGATACAGAGTTATCTTATCTGTATGAGGCAACATACTGACTGTTTCAAACATAAAGTGCCCTTTTGACTTCTTCCTATAGTGAGCTTCAGTTCATATTCTACTTTTGAGCCTTCTCATCTCTGATGTTCATTCAACTCCAGATCTTTCAGGCCTTGAAAGATGGTCATCAACAACTGAAACTGGAGTGAGGTCTTACCTAACCTCACACAGCAGGATGGCAATCATTCCTGCTCCATTCCACATGTGCGTAATTGCTCAAATATGAAAGCCCAGAACTTCCTTATTACATTTGTCCTATTTTTCTTAGTAATAAATCAAATTAAGGTGTCATTTTATTATGTATCAAATATCTTGGTGTGTACCTTTTACTGTGGTTGCTACATGTCCTAAACAAATGAAGGAATGCCTCATTACATCTTCACAGGAGCTGGCAGGACACACAAGAAGAAATTAAAAAGTTCACAGGATACAGTGATAAAGAAGGAGACACAAAATGAAAGTAGCAATTTGCTTCAAGGACTTTCTACAAAGGGACACCAACAAATAGAAGATTAGAACAGTGAGAAAAATACTGGCTCCACTGGAAGGACTGAGTAGTGCAGGCATTAGATCTGAAAACCAGGCACTACTGGTTTGAACTCAGCTGTTCAGGACAGTCAGTTCTTGGCTCAACTGTTCAAGGAGTCACATACCCTACATTGCACACATTTTTTGCTTAAGATTCCATGATCATGGAGATTTAGCAGTAATATTAAAATTACACACAGAGGAAATTTCTCTACATGAGCATAAATAGATCTACTTTAAAATGAGATTGTTTTGAGAATCATATTAACCTATTAAACCTGAAACCTCTGTATTGCACCAAACTTTGTACATGCAATAGTCCAGTAATATCCAGAAACATCTAACGGCCATCACCTCTTCAAACACCTACTAGGTCTGAATTATGACATTCAGGAAATAATTACTTTTTTTTAATTATAGGGCTATCAGGAAATAATGTTGAGTATTATAAAATTTTCTATGGAGCATGTTAAATAATTCAGAGAAAAAATTAGAAAGATCATCTAGTTTCAAAGTGGTCACAGTTCAATTTTCCACATACTAAGTAAGCTTGCCAAACATGAAAGAGGTTTACAGGAAAGGAAATGAAATAAACCCTAGCAGGTTTCATTTTCTATCACACCTTAACACCGTGATGGCAGAATAAATATCTGGCAGTAAAAGAAACACAGATCTCTTCCTGTAAAAGAAACAAAACTAACAAACAAAGCACCCAAAGAAAAATGAGCAACCCGCTGAGTGAATTGTTCTTGACCACTTTGTCTCCCAAACAAATTTCATTTACAATTCATTACATGCAGAAACAGTTCTATGGTAGTTAGATACAGCAAAAACTGAATTGATAAAGAAGTGGAAAACAAACATCAGCAAACTGTGGAGGTGCACCTAAATATTTGAACATTTAGCAAGATCTAGAAAGTATTTAAGTCAGACATTATTTGTATGGGTTTGGAAAGAGTTCTGCCTGTGGCCAAGGTACTCCTATAATTTCTTGTGAGAGAAACTTTGCATTTACAGTTATCTTTTAGTAAGTTACAATGGATAGCTTAGTTCATGCTTGCCATTATTCAGGCCAGCACCTTCCCAGTGCCAAGGAAAAGAAGTCAAGCAGCCCAGGTGCCAGCATAACACTGCTGCTGCCCACTAGCTCCAGTCCCAGCCCAGACAGCAGAACCTCTCTTGTACTGCATTTCTAACATTCCCATGTGCTTCTCTATCCTGGCCTTGACTACTGTTGCTTCACCTCAGAGAAGAGGCTTCTCTGAGGGAGCAGCTGGAGCAGCTTCTCCTGTCCCTGCTTTCCAGAGCTAACACAAAATGAAGAAAGAAACAGACCCCGTGGGTCATTAACAATGCATTCTCCATTCTTACATCCCTTTTGCTTAAGAGGCTCTCTAGCTTTGCTGTATGGGGAACTAATCTGCTAGCTGCCTCTCATAATCTTCTACACATTTCTGTGCCTTGATAGTCAAGTGTCCGGGCAACCTCCTCTGTGGAAGTCTTTTCTTAGATTTCTGAAGTCAATGGGGAATGACTGAAACATGGATATTATTTTAATGTTGCAACTTGCAAGGAAAGGATTGATTTTTAAGATTTAAAGAGATGAAATAAAAACAAAATTGAAGAGAATACTTAAGGGTAGAAAAAATAAAACATAAATAGTGATCAGCTGGCTGAGTAGGAAGTACTGTATAGTTTTAGGAGTGTTGAAGTTAGTAATGCACAAAAGGGAATGGTGAGAAAAGCTAAGAATCTGGCCATTAAAAGGTGTGTGTATGACACCCATCCAAATGTCAAAGAGGTGATATTTGGGAGACTGATAGGATTACAACATGTAGTAAATATGGGTTGGTTAAGGCCCTCCTCAAGGGAACTGGATAGGATTCTGATAAAGGAGAGCACATGATCTGCTTCTGATCCCAAAAGAGTTGAGGAGAGCACACCACCGCCAAAAGAAAGGCTGTGAGGAAGACAAGGCAAGACAGTAAATGTGGATGACTTAAGCTTTTAGCATCACGGACATGCAAAAAAGAGATTCCAGACCTGGTGACATGGAGAAGCAGGTCTGGTTGAAACACAGCCTGTAACACTGAAACCTGCCACAACTAAAACATGAGCACAGGGTACAAAACCGCTCGCATGTAAGCACCAAGGTGTGTTTCCTGTTATGAGTAGAAACGTTGCCGATTTTTTAAAAGGTTGCAGAGTTCACAGGTTGGGCTAGCTGCTGCAAGGGTGGAGTTCTGTTTGTTGTTTTATTCACCTGTCCTTTTCGTTAACTACCTGTTGTTTATGGTTGGGGAATCCCCATTTTGACCAGAGGCACAGTGCTGCTTCCTGGAGGATGGCACCCGGACGGTGAAGAGGAGGGGACATTGGAGTTGTCATGCAAATAACATCAAGGCTAGCATGCAAATGAAGAACCCCCTCACCAAACCTAGAAAAACCCCCTAAAAACAACGAGCCAACATGGAATTGACAGATCAAAGTGATGTCTAGACCTGAGGAACAGAATCCAGGAGCTGCTAAGACCCTTTTTACCCCTCACCCTAACTGCAAAGGAGTCGGCTGGACAGAGGAGATCGAATGTCAGTCCAGATGAGCGGGACTGTCCTGATGCTCTGTTGAGGAAGAAACCCCCAGCTCTGCCCACAGACCCGTGGACAAAACTGCGGACCCGTCGGTTCTTCCCACTCGGGTTGGTTATTAATAAAGGCATTGAAAAGGAAAAAAGGTCTTCTGCCCTATTTATTTCATTTCCCCACCCATGGAAACGTCGTTACAGGGGCACACCTAAGCTCGAGGCTCAGAGAAAACGTTTGGAGAGCCACGTTGTTGTATCAGGTGCCTATTGCTCTTTCAGCCCTCGTTGCTTAAGTGCCACCATTGCGGCAACGAAGCCCATCGCCCTGAGGGACGAGGCCGCGCCGGGCGTTCGATCCGGCAGGTGCCATTTTGTGCCACCTCAGGCCCGATCCTCTCCCGCGGCCCCCGTGGTACTCCCCCGCCGACGTCCCCCAGCCCAGGAGGCTGCGAGCGGGGGCACGGCGGGGACCCGCGCTCCGGCCCCGCCACGGCCGCCCGCGGGCCCCGCATGCCGGGCAGCCCCCGCCCGCACTACATTTCCCGGCAGCGCGAGGTGGGGACAGGCCGGGCCCGGCTAGGGCTGCTGGGAGGGCCGGTGCCTCGCCTGCTGGCTTTCCGGAGCGTCAGGAAGGGAAGGGTTGTTGGGGGTTTTTAGTGTAGGTGCAAGCCGAAAGGTGCAAGCCGCAGCCTAAAAAAAGCATCGCCGCTTCCTCAGTTCGCAGCGGGAGCGGTAACGGCAGCGCCAGTCAGTGGGGGCGGCGGGGAGCGGGCTCCAGCCGCTTCCCAGGTGGTTCTACGGGGGAAGCGGTTCCTTCCTCCGAAGGGCTGTGGCGCTTCAGAGGTCGGGTTTGGAAATAATTTATTTAATTTATGGTTTCTGTAATCACTTCGCAGGCATCCTGGAGACTAACAGCTCTTGGGGGATGGTGGTGGCTCCGGGCTGGGACTGTTTGTGGGTGTTGGTTCTAAATGCAGAGTCAGACCCTGTGAGGCTGCCGCTGTACACCCGTGCACACCTTGCTAGGAAAAACCAGGAATGTGAGGTTGACATCTGGGCCATCTCTTTGGCCGTACCTTCCTGACCAATGTTTTGTTTCCCAGTGTTACGCCAGATGAAGTTACATATGAAGTTACATAAACATGCAAAACAAAACTCTACCCACCAGTATTTGGGAGTGCACACAAACAAATGCAGACAACGTGAAAATAAGAACAGAATCGTTAAAACTCAGGTTTGGTTTTGGTTGCTTCTAAGTGAAAACTAGTGCCCAAGCTGGCCTGTGCATTTTCTTTGCTTAGAAGGTTGACAGATCACTGTTTTTCTTCAAGAACTATAAGTGACCTGTAAAAAAAAAAAAAACCACAAAAACAAAACAAGAGGTCTTTATTGAACATGATGGAAAGTATTTTCCCACCTTCCCTACTAATTTTCCCTTCCTAATATATTTTTCAATCTCAGTTTTCAGATGTCTAGAAATTTTCCAATGGAGCTACATGTCCCCATATGGAAAATTTAAGCCCAGTGGAAAGAAGTTTACTTTTTAAGTTACTGTTGACATATGTTGGGCATGATCCACAGATAAAACAATCCACTGATCACAGCTTAAAATGCAACAGGTAGGCAGATGTATATTGTTTACCAATTCAGTGGTACCTTCAATAATTTATAGTTCTTCTAATTGCATAATATAAATAATATGTGCCTATTCTCTAATACCTACAAGGGCAGGTAAGTGAGATAAAACCCCAAGACTTTAATTATAGTGCATGACATACTAACATGGACGGACCAAAAACATGTACCTTACATATAAAAGGTTTTTCCTAAGGGAAAGTTCACAGGCATTATCTAGAGATCAAAAGGCATAAAAGCAATATTTCCATAATTACTCAGAAGCTGCTGTAATGCACAAGCATGTCAATTATATTTTCTCCATTTATCCATCAGAAGCATTAAATGTAAAACTGTTTTCTGTGGCGTAGGAAGCCCCTGACTGAATGTGTCCATATGCACTGAGGGAGCCCTTGTTTGCTTTCCCTGTTCTTACACTGTTTGCCTAAGTACGTGCTGCTGGCTGCAGGTTAAAGAGATGTTTTGACTAACACAGTATGGCTCTTCTGCAGTGAACAGTGCTGCCAGTGCTGTATAGGTATCAGGCATATCAGATCTGGTGTGTAATTTAGCTTTCTGAAATGAAACACTTCTTTCTTGAAACTGCTGCTCTGAGCAATAAGACTGTTCTCCAGAATCACTTTGCAAAGTGTTCAATACTTATTGCATACATACATAAAAGACTGTTGAATCTCTGAAATGGAACTTCTAGTAGGCAATCATTAAAAACACTGGGTTTTAATACACTTTTTCTTGTGTATGTATTCATTTTATAATCAACCTGCATAAAATAATTACAACTTTTGTCATGAAAATCAGTCTGCTGTCCAGGACTAAGGGTGTAGAGGGAAAGGGCAGTTTCTTTCATTTACACCTCGAGGATGCCAGTCACTTGTTATCACCTGCTTGTTTATTGTGAGAAACTGAATAAGCATTCAGTTCATCCACACCATTTGGGATGTTACATTCCTTTATCACACCTCTCCCCTCTCAATTCTTCCAAGCTGTTGAAATGTCTCTTAGGCAAAAGCTATTGCACACTCTGAGAGCCTGTTCACTCTTTGGTACATCTTCCAAGTTGTTCTAGATCTTTTCTGAGATGGGAGTAGAAAGCAGGGGAGTTAGTTCTCACTTAGCATGGAATATGTGGGTGCATGATGGATTGATCACAGTGTGATTATTGCTTTGTATTTCCATATTCTTTCTTCCCTGAAAAACTATTACGTCACTTTGCATGTTATTCTGATGTATTTCCCAATGCTTTCCAAACTCTTTCCCTTCTTTAGAGACTATTGATTTGGGTTTAAAAAGCATATTTTGAAACAAAATCCAGTCAAAAACTAGGTGGTCTTGTGGTCTTGTTTTCTCCAAGTGTAATTTTCAGGGACAGGAAGGAGGCTGAGGAAGATAACATTGGTGGAACTCTCCTTCAACCACAGGAAATTAAATGGGCAACAGTAAAGCATTTTAAAAATGGCTTTCAGCTATGGAATTAACATGTTGCAGATTTCAAGTCTAGTACAGAAAATTTCAGGAATTCAATTTCAGAAACTTCAGAAATTTCAATTTCAGAAATTACAGGAGCAATAGTGAGGAATACAGACCTTTCAGAAAATGTAAGGGACTTACTTTATATTCAGATATATGAGAAGTGACACTGTGAGTGCTCAGATAATACCCTGCATTCAAATGGAAGAAAAATGGGCAAAAAGGTTCTGTCTCTGTAATACTGAGATGATTTCATAAGATTTCTGTGGGTGAGGTTCCACACTTCGCAAGTGATGTTTTGGGGGGAAAAAAAAAAAATCACAAAATCAAAATCTCCTATAGCTGTTCAGTCAGCTGTGGACAAAAGTTTTAATTTCTCAATTTCTAGTATAAAATACAGTGACAAGTAAAGGACTACAAACAGTGATAAGTTTTTTTCCTTAGGTTAGCTGGGAGTAAAGATCTCCTGGACAGGTTTCCTTTCTTCACAAACTTCCTTGAGACTTTTTCATCACACCACTTTGTGCTGCTGTGGCATCACATGCATCAGCCTTTTGCCACCAACCAACATGATTGATGCTCAGTTTAATCCATCAATAGCCAGCTACTACAGGCATTGCAATCAGAGCTGAAATGGGACAACAGTGAATTTTAAAATAAGAATCTTACATATAATACTCAAAGATACAGCAATTTATTGTAGGAAAAATGCATGAACAAATGCATATGATGCATTTCAAACAAGTGTAGGCAGAGGGATATAACAAAATCCTCAAAGTGTAAATATGGTAATAAAATAAGACAAAATGTACAACTTAAAAAAGGGTTGTGAAGTGTGACTAAAAGAGGTGGACAGGATTTTTCTATCTCCTTTAGGATTTGAAATATCTTTTTCCTTATTCTCTCTAACTTTCTAACCTCCAGAGTACTGCACAAGTCAATAGACTCACTGGTACTCAAGATCTCAAAGCACTGAATATAAATCATCTCCCTAGTTTAGATCAGAATTTTACTTCTGTTTGCACTGCATGTTGTGTCATGTACCATGCAGCATAAATGTGCAGCACTGAGGCACATCTAGAACCTGTGGAAATCAGGCCTGTACACTCTTTGCTTCTTCTGGGGAGTTGTTCAACTTAAATGTTAAGTGGACTATTAAGTGGATCATAGAAATCCAGATCTGCAGATGAGAGAGAGTGACATTTAAGCTTGAATCAAACCTGGCAAAGCAGAGGTGATTTAATCTCTGGTACCTCAGAAATCAGCTGGATCACTCCAAAAGCAGCAGGTTTGTAGTAACTCTTTTGAAGTAACCAGGGAAACACAGTGAAACATTATCCAAGCCAGTGCTCTTGTAAATGTACATACTTCATGCTCAATGTTCATGAATTTATATGTTCTCTGAGAAAGTAATTTCACCAACATGTTTATGTCTGGATTTCCTCTGTAGCTGAAGACCTTAATAACTTAGAAATTGTAGAGAAAAGGGCAAGTTAAAATGCAAAAGCAAAAAAGTGCTGTGATTTTGCATGTAGCAGAGACACAAGGGTTTAATGTCATTGCAACCAGCAGCTAAGTAAGATATCATGGACATAAAAGTTAGCATAAAAAATATAATCAATTTTTCTTTTCATAGCATTTTTTTCCAATTTACAGGCCAACAATGCAGAGGAATGTATCACCCTTTATTTTCTTCACAGACATTAGCAGCATTATCTCAGCTTTTGAGAAATACACTGCAAGCCAAAATCAACCATCACAAGACATGGCAAGTGTATGCTGGCACTCACAAAGTTTTACTGAGGGACAGAGGTACTTTCTGTCTTATTGAGAACAGGCAAAAATGCTGATACTTAATAGTTACATCAGCTGATACTCTAGAAAGTATGGTGCAGAGCTGAAACCCCCATCTCCTTCAGGCCTACAAAAAACAAAGTAACAGAGGAGCAAAGGAGCAATTTTTTTTTTTTTCATGGTAGCTTAGAGTGATACAGGTATGGAACGAAGCTGAACATTCAGAATTAGTGGCCACGTTACAGAGTGCATTAGAATACACTAGAAACTCTGCACCTCACTCTCCCCAGGCTGTTAAATATCTAAAACAAGACAAAAAGCAACAGAATTTGAAAAGAAGGAAAAGCAGAGAAATTAAGATTAGGTCTGGCACAGAACCAGTATTCATTTCCTTCTTCCCCTATAATTTATGTTCACTTCTAGCCCCTACCTGCATGTGAGGCTGCCCTGGCTTTCCATAAGGGCACAGATCTGCAATCCCAGATGAGACATTCATGACTGCCACACTTGGGAGTCCTCCCTCCAGCACATGGAGGTTTAAATTACTTCTTTGGTTTTATACCTTGCTGTTTCCATTCTGTGTTCTCCTCCAATCCCTACATATTCCTGTACTAGAACACACTCTCCAACCCACTGCTTTCCTGTATATTCAATTAATAAATTAAAACTTTGCTAACTTTTCTTTCTGTTATCTGGATATCAGCCTTGCTGCTTCATTTCCCAGACATCAAACCTTCTTTGGTGGTTTTGCTTCTCTGCTGTGTCTCCAATTTTTCCACATCAGAAACCTTGCATTACTCTTTATTAGAAAGCATTTTTTCCAAGTCCCAAATGGTAGGAAACTGCCCCATTCTCTTTACTATTCAGCAAAAATTATTAATTACCTTTTTTTTTTCAACTTCTCCCTTTAAATCCATCCTGACAGCCTTTACATCATAAATTATGTGTAGCCCAGACTCCTCCAGTAACTATTCACAAATTATTTTTTTCCTGAAGAAAGCAGAAAAATCTCTTGTGGGACACTTCCTCCTACAGTACAGGCAGGTACTCCAATAAGTAAGGATGCTAATAGGAACATACCATGGGCACACAGGGGAGCATGCAAAAGGTCTGAGCAAACAGCTACATAGCAGCAGTCTCTGCAGCTGCTTGTGGCAGCCAACAGATTACCTGTGTTCATTGTGCATAAAGTTACAGCTTACACATTGGCAAATAAAATCCTAGTGCGGGATCAGAAAACATATGCTGCTAAACAAAGCTGATTTATATTTTTTATATTTTTATATTTAGAGCTGTCCAGATCTTGGACACATAATAATATTTGATATTTAATATTTAAAATCTGAGCATATGTGGTAACATTTCTGCATCACACTAGAATGCACCTTTTTTTTTTTTTATTCATCTCACTGTTCTGAATAAAGTGGGTTAACTCTGGAGATGGGAGGTTAGCCAACGCTGCCTCATTACCAGACTCATTTAACAGGCATTCATGTGTGGTAAAGAACATAATTTCACACACACCCCTGTGTATAATACTACCTGTTGCCATGGTTAGAGGCAAGAGCACCCATACCACACTTTCTTATGGCATGAGAACCCCAGTTAAGTAGTCATATTTGGCAAGCTTTCACTCATCTTGCCACACAATCCTCTGCACTGTGTGAGCATACAATAAATTTTACCACAGAGCTGGCCCATATCAACACATGCCAAAAATGCTTAGGGAATTAAAAACAATCTATCAGGTCCTGACATTGGAAACACATCTTAACAGGTACTGAACTATGGGACCTGAGCATCCAGTGGCTAAGTCATGGTGATACTTAGTGCTGGCATGTTACTATTCCAATGAGAATTTGTCCCTCTTCTAATGTTTGAGGAACACCAAAGCTGCTGGTGTATTTGCTGTGTAGTTTGTAAATACTTTGAACAGATGTTAATGCACCACATCTCAGCCCCTCATCCTCACAAAACAGGACTTGGCACTTTTCCCAGATGAAATGAATAGGGCACCAGTGGGTAACAGTTTGTCACTTTTACAATTCCTCTATTTTTAAATCTGCTAATACAAGGAACTAGAATTCCATAAATCTCCATTAGACAGTAAAAATTACTCAAAGGAAATGCACATAGTAAATGAAAATTCAGAATGCCACTTAGTCTTCTGTGTTCGGGATGATAATACTTCTTCTTGACTGGAATCTCCTTTGCCCCAGCTGTTTGTCTTCTGCAAGAATAAAAAAGGAAAAGTCAATTTTGAGGAACTCTGGCTAAGTGGTGTTTGTCCTGTTTCCTTCAGAGGCAACACAGGACACATATGACTACTATGAGCAATGCACTAGGGTTTTTATAAAGACCACTCCTCTCCTAGAAGTTGCAACGTGTGACTGAGGACAAGTTTGTGTAGGCTGCAATTGCAGTGACATACCTACAATTGCTAAAGCAGCTCATACTGCCAATGAAAACTTAACCATAGAATTACAGAATACACTGAGTTGGGAGGGACCCATCAGGATCATGAAGTCCAACTCTTGGCCCTGCACAGGACACCTCAAGAGTCACACCATGTGCCTGAGAACATTGTCCAAACTTGATTGAACCAAGCTTCTTGAGCTTTATGCTGTGACCACTTCTCCAGGGAGCCTGTTCCTGTGCTCAGCCGCCACCTGGGTGAAAAATCTTTTCCTGAGATCCAACCTAAAACTCTCCTGACTCAGATTCATGCTGTTTCCTTGAATCCTGGTGAGAGTGAAGGGATCAGTATCTGCCCCTCTGCCCCTCCACTTGCCCTTGTGAAGATGTTGAAAAGTGCAATGACGTCATTTTAGAATTCTACAGTAAGCATTGAAAGAAAGCAGAAAGATCAGACTGTTTACAAGCATGTTACACTACTCCACTTCAACAGCTGGGGTACATGGGGGATAACTGATGGTTTAATATCAAAATATTAAAGCAATATCAAAATGTTCTGGTGGAAAAAAAAAGAAATAATATGAGAGCTTTTAAGAGAATACGGCTCCAACATCATGACAGGATATTCTTGTTTTTTACTCTAAAGTGAGGATGACTGTTCTAATCACCATGCAAATGCATTTATCCAGCTTAGACCAACCTTAGCTCTCTATTTGCTTTATCCATGCTTCTTGTGACACATCTATAATCAAGATGAAGTGGTGGTGAAGCCAGGTGTAATAAAACATCTACCACAGATTCACATAAACAGCACTCCAGAGTGGTACTGGGTACACTGTTCCAGAAAAGGTGCCAATATCTACCCAACAATAGATGCCAAGTGCTTTTTTTGAAGTAAAGGTAGGCCAAAATACAATACAGCCCTCGTAAAAAATGCTACAGACTAGCAGTACACTTATACAGCATAAGTACTACAGAGAAGCAAAAGTGGCAGCACTTACAAAGCTCCTCAAACATGTTCTTATGACTTGAATGACCTTGGGTTCCTTTGAAGACATCCAGTGGGACGTTACACAAAACAAACAAACAACACCAGTCCCAGTTCTACACTCCTGGAATTCTGACAGCACTCAAAAATCAGTCCAAAAGTAACATGTGGCAAGAGTGTGACATTCTCATCTGATACAAATAAGCATAGTTCCATTTCTAGACTAGAATCAAGAGTAATGACTCCATCTGTGTATTCTCAGACACAAGACACTGAAAGATGAAATCTGAAAGTCTTAAAAATAGTTTCTCTACAAACTAGTTTTAGTCTTTCATAATGTAGGCTAGTAAAGTGAAGCTGTCCGGTGAATTTTGTTTCAGCAAGTTTTATTCAGCACGTTTCTTAAATATCCAAAATCTTCATACCAGGTGGGGAAAGGGGATGTGTCTTCCATCTTCTAGCCTCCAACGCCAATCATAAGGTCATTCTCAATGTTAAATACTATTAACTTCCAAATATTAATGCAAAGCTCATATTTAAACCTCTTTAAAATTAAATAACTGGGGTGGTTTTTTACACTTTGTTGTCTTAAGTGAGCCACTTTAAAAAGAGCTTTTTCTAAAAAGAAAGCAGCAGCCAGTGTCACTGTTTGACTATCATTATCCTCCTAAATATACTGCTTTAATACAATAATACTGGAAAGTAGGCATATTATCGATCATAATAATGATTTGCCAAGCAAATGCCTTCATATTTTTTCTGGTGGAACTAAGTGTCCTCTCATCATACAAACTTTCCTTGAAATTGTGAATGGTCAGCAACTCACAGTTCAGAGTTCTGCTACCTAAGGATAAGCATATGGTTAAAAAAAACCCTCCAAAACAATGCTGCCCTAAGGGACTTATGTGAATATATAGCAGAAGAGCATTTCACTGAATTAGCAAACCAAATACTCTAGTCTGAGTAGAGCCAGAACTCATTTTTTAAACTGAAGTGTCATTCATTCCCTCAAAAGGACACCACCCTGAAAGGGTCACACTCAGCCGGTGAAGCCACTTGCGTGCAGCATGGCTTCAAACAGGCTGGGTGACCTCTTTACATCAACCGTGCCTTTAGGTGCAGGTTTCAGCACGGACTGATAACCACCTCATGTGTATAAATACTTTTTTAAAACAAACAAAAAACAAAAACACAACAAACAACCCACGGAAAGTGCGTGGGAGTTAGGGCGTTGTCTCGAGGGCCTCCACCCGACAAACTACTCCGTCCTTTGAGCTTTTGACCTACTGCGGTCTCAGGAAGAGCCCACGGGGCATAAGCGTCCCACGGCCACAGCTTTCCTTCCCGGGGACGACCCCACAGCTCCGAGCCGGGCCCGCTCCCCCCGCCCGGCTGAATCCCATCCCGGCAGCCGACAGCCCCGGGCGGAGCGCGGACAGCGCCGCACGCCCAGCCCGGCGTTCTGCGGAGCGGGCACCGGCCCTGCCCCGGGCATCCGCTCAGCCCCGCGCCGGGGCGGGCTGCCAGATAAAGGCAGGGCTGTCTGTGAAGGCAGGGCTGCCTGGCTCCTCCCCGCTCTGCTCCCTTCGTACCGCTCTCGCCCGCCCGCAGAGCCGCTGGGCCACGGTGGGAGGCGGAGGTTTCCTGCCCGTCCTTCAGGCCGGCAGGAGAAGGTACCCCCAGTGCTGGGGCGCTGTGGGCCGGGCGGGCGCCGGGGGACGGGACAGGACAGGGTGTGCGGGCACTCGGTGGGAGGACCGAGGGCCATGGGCAGCCGGGCGCTGCGGGGCAGCGGTGCGTCCTGGGCAGGCGGCCTGAGGGCGGTGAGCTGGGCGCTGCTGCTTGTGGGCTTTCTTATGGTGCTGCTTGGCTTGGTAGGCGCGCTGTGCCCAGCCACAGTAAGGTTATCCAGCGTCCCCCGGGGGCTGAGGAATTTACTGCTGCGCTTGGGCAGCCTCAGCTACAGGACTGCTGTACTTCCGTGGGATCGCAGCTCTCCCGGTACAGTGAGAAAAATGCATCCTTGCCAAATGCGGCTCAGGTGATTGCATGATCAACCTTTAGTCCTCCCACTAGCAAGGGTGGTGTGCGTTCAGCTGCCAGCCTCAGTCCTGGCCCTGTGATTGGGGAGCAGTGATGGTCTTTAAGACTCTCTCAGGTCTGCGAGAGCCTGTCGGTGGTGAGTGTTGGCATGTACCAACAAGCCTTTGCTGGCCAAATTATCTACACTCGAAATCTGTCTGATAAAATGTGGCAGCTGCTCTCTGGCCACAGAAAGAAACCACTTTCCCAGGCATTGTCCTGGGGGAAAGTCTGTGAGAAGATCAAAGAATGAGAAACAATTCTTACCTTCACTTGCTGCACGTGTTGTTGTGAACATGTGGAATGTGTTGTGGAGATTTGTTTAACAAAGGGTGGTTTCTTAATTAGCCAATGGTGATGGTGTTTGGATTGGTGCACCAGTTAGGCACAGGTGTATCGTAACTGTCTATAAAAGCAACGGGTTTCTTAATAATTAAATATATAATAAAGAGATTGATCAGCCTTCTGAGTATCATGGAATCAATGCTAACTATTACCCAGCTAGGGGCCTGCAACCACAATAAAATGTTGTAGAGCATCAGATATTTCTCTACTGCATAAAAGCCCTCCACACTTATGTCTCTGTGGATATAGGCATACTAAAAAAAACAATACAAGGCATCAGAAGTGATTTGAGATATGTGCCAAAGGCCCCCTTGGTTAATTAACTTGTAAATACATCCCTGCTCACTTTAGTTGACAAACCAAAATTGGCCAGGTGAGCGGCCAATTTAATTGTCTGTATGGATATGCTTGGTTACAGTAGCTGGTTTAATTAGCAATACTGATGCACTGAGTGAGATTGGAGGCCTAGTCAAATTTGGGTTAGGGGAGAGATGTGTCCGTGGAAATTAAGCATCTTGTTGAAGGATGCAGAGTTGATCTTCTAATAGGAAGTCTTCTGTGGTCTGCATGCATAAACAACTCTGCTTTGTTAAGTGATAGGCATACTTTTCTGAAAGATGTAATGTGCCTCTGACCTATATAAGCTTAATTCTTACTTAAAAAATTACTGTCATAAATTTTCAACTGAGTTCAAATTGTGTATTGCCTCTGAAGGCAATTGCCTCACTTGGTTTTCCATAGGGATTAACTGTAACATCTTTATCTATGCCAGAGATACCAGTCTCCTTTCATGCAAATGGAGGGTTTTATATTAAGTGCATAAATTAGTGCAATCAAGTTAAATTCAGAAGCTGAATTTATTTTAAAGACTTGTTTCTTCTGTTTTAGACTCAACAAAGAACTTGGGCTTCCAAAAGCTTGCACTTTTTTATGTGCGTTAAATTTAATAACGTTTTTCTTTTATAACTCTATTTTTGCTTAGAACTGTAATATCGGTACAGAGAGCCTGTTACAGGAAATGCTAATATTCGCTCTAGAAAAATGTTTCAGTGCTGTTTTGGTATTTGTTTCACTTCTTACTGTAATTACTGCCTCTGTGCACATTTTGTCACATTTTAATGAGAATGAAGAATAGAAAGTACTCAACAGGAAGCACTCACCCCCTGCCTTTGCCAGAAAGAACTTGTTTTCCTACCCACTATGTCTGTGGCAAATGTTTTTTCTGTTACCAGAACAGTTTTAAGATGTTCCAATGTTTCTGCCAGAAAACTTTCTGAAATAACTAGCTCTGCTCTAGCAGATGCCTGTTTCTTTTCAAGACTGGCCTAGTTTCCCATGTAGAAAACCCGAGGCTCATAGTAACACGTGTATGTTCGCATGCTCAGTTTCATGAACTTTGCTCAGAGTAGCAGAGACCCGAGTTACTTATCTCCTGGCACTTGTCAAACATGATTACCTATACACATGGATAGCAAAGTTAACTAGGAGATGTAATCAGGCTGGGTATGTCTAAAGGTTGCTAAAGATGCTAAATGTCTATAAGTGCTAAAGGTTGAAGTGTAGGTGCCAGCATGCTTTATCTTTAGCTGAGAAAGAAGATGTTATTGCTTCATAATGTTGTTGGTCAAAGATTAAAACCTGTTTTAAGCAAGGATTAATTTCTTGCACAGCTGTTGTATGCTGGAAAATGAAATAACATTGCTCCAAGGATTTAAGGCCTGCTTGGTGTTGGCTTTACTGGGATGTGTACAGATTGTGAGGTTAAACATGTACCTGAGATGGTATGATTCATGCCTATGGCATTTGCTTAATGCAGGGAGGTGAAGAAAAGAAACTCAACAGCTTTGAAGTGCATTGCCAAAGAGCTTTGTTCAACTGCAGAGGCAGGTTCCCCTCAATAATGGTACTGCAGGTAGCTGAAAAGTCAGTAGTGACACACAGGTATTTACCTAGCGTGCTTAGGAGATTTACAGGCATATTGTCTTCTGAAGCTCCTTATACTCATGGTTTTTCAGCGTAATTGGGACTGTGACTTGTTCTGCATATGATTTCATGGTGACGGGAGTGCCTATGAAGCAAAAAACATTGTGGTCCTAAAAGGAGAATTTTTCCTGACTTATAGTACTAGTGTGTGAGCACTGAACTTCTTTGATTAAACCATAAGTTTTGATTTGTAGTTGTCATGCATTTCTGTTTGAGATGCTCAGTGGGCAGATTTTTATTAGTAGTAGTAGTATGTATTTATGTATTTTAGATTTTTGTCCACATTCTGTCAGAGCAGAGAATGAAACCCGTGGCATGAGGGATGGGGAATTTCTAAAGCAGATGAGGGCAGGTGTTTCCTATTGCTGCTGAATGGTAAATGAATTTTATGCTGCATCCTAGAGGAAAGTAGAAGCAACCTGGGGACAGAAACAGGACAAATGAATTACATATGCAGGTGTATGCCTGTATATTTCTTTGAACCAATACTCAAAACCAGGGTAGAGAATATTTAGAATGGATCTGAAAATGTTTTTGCAATGTTGATGTTTGTGTTTTCTCTGTGGTTTACCCTATCTGGTAAATGTTTTGGGGTTTTTTTAATCAGATATCTGAAGAAATAGCCTGAAGATGAACTTCTTCCTGGAAACATTAAAAGTGATTGTACTTCTTGTTTACTACTTACTGGAGTCACTGGTGTTCTTGGTTGTTCCTGCACGGAAGAAGAATGTTAGTGGTGAAATTGTATTAATAACAGGAGCGGGAAGTGGCATTGGAAGACTCTTAGCAGTGAAGTTTGCCAGCCTTGGAGCCACGGTGGTCCTCTGGGATATTAATCAAGAAGGGCTCAAATGCACAGTAGGACAGGTCAAGGAAACAGGAGCAGGAAGAGTACACTCTTATGTCTGTGACTGTAGCAAAAGACAGGATATCTACAGAGTAGCTGACCAGGTAAAGTATATTTGTGGCTTATTCCAAGATGAGTGCAAGCGTGGGTGTAAGATGCATGAATAAGTTTTCTGGTAGATTCAAAGCAAGAGATTAAAGTTAATTCATTCTGAATGTATTGCTTCCTATCTATTTCAAGAATTCTTGTTTTTAGAGTTGACTTGTGTATCTCTATTCCTTAAAAAATAAAAAGAGCTGGCTCTTTTTTTCAGTAGCTCATTTTAACTGAGTAGCTTCTTATTTATTCATTCAATGACCAAGCAGGTCCTTAATCGTGAAGTGCGGAAAATCAATTTATTGACGCTAAAGCAGTATTTCAAGTTCTGGCAGCCTTTTACCACAAGACCATACATTGTAAAAAGGATTAACTGCTTAGGCAATTTTCAAATAATTCCATTGCTGTGAAGAGATTTTGGCAGACTTACTTTATCTAAATTAATAAATGTATATTGATGTCTTAAATATTTCTTTCTTTCATTTCTGAGGAGCTTTGTAAACATAGCATGTGGTTAAATAATTTGGGCAGACTAGCAGTGTTGCCAAAAGCTAATATTGTTAAACAGTTTCAAGTCTAAGAACGTGTTCTCATTCACTTAAAATTTGCGAAACTTAACTGTTGAACTAAGAGATTTCCACAGTGAGTCTTGCTTGGGGATGATTTTTTTTTAATAAAAAGTTCAGCTGTCTTCAGGAACATCTTTTGGTTGAAGTAATGTTTTATTGCTCTTTAACAAGCTCTAGCTTTCTGTCTTTTTCTGTCTGTGCAAAAATGACTATGATAGGCTTTCTGATGAGGCTTGTGTATGAATTGCAGCTCATTAGAGGCTGGTGCTATTGGTTTTGTATTCCCGTAATGCTGATCAGCTTTGGTCCCCCTTGCAGCTGTTAGACCAGCTGAGCTGGACATCTGCTGTCCTTGCAGAGAAGTTGCATGTCTCTCCATAGGCCTGTAGCTGTGCTTCCTGTTGAACTGGGAGAGCTGGAGGAGGAATATTGTAGTGTGAAGGATACTGGAATGAAGCAGATGAAAATTAACCTTTAGGTTTGAGAACTTGAATTGAGGGCTAGCACTCTGGGCCCATGGAGAAAAGCAGTGGCTGAGCCATGCTGGTGAAACTTGAAAAAGAGAACTGAGTGTAGATGTGTGTGACATGGGTTCAGGATGATTCAAACAGAGCTTGCAGGAACAAAGAAGTTGCAGTAGGGTCCAGTGTGTGGTCCCTCACTTAAAACCTTTTGTCAGCAGTTCAGCAACTGTCAGATTCATTAATAATCCTCATGCTAATCTGCATGGAAGAAAACACCTTACTACCATTATTTCAGAAATGTCATGTCCTGCTGATGATGTGGAATCATCCAATCTTACCAGTTACAAAAACACTTTAGTACAGGTGGTGCTTGGTGCCACTGCTTAATTCATGCAGCGTAGTAGACTTTGGTCTTTAGTGTTCGTATCTTTGAGAAATATGAGAGCATGGTTCCAGGTCCTGTTTCCTCTTCTGGTGATTCAGCTTTATGCAGGCTTGGAGTTTTGCAAGACTATGGTCTTGCAAACTAAATTTATGCTGGTAGGGCAGGGTATGTTTGAAAATTTTGCTCCCAATGAAACAGTTCTATAGCCAAAATGAAATGTATGTGGATCTTTAATATGTGCTTCATCAGCCACACAGAGACAGCATGAAAAAGTTACTTCAGTAGGAAGAAAACCAAAAGGCTCTTCATGTATCAGGTCATTGTTTCTTTCCTGTACCAACAGATAAAGGACAGCCTTTTGGCTATTAAAACCTATAGCTTAAAATTTTTTTCTAATGTCTCTATTCCAGAAGTGCCCAACTCCTAAAGCTTAGTTAAAAAAAATAGACAAGATTAGAACGCTTTTAAGGAATACGAGGAAGTTAAACTAGAATAAAGGATAGGTGATAAATTATTCTTTAATTCTTCACTGTGTTACCCATTTCATTTTTCCCAGGTAGCTCAGATCAATGACTTATATCTCAAATTCTATATTAAATATGTTCATTCTCCTTTGGAGAGCTGACATAATATCTTGCAATCAGCTGGCCTACACTTGTTCTCTCAGATGGGTCTGTTCATGAAGGCTCTCAGTCTGGAGCTAAAATGAAAACTGTACCTCCTCTTACTGAGTTTAATGTACATGTATTATTTCTTAGCCAACTTAATTTCTGGGGTAGAGCGTACCAGATTCTAGTCCAGAATTACTCTTTAGTTTTAAGATGTGTTTACTGTAGAAAAATACTTGTTGTATTAGTTAAGCTTTCTCCATTGAAGACTTATCTGGAACATTTGTCCTCAGAAACAGAGGTGCTGAAAGCAAAGCTTGTGTGGAGCTGTTGAGCTCCACAAATCCGAAGAAAATCTGTTTGAGAGCTCACATTTAAAAAGGCATCAGGTGAGACTGCAAGAACCTGAGGTGTTTGGATCCATAACAAGTTCAACTTATTTAAATGTGTAATATTTCTGTTAAGTTTTCATAAATAATACTTGGGAAGAATGTTTGGATTTATTGCACATTCTCTTGATGCTTTTTGTTTTAGGTTAAAAAAGAAGTTGGTGATGTCAGCATCTTGATCAACAATGCTGGTATTGTAGTTGGGAAGAGATTTCTTGATTCTCCAGATTCACTTGTAGAAAAAACCATGGAAGTGAACACAATGGCACACTTCTGGGTAAAACCTGTATTTTGCATATACATACTAAGACATCCTTTTAACATGTTTTCAATGTATTTTGCCTTTTAGAATTGAGGAAAACATATAGACGTCTTTGGAAGTTCAGTCAGAAATTAGACAAGAAAGTATTTATTTGCTCTGGAGTGGGTCAAATTTTTTTTAAAAGCGTGGAAGAATGGATTCTTTGGGGATCTCTAGTGTAGGCAGGTAGAAGCACTTCACATTTAGGAATTCTCTTAAGAACTGAAGTCCACCATCTGCTAAATTCTGAGGCTAGACATAAGTTGGTGTCTCATTATTAACTGACATGAAGCAGGCCCACGTTAATAGTGGCTGCCCCGAGAAATGTTCAGTTCTACTTCAGTTCTTCTGTTCTGTAAATGTTCTAGTTGTTCTGTGGCTGTGATAATTCTAGTAAGAAACATACATGTTCTGATAATCCTCTTGATAATAAGTGAAGCTTTTGTCCAGAATGAGTAACCTGGTGTGCTTTTTCTTCCTTTCAGTGAAGGCTGGTCACCTATATGGTGTTTCTGTCATAAAGACTTGTATAAAAAATACTAAATCATGTGTCAGTTTATTTAGAAATAAATTTAATCATAAAGATGTAATGAATTTAACGGAAGGAAATCTTTGCCATTTCACAAAATTTGCAGTGAGCACTTAATTCTCATTTGAGAGAAACATCATTACTAGATTAAGCCATATATTTAGCTTTCATCAAGTTACCATCTGTCTTGGGTAGTACAGGTAGGGTAGGAACTCGCCGTTTAAATGGTTGAAGGTTGGAGTTCAAACAGCATGCAGTTCAAGCTGGACATACATACACACATCTTTCCATAATGGAGGGGGAAAGCTTATTTAAACTGTTGGGAGAATTTCTCTAAAACCATCAAACACCTTCCAAATATTGTAGCTTACTTAGTAAAATGTTACATTGCAGCTTTGATTTACTTTGCAGACTTACAAAGCCTTCCTCCCAGCAATGATTGCCGCCAACCACGGACACTTGGTTAGCATAGCAAGCTGTGCAGGACTCTGTGGAACCAGTCAGGCTTCAGGTAGTGTATTGAAGAGGATTAAAGCTAATATTAATTGAAGTAATTAATTTGATTTTAAACTGTGCAGCCAATATCTATGGGGGGGGAAAAAACCTAACTTATTTTGAATTTTTGGATCTTTCCATAGAGTTAAAACCAGTAGTCAGACTTTGAAACCAGCTGCCTTTAAACAGATCATTTCTTTACAAAGCATTTTCCAGAAGCTCAGCAGTGCTGTGAAACAGATTTTTCTGCCAAGGCAGAAGGATCTAGAAGCCATGTAGAGCTTTGGAAGCTGAGAATCTCAATGTTGTTAAAATTTACTTGCAGGTTTCTGATAGGAGAGAGGCCACTTTAGATTTAGAGGGAGCTCAGAAGGCATTTCTGGAATATGTATACAAAGAGGGCAGAATATGAAATAAGGTGACACAGCAGTAAAGGAAATCTAGCTCCAAGAGAGTTTCAAGTTGAAACCACATTAGAGACTCTTGAAAATGTGAGTTTGAGGCATAATAAGTGAGTGCATGGATTTAAAGAAAAAATGGTATGTAAAACAATTTCATTTACCATTGTTCGTAGAGAGTGAGAAAATGGTAGCAGAGATGTCATGAGAAAGTCTGTCTGCCAGTCTAGAACAACAGTTGATTTAGGAGAGGAAAGAAGAGGAATGAATCAGATCAAAAGCAAATTTTAACCTAACCCTAAAAACCATTCCTATTCTGATGTGAAGTGGTTTAGTATTAGACAATAAAGTTTAATTTTTAAATTTAAATATTTAACTGCAATTAATGTTTTATTTTACAGATTACTGTGCAAGTAAATTTGCAGCAGTTGGTTTTGCAGAGTCAATTGATATAGAGATGAGAAGTCTGAGAAAGACTGGTGTTAAAACCACAATTGTGTGTCCTTACGTCATAAACACGGGAATGTTTGATGGTGTTAAATCCAAGTAAGTAAACTCTTGTGAGGTTTTGATGAAAGTTGCATTTTTAGCATGTTATAAATCCTTATTTCCTTTATGAAAATCATGAGCCAGACTTTTTTCTGCTTGTATTGTTTTTAAGACTTCAGATGGGTGTTATCCAGTGACTGGGCAACTCAAAAGGCCTAGGTACTTTACTATTCATTTAAGCTGAAATGTGAAACGTAATTGGTGGCCTTTCCTCTGCAGAAGGCAAATGCTCCATTTGTCCTCTCTGGTTTCTAAACCCCCATTCTCCTCCTGAAATTGATGGTATAGCTTTGCTCAGTATGCATGTATAATGACAAAGTTTGGGAGCCAAATACAAGTCTGGTGTGTCCTAGTATGAGGTCTCTGGTTTTGTCTTATGAGAGGTCATACAGGGGAGAAATAATCATGTCAACTCACTCTAACATACTGAAGATTCTGTTGTTCATAGGACTTGTGGTATTTATTTCTTTTTTTAGTTGAATAACTGTAAAATTGAGATTTCTTTGAAGAAAATGTGAATCCAAAGCAATTTGTATGATAGAAATAAATATTCTCTTTTTCAGGTGGCCACGTATGATTGCTAATCTGGATCCGGAGTACGTGGCTGAGAGGATAGTCAGTGCTGTTCGGCAGAACCAAGAAGTTTTGCTTATGCCACGCATCGCTTATCTTTTACCTTTTCTAAAAAGGTAAGTTATGTTTCTTTTCCCATCTCTCTTTTCTCTTTGGGTATGCTTAAAGTATAAAAGAAGCTTCTACTTGCTGGTTTGAATTTTCATTAAGTTATGCACATTTTTGGAAAGGTTTTGTTGGTTTGTGTCTGTGGGTTCAGTCTACCCTTGGGCCATAGAGCAATGGCAGAAATGTCTAACTGTGCCTTGCTGACTCCACTGGGGTGCAGTTTTACAGGGGGCTGTAGAGACTGCCTGCTTCTCCGTAACTGCAGTCAGAGAATTATTGGTTGGAAAAGACCTCAAAGATCACCAAGTTCAACTGTAAATCCATCTGGTGTGTTGCTGTAGCATTTGGGCACTTTTGACTCTGTTGCAAGCCAGGCTGGAATACTGATCTGTCTATAATTCAGGTTGCCAAATAAGTGTAAAGGATATTTTGAGAAGACCAGTGGGTCTGTATTCTAAATAGTATACTGCCTTTACCAGTATTAGCCAGGTTAAACTAATTCTGTGATAAAACTGCACAACTCTTCTGATATCTCTTTGTTTCTTTTTGTCTTCTTCCATGTCCCTACCTTGCAGCTTCCTACCAGTGAAAGCGCTAGTTCTCCTTTTAGAATACTTTGGACTCGATGATATGATGAATACCTTCAAAGGTCGACCAAAGAAGGAGTGAAAAAGCACAAAATTCAGAGACCAGCAGCTCTAAAGTGGGTGTTGAAGTTAGTTAAAGGTGGTGGTGGGAAAAGTTTGCTTCACTAACAGCTGTGAACTTTGTGCCTCATTTCTCAATAGTAACAAGATTTTTAAGAGTTGCTTTTCAACTGGCTCTTAATCAACAGCTTTAATCTGAAATATTGTTTTTGAATTGTTTTCTTTTCACCTCATTATGAAAATACATTAATTGAACTTATTTGCATTGGTTTATAACACCTTAAAAGGGATCCTGCATCACAAAGCAGTAACTGGCAACTTTGGGGGGAAGAAAAGACCAAGAAACCACATATATTTAGCAGGTATCCAGAAAAACCTGTAGTGGATCTGACTTCTTGCTGCCATTCAGTGAACCATGAGGATGAGCTGTACTGCTGGTGCCATTACCATTCCCTGGTAAGCTGAGGAATTCAAGAATTTCCTCAAACAACAGATTGTAACTCTTACAAATGGAAATTTTGGGAGATTAAAAATATACACTGTGTTGGTGAAAAAAACAATGACATTTATTAATTTTTGGAGGTATGCTCTCTCAACCCACAGATGACAATGGATGTTGGGACAGGGATAGGGAAGGATATGTAAATTAAGGTAAACTAAGCATTTGTACTGCTAATCTACTTTGTGCCTCATTTATTTTAAAAGCTAATACTATGACTGCAACTTTGTAACAGAAGTCTTTATATCTTTTAAGTACAGTATTTTAAGAACTATTTTAAATTGTCACCTCCTAAGAAGA
This sequence comes from Zonotrichia albicollis, assembly GCF_047830755.1. Taxonomy (NCBI): domain Eukaryota; kingdom Metazoa; phylum Chordata; class Aves; order Passeriformes; family Passerellidae; genus Zonotrichia; species Zonotrichia albicollis. Next base: position 116,264,665 of record NC_133819.1, on the reverse strand, counting down.
ATAAATTTGTATTTATAAAGCATGGGTCTGCCAGTCTAGGTGGGCTGTTCAATGTCTCATCAAAAGAGACAATGAACTACTAAAAGCAAGGGTGTTGTGTTGTATAATAGGGGTTTCCCTTGGGATTGTTTCAGAAAGGAATGATGTTGACAGAACTGAATGGTATCATATATCATTTGATATTTTGCTTCTCTGAGTTGGGTGACAGACTGCCTTGTGTCTACAGAGACTTGGTTTACTTTCCCTTTACTCTTAGGACTGTCCATTTGTTTTGAGCATATGCTGTGGAGGTGTTGTCCTTTTTGACAATGGATGCTTAGAAAGCTACCTTGACTTTTTGTAATCCAAAACAAGAAAAAGGAAGCTTATGTGTACATGACTTCTGTACATGCTAAGTCCACTTCATCTCTCAGTTCTCTGCTAGCAATTGATATAGCAATTGGAACAGTATGGAGAAAAGGGTGACTTTTTTAATGGGGAGTCTTTTTTTCTTTCAATGATGGCCTATAAACTACCTAATTTCCCTTGACTATACAAATAGTAAGGTTTATTAGCAGAGAGCTACTTTATATAAAAGTGCCAAGTATAGAGCTACTTTACTACTCTACCGATGAGCAAGAAACACTGAGTAAAACAAGTGTGTTAAAAATCACCTTACCTTTATGATGGATTGATGAGAGCTAGAGTTCAGAGTGATGAAGAAAAGATTTGTTTCAATCTCCTTTCAGATCTTCAGCTTCTCTTCCTCAAAATTTTTACTCATTTTACAGTACACCTCAGGAAACAAAAGTTAACCAAGTAAAAAAGAGATTGTCTCAATGTGCAATCCGTGCACACATTGCAGTGTTCACAAATTCTATCACTAATAACTATGTGGTGTATCTGTGTCTTCAGCCTCCTCACCTTTTTATACTAACAGAACATACTTTTCCCTCCTGGAACAAAGGGGAAAAGTGAGTTCTGCATATGAACACTATGAGTATCAAACTTCAGCTCTAGTGAAAGCAAGTAGCTTTTCATTTTTAGTGTCTTTGTGAACACCTTCTGTTGAAGAAAATTAGAAACTGTAAGTCTGGCAGTAGGATTTGGGGATTTTCAGCAGGTTCATGTTTGTCAAAGCCCTAGGAGAATTTTACCTGAAAATCTGTGCCAGATAAATACATCTCCAAGGAATTTTCCCACAGAATCAGTGGAAAGGACCTGTGCTCAATTAAGTTTTGTGTATCTCTAAGGTTGGAAACTCTACAACCTCTCTATTCTAGTGTTTTTTCACACTCTGTTTAAAAACAGATAAATGAAAATTGTGTAAATTCAATGTACTTTATTTCATGTCCTTTCAGAGGATACCACTAAGAGTCTGAGTTTGCATTTCACACCTTCCTTTTAGGTACTTATACACACTAGGGCTCAACCTTTTCTCAAGACTAAGCAGTCCCAGAAATCTCAACCTCTCCTTGTATGGCAGGTGCTCCAGTATCTTAGTTATCTTTACAGCCCTTCACTGGACTCACTGAGTATATGCAAAAACTAGTTATGAGCATATTCATATCTCTTAGAGACCAATTTCTGTACTAGACTGAGCATGCATAATATGTCATACAAAGCTTCAGTAGAAAATCTCTGCTTGCTAGCTGTCCTAGTAGGAGTACACAAATAATGGCTTTCACATAAATGTGCTGCTACCACATTAAATATTGTGGTCACTGGTAAATTATATCAGTACCAGGTACCTGGAGGATAACAGCCTGTCCTGTGGTGGTTTTTATCTCCTTTGATGGCATGACAGATGTGGAGTTGTATCCTGGAGGTCAAACAGCACACATCCTTCACCTGTGCTCAGGAGGTTGCTTGGAGTGAGTGTTTGGATCTTCTTATATCTGAGATATAAATGTCTTAAGATAAAAGGTGGCTTACGTCCAGCATAACAATGATCTTGACTGATTACTTTCCTGATGCCAAGAAGGAGTCTTTCCTTCTGCTCTCGACAAGAAAACTCATGGAAGGATCACTGTGACAGCCAAACAAGAAGATAAAACTTGAAAAGGAAGGAGCATTTCATTTGTGACAGCATAATGTCTGACTGCTGGACAATATATCAGGCAGCTCCCACAAAAGAATTGTTGGTTTCATGGCCATTGCCTGAAATTTTAAATAGTCTCTCCCAAAAAATGACTGTCCCAAATTTGACTGGGATGGCTGCATTAGCCTAATAATAATGTCTATGGTGATCCAAAAGCAATCCATAGTATTTTATGTCCTGCTATATTTCTTTTTCATGTGGAATCATATTCCTGTAGTAGCAGAAATCATGCTGTCCCCTAATGCTTCAAAATATGGAGAACATAGTGCCAAGAAAAATTAACTTGATTAAATCCTCTGAACAAGATTGAGAAGGAAGGCAAACAAAAAACCAGCAGCTGAGATACAAGCTCCATTATTATTTTATGAATTTGGAATTCATTCCCAGGAGTTATGTGCACCTGCCTGGAATCTGGTGTTCATGGTGGTCTGTTGTCATTTTAGGAAGGAGCCAAGCAGGTACCTCTTCTCTGGTAACTTTCTTCGGTTGTTCTTCCAAAGACACCAGTGTGCACTGCATAGTTTGCTGAGCAGCTGTTCAAAGCCATAGGCTTTGTAAAATAAGCATTTCAACAAAATAACTTGGCTTCTCTCACTGACTTTTTCTTTGCTGTGACAATCAAGAGAAATTATTTTGGGTTCACAGTTACCAGATGTTCTAGGAAAATGCAGAATTACTGTCTCTCAGGTGACACTTTAATACGTGTTATCAATGCCTCAGTGTGTGGGGCAGCACTACAAGCAGGGATTTTTGTCCACTCACTGCATTACACACTTTCTCTCTAGTCTTGGGTGTCTTCAGCTTGATGATATTTTCTCTGCCTTTCAAAGCCTCCAAGCTAACAGCCTGAAGTTCTGTGAGAACTTCATAGATAGCCTGTGGCCTATGGCTGAGAAAAACATAGCTCTGCCTAGGGAAGAGAAGTGGAAAAAAATCCCACCTTCTTCCTTTGCCCTTGGCAATAGCACACTAGGGAGATGAGTGCCCTCAGGATTGCAACAGTGATGTTCGAGACAAAGATGTGACAAGAACAGAAGTTCTATGCCAAGGTGCTCTGTGTTGTTGCATCTGCTGGGTAGTTACTGCTTGATTAAAACAAACCTTGGCTCTTGGTACAGCTGTGTTGAGAAATTTCATACCTTATCCAAGGTCAGGCGTAACTACATCTAAGGAAACATTGTTCTGTAGGACTTGTAGTGGAGTAGTCTTCCACAATCCCTGCCCCGGAAGGATGAACCCTAAGACATATAACAATATGTTATACTTTTGTCTCCCCACCTCTTGGGGTCCAGAGGCCGCAACCCCAGCTTTGGCACAGAAAGAGGAATCAACAGAGCCAGAGCATGAGCAGCAGCAGCAACCCTGTCAGCACATGCCACCAACAACAATTACAGAGGTTCTTGCTGAACAAGTTTGGCATGTTGGTACCATGAACTTCATGCCTAGAAGGTGCCATGGTCTAGGCTACCTGGGTGTGATGGTGCAGTCCCCCTGGGCAGGTATCTGCATCACCTCTGTTAACTGTATTGCTGTAAAGGCAGCTTGCTCAGAGATTAATGCAAGTTGATATATGGGAGCTGAGGAATCTCTTGAGCACATGGTCTTTAATGCTTGTTCCCCGGAAATGAGAATTCTTGTTGGAAAGTTAACATGGAAGGTCTTCTCTATATTAATTCTAGAAAACACACTTTGCATTATTCATTGTCTGTGTATTTCTGTCATGATAATGATGATTTACCCTGAAGACACTCACACAATGCACCATGCACAGCTAATAAAGCTACAAAACTGATTTGAATCATGCTACAGTTATTGCAGAATGTCCTACCTGTGTTTTGGGGAGCTTCTAACAAAATAAGAGAAAGCTGTCAATTCCAAGTAATCACATCAAGGGTGTTGTATCAAGAAGGAGCAAATATCACTAGAATAGCTCCCCAGGTGCTAGTGAAGCAGGTGAAGTGCTTGTTTGCAGTATTTCCTTCAGCAAGTATGTAATTTCTACCCTCTGGTATTTAGTCTGTCTCTAACAGAGGATGGGAGTAATTGTCAATGTGCCTAGTTGAAATTTCTGTGTTAAAATTTCCTCAGAAAAGGAATACCAAGTTAATTCCACCAAAAAGAAAATAAAAATACTTGAAGCAGGCAGAGCCTGCTGTAGCAATTATCTCCACCGGCAGCAAGAGGCAGAAATCTGTTTCCAACCTTGCTCCTGAGCCAAGGGCTTGGAAGACAGCTCTGAAACTAGTTTATTCAACCTTTATTTTTTCCACGTTGACAATGAAATGTCTGACTGCCCTCTTTCATGCTTTTAGATCCAGATAATTTTATCTGCAATGTTATTTATTACAACATTTTAGGGATTATGGATTGGTCCTTAGCATTCAGATAATTGAAAAAACAAAGTATCTTTCTTTTAATTTGTGTATGATTGTAACTCTCCCTGTCTAAATGGGTCAGGTTTTCAGCTCCCATTCAAAGGGGAGAGAGCACTTAAACAATCCCTTCACATTCAAGAAATAATGTCCTGACATCTGCTTTTTCCTAGATTTGGAATGAGGCAGCTAGATTTGTTGGAAAATAACTACAGTATCCAAAGTGGAAAACCCCCTTAGAAAAGAAGACTGGAGGAGGGATAAAAAAACTGAGGAACTTTAATTTTCCAGTTCAAATGACAATCCACTAAATATATGGAAAATGCAAGAAAAGAGGGAAGGGTGATATTGGTGATATTGTTGATGAGTAATTAGTTTGTATATGGTCTCAATAGGGGTAGGTTTGCATTGTGTCTCACAAGCAAGGTATTTTGTAAAAAGGATAAGCACTTCAGAAGAGTGGAATATAGGATATATATGAACATATCTATATATGCACACTTCAGTTATACATATATGAAGTATAATGTTTAGATTTTGTTTTGATTCTGCATGCACAGAGGTATAAAGAGGCAGACAGGAAGGTTTCCAAGCCTATCCCCTTTTAAAAGTATTTTCAACTAGTTTTTTCAATTTAGTATACTGTAGCAGGTTTGAGATTTACATCTGAAGCCAGGTAGTGACTTGTCTGTCAGATGAAATAATCACTTATCACAAGCGTTTTATGGAGTAGCACCCCTGACTGCTAGGAACCTAGACTAAGGAGACAGTGGCGTGTTCACAGCATTTATTTTTATTCAGCCAGCCACAAGCCTAGCCATTTTAACATTATTTTTCAGAACATGGCACGTAAACAATAGATTTTTCACATCCACAGGAAGAGCTGTTGCATTATTTCCAGTGTGAAGGCCTGTCCTGTATTATTCTTTTCTGTGTATATGCTTTTTTGTTTTATTGTTTATTACAGCAGAAAAAGCCACAAAGACATACCCAGAGTATCTACCTGTGTTCTTCACCTGAGTTATAGATTGATTTGTTTGGGGTTTTTTCTTTTTAATAGTGTTGTCTTAAAATCCAGAAAATAGCAGTAGAAGTCCAAGGAGATCAAGAGAACAAGCTAAGGGATAACTTCAGGATTCATGCCAATTTTTCTGAGGGTTTTGAAGGAGACAGAGTAGTGCAATAAATTATGCCTTTGCAACCAAATAGAAATTCTCACGACTATGTTGAAGCATGTGAGCTTGCCACTCTGAAATCCAGGAAATCACCCCAAGGAAATCTACAATGTCCGTTCTTACCTTCCTGCATGTAAACCATTAAACTTCTGTGGTGGATAATGAAGTTAAGGATTCATTAGGGCTTCACCCCTGTGTATTCCATTAAAACTGTTTTGGGAGACATTCTGCCAGAGGACTGGTCTCTGGATTTTATACACCTACTAATATTTTTAGGATATTTTCATATTAATAGATGCATTAATCTTTTAAACTGTAAACCAAATATAATCTGAATAAAGAATGAATTGAGGAAGGGACTTAGAAAATGTGGTAACTAAAATAGTCTTTTCCAGAGACTGGGGTCAAAGAGTGCTAAAATCTTGGATTTTTTTCCTAAATGGGGAAATAAGTATCCTTTTTCTTTCCCCGCTATAAGCAGGCAAGAATTTTTTACTTATTTTGGGATGCATTGATAATATCTGCTAATTAGGGGCAGAATGGCCCTGCATCTTTCATCAAGCAAATAGTCAGGGCACTGCGTCAGTAGTGACTTAGTAGCACTTCAACATTTCTGGAAATTCCTTGGCTTTCATCCTGTTGCCACTCCCTAGCTGGACTGTAATGAGACTTGGATGGAAAATTTTAAGAACCTTTGTATTTTGCCTGCATGGAGAAAGGACTGCTATAAACTGACTACTGTTACCTTGGATATTTTTAGAGATTAGCAAAGTTGATTGATTGTAACTGGACTATAGTCTCTTAAAGTAATTGTCTCTTAACAAAAGTAATTATCTTAGAAGAAAAAGATAAATACCTATAAACTTGCACACACATATGTGTTAACTTTAGATTACAGTTAACATAATGGTAAATAGTTAGCTTCAGTGGTATGGAGACTTCCAACATTTAAGTGGCTGATGGTTTGAAAAGAAGTTGAGGTAGAAAGACAAAACAAAGGCAAATCACAGTCAGTACAATGCTGATAATAATTGTTGGTATTTAAGATTTGTGTATGCTCTGATGCAACTAAGCACATAGAATTTAGCAGTGGCTTTCCACTGAGGCTGGAATGGGATTAGAGTGGGCAGCGCTGGGGGAGTGTGCATCCTTGCATTTGCTTTTCTGCATATATATGGATATTTGCATTCTGCATGAGGTGATGTTTTGGATCACTAGTTCTGTGTGTAAGAACCTCAAATAGCACCAAGTCCAATGTCTGCTATCCCAGACAATAGGCTATTTTTTAATATTACTAATGTGGAATCCTCATAGGAAAATACGTGAAGGAATGCCTTTGAGTAAATCCCCTATCTGTTTTTCAAACAATATGCTCATCATAAGACTAGTTTGAAGGCTTATTGAGAGATTATATGAGCAAATCTGGTTTATATTGGGATTCTGCCACATCCTTGGATCTTCCCACACATAAATATTAATAACATCAGACTTGTTCCAAAAATAAGAATTTATAGAGATTGACTTGTTTGTTTACCTTGGTCCTGCAGGTGATGAACCCTCTGGCTTTGCCACAATGAGAAGTTACAGAGATATGTAACTTCAAATAGTCCTTTTTTGGCTCTGTTTTCTCCACCGTACATGACAGGGAATTTAACCATCATTGTACTGTTGTTGGTTTGAAAGAGGGTTTTGGCTCAGAAGATGCTGACAAAGATGATGATACGAAATACCTTTTGGGAAAGAGTGACTGGGGTAACCAGCTAAACAGGAGCCATGACTGCTGTTCTCCACATGCTGGTTCTTCCTTAGGGCCACAAGAGAGGCTTGAGGATGATGTCCTCAAAATGTCTGCTCATCAGCAGAGGCAGCTGGTGCTGCTGTTGCTGAGAACAGGCTGCTGGCATACACACTATTACTGTACACTGTACAGTTCTACCTGTACAGGCTGGGCAGAGTGGCTGGAAACCAGCCTGGTGGAAAATGACCTGGAGGTGCTGGGCAACAGCATCTGACCATGAGCCAGCATGTGCCCAGGTGGCCAAGGAGGCCAGTGGCATCCTGTATCAGCAATGGTGTGGCCAGCAGGAGCAGGGCAGTGATTGTCCCCATGTACCCAGCACTGGCGAGGCCACACCTTGAGTCCTGTGTTCAGTTCTCAGCCCCTCAGATCAGGAGGGACATTTGGGTTCTGGAGCATTCCCAGAGAAAGGCAACAAAGCTGGTGAAGGGTCTGGAGCACAAGTCTGGTGAGGAGGGGCTGAGGGAGCTGGGGCTGTTTAGCCTGGAGCAAAGGAGGCTCTGGTGGTGCCTTATTACTCTCTGCAATTACCTGAAAGGAGCGAGGTGGGGAGTTGGCCTCTTCTCCCAGGTAACAAATGTCAGGATGAGAGCACACAGCCTTAAGCTGTGCCAGGGGAGATTCAGGCTGAACATCAGGAGGAACTTTTTCATGGAAAGGACTGTTAAGCATTGAATGCCCAGGGAGGTGACAGAGTCACCATCCCTGGCAGTGTTTAAAGAAAGACTGAATGTGACAGTACCATGGTCTAGTTGACATAGTGGTGTTTGGTCATAGGTTGGATTCAGTGACCTCAGGGGTCTTTTTCAAGCTAAAAGATTCTGCGATTCTTTGACTATTAAGGTGAAGAAGATACCAACACTGAATAAAATAGTCAAAAAGGCGGATTGTTCGCATAAGTTAAAAATTATTGTAATAAATTAACATTGGTTTGTATCATCTCTCAAACAGTCTCACTTGTAAAAGACATTTGGACTTGCCACATAGTGACAATAAGTTTTCCATGTTTTTCTCCCAAGCAGCTGCTTGGACATGTAGGGACCTACATACTGGCAGCTTTCCATGTGTTTTTTAGTTTTCCTTCTTTCTACATCACCACCAATCCAGAAAACAGTAATTTGAAGTAGCAAGATTTCAGAAGGATTTACTAGACCTCATATATTTTTCTGGAACAATCTCCCTGGTTGGAATATTCTCTTACTTTTCAGGTCACCAATAGGAAAACAGTGAAACATCCCTTAGGAGCATTTCTCCAGTTACATTGTACATGAGCCATTCACCAGCCAGTTGTCTCATGAAGACAGCTTTTGAGCAATGCCTATGAAAATCCCTATCATGAATAAACAGTTGCACAAGGAAGCTTTTTAGCAAGCAAGATTTCAATAGGCATTTCTGAAATTACAGTAGTATCTGTGCAACCTCTGCTAGCAGCAAATCAAGATGTGCAAGCACAAAAATTCTCCCAGCTGCAGAGGATTATTCTCTTGCCAGTCTGCCTTGACAGTTCACTGTTGCTTGAGGAACTGCAGCCAAGCCAACACTTTCAGCACTTCAGCAGGTGATTCACCAGCAGCTGAGTCATCCCTGTCCAAAGCTAGCACATGCAAAACCCAGGGAGGGGTGGGCGGCTGGGGAAGGGAAGCACAACAAACCTTTCTCCACTAATTCATGCCATCTGGGAATGACAGCCCATAGGCCTGCAGCTTTGTTTGCCAAACATTGTTTACAATTTTTATTATTAAGTCCATAGGGAGGGAGACTTAATTTTATTTAACAGTTCATCATCATTACACAAACCGTTGTTCTGGGTTTAGCTTCAGAAAACAGGAAGCAATACTCATGATTAGTTAGTCAGACTTCTTTTTTTTGCAGGCTTTTGTTGTTAAACAATTAGATGGGAAAATTGGAATTGAAGTCACTGACATGCAGCTAGAGTATTTTGGTGTTAGAGGTCTCTCTGGTGAGCCACAGAGGATGTGAGCTGTTGCAGTCTTGACTCATCACTTTGGTTGGTGGTAACCCAGGCTTACATGGGAGGTCACTTGGCTCAAATGTCCACAGCTGAACAGAAGGGCAGCAATCACAAATGGTTATCTGTAAGCAGATGCTGCTTTGTGCCTGAGGCTCATGGGTCCTAGTGCTTGCATGATCACTTTGTTTAAGTGTGAAATTATGTACGGCCAGTCATGGCTCACAAAGAAGCTCTCCCCTTTAAGTTGCTTTGTTAGCAAATGAGAGCAGTCCAGTGAAGAACCCAGCAAGTGTAAAAACTGGTGGAAGGCTGAAGATGAGCTGTTCCTAGGCAATGGGACAAGGTAAAGGGGTAAAAGGAGCAATGGTGAGCTGTTAGACCCCTCAGCCCTTCAATTTATCTCACCTTACAATGTTTTGTCTACTAATCATGAGCACCACTTAAAAAAAACCCCAAACTAGTAATTATTAGTTGCTTTCCACGTTCTGCAATGAACAATTGAAACACCAAACTTTGCAACATAAAGGTACACAGTGGGGTTATTCATTAACAGCGAAGAAAAAACAAATTCACAGACTGTGTAATGCTTTAGAACACTTGGCTACAGTCAAAATAAGTCCCAATAATCACTTTGATCTGTCATTTCCACAGAACAGGAGCATTTACTGCACTTCCACTGACCATGCAGTCTGGGTTGAAAACAATTTCTGCCATCAAGGGTAGAGGTGAAAAAAGTGAACACACTTGTCTTCTCAAAGGCAAGTTTGGGTTTACCTCAGGACAAGAAAACTGGACTAGAACTAGGCTCCAGCTTCCCAAGAAAAGCTGTTTCTAAGGAACATGAGTAGAGGCAAAATACTCCTATATATTCTTTTTTTGCACCAACTTCTTCATATGGGTGGAGGGACTTGAATTTACCATGTGTTGCAACTCCTTGAGGAACTTGGATGAAGGTGTAAGAACATGAGGAGTGGGATTAAACTATTGGTATAGGTACAAACTACCCATCTTGGTAATAGGATTAGAGAAGGCCCATTTGGAAATGCCATTAGCTGCCATTACTTGCATATTTTTTGTTTTGTTTTTGGCCCAGCTGGCAGAATACGGTCTTTATGAGGAATTTAGAAGTTCTTTTTCTGCTTGTAGTTAATTGAATCTTAGCTGTCCTCCATAGCAGGGAAAAATTCAAGGCAGATGCATGAGAAGCACCAAGCTACTAACAAACACCTTTATTTTTTCTCTCAAGAATTAGGGACTTTTAGTACCTGAGGAAAAAAGGTACTAGTAATATGATCTGCATAAATACCATAAATAGTTTAAGAAATGAGGAAAACATTGTTTATATTACCCTTATTTGTAGTACAGGAACTCTTTATTATGCCCTGCTGTTGCTGAGTAGGTATCATACTCCCAGTGTCAAACAGAGCTTACTAGACTGCCAGAATGACAGTTTCATACCTTACTATGAAGGCAGGTCCTTATCATGGCTTTTCTCAGAGTAAGACATCCAAAAGCCCTGTGTTTCACCACTTTATTACTTCTACACTTGTTACATTATCCAGCATATGCTGACTACTGTTTGGTTAGGTAGGGTCTCTTGTGACATTATATGAAATAATCTGGCAAACCAATATTAGATGTCACTACTTCAGCTATTGGAATGGGGGGTTGAGGTGGGAAAGGCTATGACCTTCATTTTGTTTCTTTGAATAAGGCATTTTAAGGTCATTTGGATAAATACTGTGGGAGTCAACACTATCTGTGAGGCCACCTGTTAGGCAAAATCCAAAGCACACGATCCTTAATCCAAGATCCTCTGTGAAGAAAAATATCCCAAATACCACACATATCTTCCAGCAGAGAAAAAGATACAGGGAGGCAACTTCTGATGGAAGAAGGATTTCATTTTCCTGCAATAATCTCTTTTTGGAGAAATCACACTTAATTATAAAACATGGCCAACTTCTGTGCTGCTTGGGGATACAGAGAGATAACTTGTTGTCCAGATGTTGAAATCTGTATTGAATATGGACTTTTGAAAGAACTCTGCATATGTCAACACATTCACTACCCACAGAAGGGTTTATGCATGTGAAGGTAGCACAGTGAATGGTACCTCTTGTCAGAAACCCCAGAAATAATTATGAGACCAGAAGCAGAGTCCTAGGATGCCTTCTGCTATTTTGACAATTTCCTGCTTTAGCCTCTCTCTGATGTTTATCACTGATGAAATGAAAAGCAGCAAACAGGCTACCAAACAGCTCAGCTTTCTTTGGTTTTCATGTCAAGTGATTTTTTTGGGATGGGTTGTGTAGCAATGTGTTGTGTCCCTTCCTTAAGGATGCAGAGGAGGATCATCTCTGCAGCAAGCACCGCTGTGCTCCCAGCAGAGCTGCCCTCTTCCAGCAGGAAACCTCCCAACACCACCGTGCCTTCCCCTCACAAACACTGCCTGTACCAGAGCTTGGTAAGCAGCAAATTATACTGCACTAATAAACAAAAAATTCTCAGCAAAGAACCTGATTTGGTTCCATCTAGTTTGATGAAAAGAAGTTTATTAAGTCAATTTCCTTACCTAGAGATTTGCTGAGTATGTTCCTGCAATGTCACATGTTGACTGTCCTTCTAAAGGCTTGGGCAAGAACATCTGTGAACCTCCTGTGTCAGGCACATCTCATCAATGGTATTAGTCCCTTACTGAACAGCAAATGTGTTTTCTCTTGGGTTGGTGCAGAGTCTAGCAACGTGAAAGCTGAACTGGAAATAAATCATGAGGAAAAGCTTCCCCAAAGAATAATTTTCTACAAGTAAACAGCAATTCTAGACCCAAGAAAGGATATGAACAAAACCAAATTAATCAAATGAATCAATATTTTAAGTCAGCAAATTGCTCTGATTTTAGAAACAGTGTCAGCTTCTTGAGGCTTTACAGAGGCCAATTGGTAGCAATAACCAGCAACTAATGACCTCACCACCACAATGAAAAATGAGCAGCTTGCATTTGCAGACCTGTACAGAACTGGGCTGATCTGTACCCATTTGGGTCAGAGAACGAGATTTCCCCAACGCAAGGAGCAGCTGCCTGTTTGCTAACATCCAGCTTTATAGCAGCTTTTCTGGCAGGCTGATTTCCTGCAGCTGCCAAACTGGAGGAGAAAGAGATACTGATGCTTTCTACCAACTCCTGGCTGGAAATTTTCCTAAACTACAGAAAACCAAAGCATTTCACGAACTCTTCTTGTCTCATAGCAACACTAAAAGAACTGAAGTGTTATTTATTATTGTAATTGATTGTCAGGGTTTTGAACATTAAATTTTAAAGGACAGAAACCTGAAAGCTGCTTTTGATGCAGATGTAAGTAAAGACCTACCAGTGAGCCTTTCCAGTGGTTTTCTGCTCCTCATGCACATATGCTTGCAGCACCCAATTGCAGTGTGAGTACATCTATGACAAAATAGATGAGGACGCTGTAAAGACTATTTAGACTGCCTGGCTGAAGGTGCTAGGAGACCATGGTGCCTCCTAGGTTCTATCTACTTCTAGCTGCTTGCCACCTCATAAAGCACAGCAGAGAGAAAACAGTCCAGGACATTCCTGGAGTGTGGAAGAAAGCTTCCTAACAGACCTGATGAAGGAGCCAATTAGGGAGGACACCCTATTTGTGAACAGAAAAGGACTCTTGGAAACCATGTGGAGCATACAGTCATGAAATGAGTTTTTGATTCTCAGGAAGGGAGCAGGTAGAGGGGTAGGAGGGAGATGTGTCCAGCAGAACTGCCACACTGGACTGATTTTGGGCTGTTTAGGAGCCTGGTTGATACCACTGCTTCAGAAGCAGTCCTGAGGGGAAAACAAGTCCAGGTAGGCTAGGCATTCTTCAAGAAGGGTCTAGAGCACAAGTTTTATGAGAAGCAGCTAATGGAACTGGGGTTGTTTAGCCAGGAGAAAAGGATGCTCAGTGGGGGACACCATTGCTCTCTGCAACAACCTGAAAGCAGCTTGTAGTGAGGTGAGAGTTTCTTCTCCCAAATAACAAACAAGAGGAAAAGGCCTCATGTTTTGCCAGGGGAAGCTTTAGATTGGAGACTTGGAAAATTTTCTTCACCAAAAGGGTTGTGAACCACTCGAAGAGGCTGCCCAGAGGAGTGGTGGAGTCACCATTCCTGGAGCTATTGGAAGCATGTGTAGATGTGCCCAGGGACAGGGTTTGATGGTGGACTGGGTGATGCCAGGGTAACAGCTGGACCCAGTCTTACAGCTGAGTTTAAGAAGCACAGTCCCTGGGTGCTCACAGCTTTGAACAGCTAAGCCTTTTTTCAAGCACAGAAAGCCTCTTCTGACTTGTGAGAGCAGCTGTGACTTCAGTGTTTGCTTCCTGTATTTTGCTGCTTACTCAGACACCCTACATTGTCCCTTCCAGCCAGGGAAGGGACACAAGAGAGGTGCTCAGAGGTCCAGCTGGGCTGCAGAACACTGCTTATTCCCTTTTCCCTCTGCTGTCTATCGGGCAGATGGATACATGCCCCAGGGTAGAGGCCTGTGTTAGCACTGATGCTGGGGATCACAGAGGCACCTGCTGGAGGGAGGAAGAAGGGACATGGAACAGCAGTTACTGAAGGGAATGACTGTAAAGATGGCCATTCAAACAATGGACAAAAAATAAATTTCCTTCTGTTCACCTACACCCTAGCAGACTTCACAGTCAGTCCTCAAGGCTGATAAAATATTTTTTCCATAAATCTCAGTAGTGTCCAGGTAGGAACAAGCAGTCCATCAGCACTGGCAGCACCACAGTGCAAGATAGAACATGAAGCACCAGAGACTTCTAGGATCAAAGTTTCCGTCATCCATAGGCTTTTGATGTCTAAACACAACAGTCAACATATACAGAACCCTCAAGACCTGTTCATTTTCAATCTGAAAGTCAAAGGGGTTTCTCCAACATCTTGTACTGTCACCTTTAAGAACCACATTAGTTTACCTGTCACATAGATAGATACCAAAACACAGCATTTCTTGGCTTATCAGTAACATCCATTCGAATTCATACAGCATCAGGAAAAATATAGGCAGAGACTACTCAAAACTGACATTGCAGGATATGGTAAATTCACAGTGTACACCCTACCTAAGGATTTATCATGTTAGCTTCATTCCATCCTTTTGTAACCTATAGATTGAAGCAAGAACTGTATGACTGACATATTTCAATGCAGCAACTTCATTCAATTCCACTATTCAATAAAAATAGGAGAAAATACCACCCTATTTGTAATATGCAATCACATTTGCTGACAACTTCAACAGCTGCAGGCAACTCTGCAGACAAGGACTGCTCAGGGAACCACATTTCAGGGAAACAAAAATTTGAGATACATGTGTGACACAGCTAGAAAATATTACTAGCAGGCTATTTCCACAAAAACACTGCAAAATCTTTTTTTGCTAAAACAACTGCAATCTTTTATCATCAATTAAAAATTTTTAGATTTTTCAAAGTTAGGTGTGAGCTGATGGCCCCTACCATCCTACACTATTTCTATGAGTGCAAGTTTGTCTTAGAGATGTGAATTACTTCTAGAAATGAGGTATTGACTGAATATACTATTTTGAGCATAATCTTTTTTTGTCATTACACATGACCTTGTTACAATTGTTTTCTATTTTGACAGACACTAGCTCAATTTTGTTCTATGCAGAATTCTGTTGTGTTCTGCCAGTCACTTGATATCAGGAAGTGTTTGCAGTGCACAGCAGTTTATTGAAGTAAAATAGGTAAACACATATCTCAAGGGTAGTGGGACTTGTAAGAGCAAGTAATGATTGAGGATCTTCAGAACCATTCTTCCAAAAAAGGATTTTGAGATAGGACTCATCAAGGTAGAAACGCAAAGAATACAGAAAAATTACTTACAATTTGATGGTTTGAGTTACTACATATGGTATCATATGTCACAAAGCAATTAAGTTGAAGTGATCCACTGCATTTAGTTAATATAAATGCAGTACTTCTGTTTTCTTCTTCATATCAAACAGGTTGCAATAAAAGTTAAAATATTCTGAAATAGCCAGCTTGCTTTATTTTTTACTACTTTAATACTTACAGAACTATTTCTTCCAGTTGCCTGAGATTCTTCCAAGAAAACAAAAACCTGCAATGGTGTTTTTCCACACAATAATTATTTCATGGCTATTTTGGAAGACCAACTTTAAAGATGTAGATACTTTTAACATGAGTTAAGGGCTGTCTCCAAATCTATTAGAACAGCATAACATTTTGAACTCTAAATTCATCTTATCTGTTCTGCAAAAGTATTACCAAAAGCTCCTCTATGCACATTTTCTTCATCACTTGAGTGCAGAAGTTTCATTACAAGATCATGAAAGAGACTTGGAGCAGCAGCAGATTCAACTCCCTGCCTTTCAAAAGCTTCAGCTAAAACCAAAGAAATTTTCAGGATTCTAGAGGTAGATAACTTGGATTCAATGATTCTTGTGGGTCCTTTCCAAATCAGGATACTCTGCAATTCTGTGAATTTCCTTTGAATATCTTCAAGAGCACAGACTCATCCCAATTGTGGTAGCAGAAAACTCTGAGCCAGACAAGGCCTTGCACTGTAGAGTAACAGAAAAAATGAGAAGGCAAAAATGTACAGATGGGAACCAGGATATTCACCTAGACCTGGGAGAAAGCCTACAGTTGCTGTTCAGTGCCTAGTTGTGATCAAATAACCACACTGAAAAAAATCTACCAAGGACCATATTCTAGGGCTTCTCAGGCTGCACAGAAATCCCCTATTTCCCAGCAATGATTTAGACTTCTGTCCTTCTTTTCTGTTTATAGTGTTGAGACAGGATCAATCTTTCCTTTCTATTGGATGAATTCTGCTACCTCTGTGGGAAGAGACCAAAAAAGCTTGAAAGAGCTAGTAGTGGGTGGAGTGTTCTGTTCTCAGTCTGTTGTGCAACAGCACCATCCAGCTGTCAAACAAAAAAATTATCAAACATGAATGCCACTATGCAGATTTGGTCCTTGTATCAAGCAAAATGAGTAATTACAAGTATTTAAAAAAAAAACAAAACCAAAACCAAACCCACAGATCCCTTTCCCTGATCCTTAATGAATTATATTGATCCACTTTGTTACACTTTCTGGGTTAACATACAAGAGTGTGCTTTAGGGAAATTAATAATGCAGCCCAGGTTTTGGGTTTTTTTTGGTCACTAAGAGTGGCAGGCTGCAGCTTACCTCTGTTTCATGAAGTGTAGAATATAAGCTCTCAGGTATGAGGAAAAGACCATTATCTTTGGCTCACAACCAAAGGTAGTTAATCACACTACAAAAATTAATGGAAAAATCTCAACTCGTAAGAGCCTATGTTTAAGCTATCACACTTTACCACTCGAGCTTCAGCAGTGAAAGCAAGAACAGCAACCTCAAGTGAGGGATAAAAATAATAAAAACTCATACTCAAGTAACAGATCACTCCTGAGAGACATTACGACATGAGGAAGAAAACGCCTTGCTCCCTCAAGATTTTTTATAAACTTGTGTTATTTAACAGTAAGGAATATACAATGGAAATAAATTACATTCCCTACAACAGATTACTAATTACCTGAATTAAATCAACAAGGTCACGGCTTAAATTGCTCTCAGTTCTACACTAAACTAATTTTT